>NC_058419.1:105135279-105411807 GCF_002201575.2 Neomonachus schauinslandi
ACCCCTATAGCAGCCTCCTTTTGATTCTCATTAAACAAACAAACAAACAAACCATGGTACTCAGGTATTTACCACACCTTCCCAACTCTTTTCTTCCCTGGAAAGAGTGACTACACCCCAGCCAAACACCCAGCATGACAGCCAAACAGCCCTTCAAGTGAAGAATCAGTTTGCACTAGAACAAAAGAAGAGAGGTCCTCAGGTGGTGGAGACAGTCCAATGGAAGGAAAAGACATTAAGAATGAGTCTTCACGAACCATGAGAGACAATGGACTCTGAAAAACAAACTGAGGGTTCTAGAGGGGAGGGGGGTAGGAGGATGGGTTAGCCTGGTGATGGGTATTAAGGAGGGCACGTTCTGCATGGAGCACGGGGTGTTATGCACAAACAATGAATCATGGAACACTACATCTAAAACTAATGATGTAATGTATGGTGATTAACATAACAATAAAAAATTTAAAAAAAAAGAATGAGTCTTCAGACAATACTGAAAGTATGATAAGACAATTTTCTGGATTTAAAAAAAAATCCATTTGAATTTGACATTGGAAACAGCTCACTGTCATAGGGGCCATAACACTGAGCCAGTTAGAGAACAAACTATTATTCTATCACGCTGCTAGAATCAGTAGCAAACAATAATCACCTAACCAAAATACTGGGTATGAGACATCTACGGATGCATAACAAATTACCCCTAAAGTCAGTGATTTCAACAACAATAAACACTGATTATCTCCCAGAGTCTCTGCAGCTCTGGAATTTGGGAATAGCTGGGTGAGAGGTTCTGGCTTGCCGTTTGCCATGAAGTTGCTATCAAAATGTTGGCCAGGGCTATAGTCATCTAAACTTGACTGGAGTTGGAGAATTCAATTCAAAGACAACTCACTCACATGGCTGACAAGCTGGTATGAATAATGGCTAGAGGCCTCAGTCCCTCCCCACATGCACCTCTCTCCAAGGCTGCTTGACTATCCTCTTTTTTTTTTTTTTTAAGTGATTTAATGTTTAGTTTTATAGACTTTTTTTTTTAAGGTTTTATTTATTTATTTACTTGACAGAGAGAGACACAGCAAGAGAGGGAACACAAGCAGGGGGAGTGAGAGAGAGAGAAGCAGGCTTCCCGCAGAGCAGGGAGCCCGATGTGGGGCTCGATCCCAGGACCCTGGGACCATGACCTGAGCCAAAGGCAGACACTTAACGACTGAGCCACCCAGGTGCCCCTGCTTGGCTATCTTCTTGATGTGGTGCCTGGCTTCTGCCCAGAGTAACTATGATGGTTAATTTAATGTGTCAACTTGGCTGGGCCATGAGGTGCCTAGAAATTTGGTCAAACGTTACCCTGGGCAAGTCTATGAGGGTGATTTTGGCTGAGATTCACCCTTCATTTGATAGACTGTGTAAAGCAAATTGCCCTCCATAATGTGGATGTACCTCTTTCAATCCATTGAAGGTCTGAATAGAACAAAAATGCTGACCCTCCCCAGAGTAAGAGAGAATTCTTCCTGCCTGATAGCTTTTGAACTTGGACATTAGAATTTTTCCTGCTTTCAGACTCAAACTGAAACATCGACTCTTCCGGGGTCTTAAGCCTAATAGGCCTTCAGATTGGAACTACACCATTAACTCTCCTAGATCTCCAGCTTGCCAATTTACTCTGTAGATCTTAGAATTTGCCAAACTCCATAAGGCATAAGCTTATTCCTTATAATTAATCTCTTTTACATACACACACACACATATATACATAATCTATTATATATTATTATATATTATATTATATATCTATTGGTTCTGTTTCTCTAAAAACCCTAATACAAGAAGTGATCCAAAAATTCACTTAGAATAATGGAACAAAAAAATGGAGGTTAAAAATGTTTCAGAGGGAGGAAAAAACAAGTGGAAGAATTTACATTACTGATATAAAACTGACTTGGCAGGAGCAGAAAGAGGTTATGAGATATTGATAATAAGCTGACTGTGCATCATCAATCAGGAAAGCTGTAGATAAACCATACATTTAAAAAGTAAAAAAATTATCATATAATAATAGCATTTAGAAATAGTACAGTAGCCATAAAAAGAACTGAAAGCAGAAATTTTTCAAACTCTTTATGGGGGGCGAGGGGGTAATACAAGGATGGGATGATTGAGGGCAGGAGATCAGTGATTATATTATAAACCTATCTGTCCAGCAGATTGGTTTTAAAACATATACATATATACCTTGGTTTTTAAACATATACATGTATAACTTTGGCAAAATTTTTAAAAAGTGATTTTTCTAAAAATGAATAATTTATTTTTGAGAAAACTAAACAAAGCATCAAAAAAGGCTATAAATCCTCATTTTCTTTATGTAAAACTTTTGTTCCCTATTATTGAAGAGCTGATTGCCAGAGTTGTCCTCTGCTTTATTTTATTTTATTTTATTTATTTTATTTTATTTGAGAGAGAGTGAAAGTAAGAAAGCATGAGAGGGGAGAGGGTCAGAAGGAGAAGCAGACTCCCCACTGAGCTGGGAGCCCGATATGGGACTTGATTCTGGGACTCCGGGATCATGACCTGAGCTGAAGGCAGTCGCTTAACCAACTGAGCCACCCAGGCGCCCTGTCCTCTGCTTTCTGACAGTGAATAAAAGTCATGTATATCATCCAGATAGGATCATTCATAAAAAGAACATTTGATCATTCAGAATGCGAAGCAGCACAGGAAACCTTTCATATGAATCAATACATTCTATCTTCAAAGATGTTATTTTGTAACTTGTCCAGGGCTCATAGGTACTAAATCACAGACTAAAGAATCAAATACCTATATGTGAACACAGAGCAGATGTTCTGAATCTATCGCCTTGAAAAGAAAACTGGGAAAGGGGCATAAGGGCTAGAAAGAGGGAGCAGTTGTAAAAAGTTGTAAAGGATGGAAAGTTCTGGGGAAAATCATGACTAGCACTCACATGTCCTCCTTTAAGATTTTATTTATTTTTTTTAAAGATTTTTATTTATTTGACAGAGAGAGAGAGAATACAAGTGGGGGAGAGGGAGAAGCAGGCTTCCCACTGAGCAGAGAGCCCAATGCGGGGCTTGATCTCAGGACCCTGAGATCATGACCTGAGCTGAAGGCAGACGCTTAATGACTGAGCCACCCAGGCGTCCCTCGAAAGAATGTTTCTAAAACCAAACTATGAGTATTCTCAGTCCAGATTCCCATACTGCCTTATGTCTAGCTTACCCTTCTCTTACTATGCTGTACAAAAGGTGCCTCTTTATGTATCTGCCTCCCAAACTAGACTGTAAGATCCTTAAAGAGGTATCCCCTTTATGTTTGTATCTTAATGTCAAGCCACATATCTTGTGCATAGCCTGCACTCAATAAAGGCTGGCTGGATTATTCAAATAATTATGTTTATGTTCAGACTGCCCAAAATATCTTTATTCAATAAGCATTTATTTAGTGTGCATGATATGCCAAGTACTGAGGCACAGTTATTGTCCTTGGAAAGTTTACAATTTAGAGGCAGAGGAACTCACATTAAAACAAACAAACAAAAATCAACAAAGAAACCACCGTGATAAGGCAGGCAACACAAGTCCTATTTGTTCAGTACTTGTTGTTCAGTACTGGGGGAAGGGGTTAGAGAAAGAAAGATACTCTATTTAAATATCAGAGTTAAAAAGTAGTGACAGTGTTACTTTCAGGTACTGAGGAAACTACAAATCCCATTTTAATATGACCTTAGCAGGCAGGATGCTTACTGGATAGTGTCCCCTTAGGTCACACCATTGATTCAATACAGGAACAAATAATTATGGAGGTTCTATATATCTGTCATTTTGATTCATAGGCACCATGTTGGTATACAGTGAATCTTGCTTTCATGCACCCCCTGGTTCTTCCTATCCTCCTGGAAACATAGTTTAACAAGAAATAAATTCTGGTTTGATCAGTTGATAGGGTTTTTTTTTTTTTTTCCATTTTTATTTGCACAGCTATCTTTGGAGAAAAAGTCCACAGAGTAGTAAACAGTGTGTTAGCTGTATTCAAGCTACATGGCACTTTTCTGAAATATAAGGCAGTGAATTAGAATGACAGTCTCTAGTCCTGTTTTTTCCAATCAGGAGGGGTGACTAACATGAAGTCTCAAGAGTAGACTTTATGAGAATCCCAAGTAAATAGGAAAAAATAAAATTTAAAGCCAAACCCATTGAAAATTAGACAACCTTCTTGACAAATATAATTATATTCCCTAACTTTACATACACAATTTAGTTGGATACCAATATCAAGACCAATACTGTACTAATTAGCCAGATTAAAGACAACGTGAAAATTTCACTGTGACTAAGGAAGTCAGTTTTAATTATGAGGAGTTAATTTTAATAGGATTTCCAAACAACCTGAATTATACAGTAGATTCATGATACATCTTGGTCAATCACATGCTTTTAAATCTTGTTATCTATATCACAAACATTTCATGCTCTTCCTTATTTAGACTCCAAATTAATTCTTCTGACTTATCTTACCCTGGTTTCTCAAAAATTTCCAAGATATTTTTTTGGTATTTATGCTCATTTAGTCTAATTTAAGCTTTTATCACCAAAGTCCAATTTTGTACTTTGATTATATCTAAAAAGTTAGATTTTCCCCATGGTCTTCAGCTAAAGCCTTTTTTATGCCATGAATTACACTGGAAGTCCACCTCTGGAGTCTTAAAATGATAGTAATTCTAAAGCAACTTTAATAGTCACTTAGTAGAAGCACAGGCCACTTAGCATTCTCTCCATCTTTCTCATCTTCACCTACTTAAAATCTAAAAAGGCTTATGAAGTGTGCCTTCAGTGTGCAGTAGCCTCCTGCCCAGTCACCAAATGTGAAATAAGGAAATACTGTGATGGGCTTCAGGACATGACCCTCACCACCCCTCCTCCCCAATATGGCACAAAGGCACACTAAAGATCTTAAGCTGAAGGAATTCTAAAAAATGGCACAGGCAGGAAGGTAACTCTGACATCACCTCTTGCCCTTCTCAGAAACAGGTCATAAAACTCCCATGTGAAACACACCCTCCCTGTATCAGGGGGGAAGAAGACATTCTTATCACCAGAGACAGGGAACTGGGGGCCGAGAAACCTGTATAAAGAAACCTTGTTAAACTAATTCTTATCACTCTTACCTTCGTTATTATTTCACCATTTACTACCCCAGCCCAACTGCCTGTCTTGTCAATTCTTCACAAATGTACTGTTTCTCTGTCTAAAAAGTGTAAAAGCTTTCTGCTCTGGTCACTTCTCCAGGTCTTCATTCTCCTGTGAAAGCTCCCATGTGCATGTAAAGATTCAATAAAAATTGTATGCTTTTCTCCTGTTAAACAGTCTTTGTCGGTTTAATTTTCAGACCCACCCAGAGGCCTTTAAAGGGTGGAGGAAAACTTTTTTCTCCCCTACAGTTGGTAATGCAAAATGTTATAAGGGATAGTGAAGTCCAAGGCAGTAGAGAAAAATGTCCACTGATCATTTTTAGGTGGTATCTTGTTGTACTTTAACCTGCTAAATTAAAACTACAGAAATATATCTCTTAGAAAAACAGAAATGGAAGGAAAACTTCCAAAGTCATTGTACGAGGCCAGCATTACTTAATCCCCAAACCAGACAAAGACCCCACCAAAAAGGAGAATTAGAGACCAATCCCTGATGAACATGGATGCAAAAATTCCCACCAAAATACTAACCAATAGGATCCAACAGTACATTAAAAGGATTATTCACCACGACCAAGTGGGATTTATCCCTGGACTGCAAGGTTGGTTCAACATGTGCAAATCAGTGTGATACACTACATTAATAAAAGAAAGGACAAGAACCATACAATCCTCTCAAAAGATGCAGGAAAAAAATTTGACAAAGTACAGCATCCTTTCTTGATTAAAACTCTTCAGAGTGTAAGGATAGAGGAAACATACCTCAATCTCATAAAAGCCACCTGTGAAAAACCCACAGCAAATATCATTCTCAATGGGGAAAAACTGAGAGCTTTTCCCCTCAGGTCGGGAACACGGCAGGTGTGTCCATCATCACCACTGCTATGCAACATAGTACTAGAAGTACTAGCCTCAGCAATCAGACAACAAAAAGAAATAAAAGGCATCCAAATCAGCAAAGAAGTCAAACTCTCACTCTTTGCTGATGACATGACACTTTATGTGGAAAACCCAAAAGACTCTACCCCAAAATTGCTAGAACTCATGCAGGAATTCAGTAAAGTGGCAGGATATAAAATCAATGCACAGAAATCAGTGGCATTCCTATACACCAACAACAAGACAGAAGAAAGAGAAATTAAGGAGTCGATCCCATTTATAATTGCACCCAAAATCATAAGATATCTAGGAAAAAACCTAACCAACAAGGCAAAGAATCTGTACTCAGAAAACTATAGAATACTCATGAAAGAAACTGAGGAAGACACTAAGAAATAGAAAAACATTTCATGCTCATGGATTTGAAGAACAAATATTGTTAAAATGTCTATGCTACCTAGAGCAATCTATACATTCAATGCAATCCCTATCAAAATACCATCAACTTAATCCTAAAATTTGTATGGGGGACCCATACAAGTTTTGGCACAGGCAGGAAGGTAACTCTGATGTCACCTCTTGCCCTTCTCAGGAACAGGTCATAAAACTGACCAGAAAAGACTCCAAATAGCCAGAGGAATGTTGAAAAAGAAAACCAAAACTGGTGGAATCACAATCCCGGACTTCAAGCTCTATTACAAAGCTGTAATCATCAAGACAGTATGGTACTGGCCAAAAACAGAAACACAGATCAATGGAACAGAATAGAGAGCCCAGAAATGGACGCTCAACTCTATGGTCAACTAATCTTTGACAAAGCAGGAAAGAATGTCCAATGGAAAAAAGACAGTCTCTTCAACAAATGGTGTTGGGAAAATTGGACAGCCACATGCAGAAGAATGAAACTGGACCATTTCCTTACACCACACACAAAAATAGACTCAAAATGGTTGAAAGATCTCAGTGTGAGACAAGAATCCATCAAAATCCTAGAGGAGAACACAGGCAGCAACCTCTTCAACCTCATCTGCAGCAACTTCTTGCTAGACACGTTTCCAAAGGCAAGGGAAGCAAGAGCAAAAATGAACTATTGGGACTTCATCAAGATAAAACTCTTTTGCACAGCAAAGGAAAAAATCTACAAAACCAAAAGACAACAGACAGAATGGGAAAAGATATCTGCAAATGTCATATCAGATAAAGAGCTGGTATCCAAGATCTATAAAGAACTTATCAAACTCAACATCCAAAGAACAAATGATCCAATCAAGAAATGGGCAGAAGACATGAACAGACATTTCTGCAAAGAAGACATACAAATGGCCAACACACACACAAAAAAATGCTCCACATCACTTGGCGTCAGGGAAATACAAATCAAAACCACAATGAGATACCACCTCACAGCAGTCAGAATGGATAAAATGAACAACTCAGGAAACACCAAATGTTGGCAAGGATGCAGAGAAAGGGGGACCCTCCTACACTGTTGGTGGGAAGGCAAGCTGGTGCAGCCACTCTGGAAACAGTATGGAGGTTCCTCAAAAAGTTGAAAATAGGGGCGCCTGGGTGGCTCAGTCATTAAGCATCTGCCTTCTGCTTGGGTCATGAGCCCAGGGTCTGGGGATCGAGCCCCGCATTGGGATCCCTGCTCAGCGGGAAGCCTGCTTCTCCCTCTCCCACTCCCCCTGCTTGTGTTCCCTCTCTCGCTGTCTCTCTCCCTGTCAAATAAATAAAAATCTTTAAAAAAGAAAAAAAAGTTGAAAATAGAGCTACCCTACGACCCAGCAACTGCACTCTTGGTTATTTACCCCAAAGATACAAATGCAGTGATCCAAATGGGCACATGCACCCCAATGTTTACAGCAGCAATGTCCACAAGAGCCAAACTGTGGAAAGAGCCCAGATGTCCACTGACAGATAAATGTATAAAGATGTTATATATATATATAATTTCATGTAGCCATTTTCCAAATGTATAAAGAAGATGTGATATATATATATATATATATATATACACTCACACACACACACATACATACACAATGGAATGTTACACAACCATCAAAAAATTGAAATCTTGCCATTTGGAACAATGTGGATGGAACTAGAGGGTATCATGCTAAGCAAAATAAGTCAATCAGAGAAAGACAATTATATGATCTCACTGATATGTGGAATTTAAGAAACAAGGCAGAGGATCATAGGGGAAGAGAGGAAAAAATGAAACAAGATGAAAACAAAGAGGGAGACAAACCATAAGAGACTCTTAATCATTGAGGGTTGCTGGAGGGGAGGGGGTTGGAGGGATGGGGTAACTGGGGGATGGACATTGGGGAGGGTATGTGATGTAATCAGCCCTAGGTATTATATAAGACTGGTGAATCACAGACCTGTACCTCTAAAACCAATAATACATTATATGTTAATTAATTGAATTTAAATAAAAAAGAAAAAAATATTATCAAGGATGTTGATCAATATATTTTTGTGAGTAGAAATCCATCTTATATTCTGTTTCCACTTTTATGATGATCACCTATACCACTGAAATTCATCCTCTGCAGTTATGCTCACCAATTGCCTGACCATTTCATGTAGCCATTTTCCAAATTCAAACTTTGTATTAATTCACTCAGTTCTTCTGGGAAGCCAAAATGCATGAGAGTTAGATCAACAGTGGTTCATGTACTATGGACTCATTTGAAACATGCAGCCAATCACCAGGCAAGGATATAAAACACCTGCTGTGTTCCAGGCACTGTTCTTGTCATTGACAAAGGACTCTTGAAAGTTTCATCATCAAAAAACTTCTTTGGAGAAGAGGACTTTTTTGGTTTGGTTTTGCTTGCTGAGATGGTGTTCACAAATATATTACAGAAACTATTTTAGCGGAAAATAATCCTTAATAGGTTGATGTGAAAATATTATTGTAGTGTAAAGCACTTAGCATGGAAAAAGTATCTCAGGCCGGAACAATCTTTGATATCATATGATGGACTGGTAAATTACAGAAAGAGGTCTTAGATTTTGAGATGTGTTTCCCTATAAAAATACATATATTTTTAAAAAGCCCTTGGTATTAGAAAAAAGTTAAATTTGAAATGATATTTAAATATAAGGGCAAACAGCTCGTGATTTACATAAACATTTGGAGAAATTGCCTGCAGACAGTTCTTCTGTCCTCTTCCCTGACTCCCCTAAGGTTAAAGAATCAGGCCGGACCTGACCATCTTAGTGAATAACAATAGATGTGGAAAATAAGAGTTTAGTGGGGAGTCTAAAAATATTCCTTTCATAAAAGCCAGAACTACATTTCCAGGACACAGACCTAGAAACTGCATTTCTTTGTTTCTCCTTTCCCCATTTTCTCTGTTTCACTAGTGATTTGGTTAATTAACACTTCACCCAAGGACTACATCTCTTAGAGGTTCAGAGGAGTGTGAAATTGCCCTACTGGCAATGACAAGGATGAAGGAATATTCCAGTCTCATAGCTATTACTCTATATCTGGATTTAAAATGCAATATTTTGAAGAACACTTTCTCCGGGAAGAGAGAAATACTATTCCCATTGACAGTGACTCTCAAAGTGTGGTCTTCAGATCAGTAGCATCACCGTCATTCAGGAACTTGTTCGAAATGCAAATTAGCAAGCCCTCTTCCAGACTTACTGAATCAGAATCTTTGGAGCTAGGGCCCAGTCACCTGTATTTTAATAAACCCCCAAAGTGAATCTGATGATGGATAAAGTTTGAGAACCATTGGTCTATATGCATCTCCCTCATTGCTGCACATGAATATATTATTTAGTGATACAGGAAGACTTAGGTTAAATTGTGATCAGTAATATAAATCTGAAATCATCACCTTCAGAAGTTAAACAGACTAGTTCAAGGTCACAGGTCTCCATCAATGTTTTATTTCATGACACAGCATGGAGGTGTTTGGCACAAAAATGACTAATTATCTTGGTAGACCCAAAAGGGAGGAAATGCCGGTTGAAAGGTGGCAGTACTTGTTTGAACAAAGGCTCCCAGTGAAAGAAAGTACTCAGTAGTTTTAAATGCCATTATATTCATTCTTGAGATATTGCTTTATCTTTAAAAGAGTTGATGTATTTGAAGTTTTTTGTTCCCTTGTCCCTATCTTATGTTAGTCATCTCGACCAGCAGTTACTACTGTGGTTTTACAATGTTGGTGTTATTTCTTCCAGATAAGGCAAATGTGTCAGGAGAACTGCTAGTTGTGATACCAAGGGAACACTGCTGGTAAAGGAGAAGTAGGAGTTCCCGAATGAGGCTAATGGCAGAATTTTATCCTTATTGTCCCAATTTCCCAGGCTAGAAAGTACAGCTACTTTCCCCTCTTTCCCTCACCCTCCACACCTGATCTGTTATCAGCTTCCACAAATTCTTTCTCAGCCTCCTCCACTCACCTTCTCATTTTGATTCCTTTGCCACTATGGCAACTCAGATGCTAATCATCTTTCAACAGGATGACTCTAAATTCAGGAACACAGAAAGGATTAGCGTTATCTATAACAAGCCAATTCTTTCGCAGTAGCTAATTGTCATTCTAGCTTCTAAAGTGATTTCAAGCACTTATTGCTCCCGTAATCCTAAATGAACTGAATGGAAAAACGAACTAGTGGTGGACTGTGGTGGTTCTGTTCTTTTAAAAACTTCCACTGCCCACTACCTCCCCACCCTGCCCAGCCACATACTACATAGTGATTGTACTCATTCATTCACTCAACTTTTTCTTTCATGCTGTTATGTGTCAAGAGCTGTCTTAAGCATAACGGCAACAATAGTCAACAAAGACAAAAACCAGAGACTTTGCTTGCAAAATTCGTCATCTAATGATAGCAATGTGTGGAGAAAGACATATCATTGTATCTATATCTATTGTTACATCCATCTATATGTGTATCTAGCTATCCATCTATCTGGCTATTTTAGACAGAATGGTCAAGGAAGTCCTCTGATGTTGCAACATTTGGACAAAGACATGAATGAAGTGATTGAGGAAGCCATATTGCTACATGAGGAAACAGTGTTCCAATATAGCAATTGCAGTCAACTGAGGGAAACAGAGGAGGCTGGTGTAACTGGAGAGGGTAAGGAAGCATTGGGGGAGGGGGAAGAAAATGAGGTCAGAGGTAGCCGGGTACATATCACCAGGGACCATGCAGATTATAGTAAGGAATATAGATTTTATTTTAATTAAATGAGAAGCTCTTTAAGGTTTTGAGAAGAGAGGTGACATACTGCGACTGATATTTTAAAAGGATGACCCTAATTACCAGGAATTGAAGCAAGGAGACCAGTTAGGAGACAATTTGCAATAAACCCCAGTAAGATTTGATGAAGTCATGAACCAGGGTGATAGAGGTGGAGATGGTGGTATTTTCTATTAGATTGAATGTGGGGAGTGAGAGAAAGGAAGGATTTCAAGATAAACACAATGGTTTTAGGCCTAAGGAAATTAAAGATGGAATTACATTTTACTGAGAAAGGGAAGGCCACAAAGAGAAAATTCAGTGGGGATAGGGGTTGATGAGGTTGGGGAAAATAAGAGATTAGCTTTGGATTTCCTTTCTCAGATATCTAGAAATCAAAGTTAAAAAAAGTAATAATTTTTTGGAGTCATCAATTCAGGTGGGAGATTTAAAAACATTTATCTCAAGTCACATTCTTGTCTAGAATCACACATCTTGTTGTTCAATGTTGTTCAATATTATTGTCCATATTACAAATCAAGGGCCGCTCATTTTTTTAAAAGATTTTATTTATTTATGGGGCACCTGGGTGGCTCAGTCATTAAGTGTCTGCCTTCGGCTCAGGTCATGATCCTGGGGTCCTGGGATGGAGCCCTGCGTCGGGCTCCCTGCTCCGCAGAAAGCCTGCTTCTCCCTCTCCCACTCCCCCTGCTTGTGTTCCCTCTCTTGCTGTTTCTCTATCAAATAAATAAATAAAAATCTTAAAAAAAAATAGATTTTATTTGTTTATTTGAGAGAGAGAGAGATTGAGAGAACAAGTGGGAGGAGGGGCAGAGGGGGAGGAAGAAGCAGAATCCTGGCTGAGCAGGGAGCCCAAGAGGGCTCTCGATCCCAGGACCCCAGGATCATGACCTGAGCTGAAAGCAGACACCTAACCATATGAGCCACTCAGGCGTCCCAAGGGCTGCTCATTCTTCAAAAATAAAACATACAGGGGCACCTGGATGGCTCAGTTGGTTAAGCATCTGCCTTTGGCTCAGGTCATGATCCCAGGGTTCTGAGATCGAGCCCCGCATTGGGCTCCCTGCTCAGCGGGGAGCCTGCTTCTCCCTCTCCCTCTGCCTATTTGTGCTCTCTCTCTCCCTGTCTAATAAATAAATAAAATAATAAAATAAAACATACAGACATAGAAAAGGAAACCAAATATTACTATCATCTAATCTTTTCAAAGGTAACCATTGCCAACATCTGGATGTATTTATTTCCAAATTGTACAGATGTATATAGATATTACATATATATATATTAGTTTAAACCCTATGAAACTGCTATCCAATCATTTTGACCTAAAAACAACACTTATTTCAGCCTCATATACAGAGATATTAATACTATGAAAACAGAAACATGCAAAGTACGTTTATCTATGCAGTTGTAAGATGCTTTATTTCAATTGATTATTTCAATTGATTCTCTTATGTTGCCCATGACAGGACAAAGCTGGAGTAACAGACCATGAATTATAGTGAAAGGAAATAGGTAGTACAAAAAAACCTGAAAAATTCTACAAAATACAATATATCTGTAAAATATTAAGGGTTACAAAATGGCCCCAGGCTACACCAAAATTACCAATAGACAAAATACTCAGGACTAATTAATATTTTTTACCATGATTTTAACCAAAATGTATTGATTACCTTGCGTTCAGCCAAAAATTATTTTGATTGTATTATATATTCACACAAGCCATGTAGATCCAATCCTAAAACCCCCAAAAATGCTAAAGCCAAAGCTCTACATGAAACATGCAAAAAACTTTGAATTTTTAAATAGATTCTATACCAGGGCACACCAAAACTGAAAATGACAGTAGTCATGGCCAACATAAGCCATAAAAACATAACCTAGAATGGACAATCTCCATTCCAAGCCATAAAACATAGTACTATCTTCAAATTATTTTACCCAATGACACAAAGTAATAAATCTTTCATTGTATTGTGGTTCTCTAGAGAGCTCATGCCCTTCTAGTTCTCTTTGAAAATCCCTTTATTTTTCTGTTGAGGATTGTAGCATAAATATAGCAAAACCCTTTAATTTACTTCAAAGCATTTTAATTGTGGTAATTGAATTCTGTGACTGTGATTGCTAAGTTACACATTCATTCAGCTCAGTGGTGTTTTTGTAACATTTTTTGCAACAACAGCATTAAACAAATTGGGTAACAATGGTTGGTGGTCAACCATGATGCTAATGAGATTAAGCTGATAGGTTTAATATTTCTCAGGGTTAATTCAGGGACACAGTCAATAATCTTAGCTATGTATATCACTGGTCTTGGGGAGAGCTGGAAAAATTATGTGTAAGCCAGCACATCTCTATTTCATAAAAAATTACCCACAGTAGATATCTCAGAGTTATTCGAGGCTCAAATGTAAGATTACAGCATGTGAAAGTATAAAGCACTAAATAAATTTAAGAGGTTATTGTAGTGACAAGATCAAGCTAGCAAACTTAACAGAAGAACACATTGTTCTTTCAAGTTCAGTCTTTCGTTGTTTACTGCTGTGGGTATTGTTTTGTTGTTGCTTTATAAATGAAAAGAAAAATTAAAAAAACCTTGAATGTACTGTAAGGCAAGGAGAAAATAATTTCAAAAAAAAAACCTCACAAAGTTTTAGTCTTTTCTTGAAATGATGCTTATCATAGAGATTACAAGGCTGCTAGACAATGATGGATTTTTTCTTTTAATATGCTCAATTAAGAAGATTGTAAAATTCCTCCAAACTACAACTGAAATTACAAACAACAGTTTGCCATTATTTCCTAAAAGAGCCATTACATTGTGATGAGTTTTTATTAACAAAACTCCTATTTTATAATACTGGAACTTTGTTTATTTTAAGATGCAATTCTTTTAGTTACAGATTTAAAAAACCCAGCTTTTTGATAGGTTAATATAAATAATATAAACAAAGAATAAAAATAATTTTCCCTGGGAAATTCATGTAAGACAAAAATCAAGTAATAAATTGTATTATGGAATATATAAATAAGTTCTTTCCCAAAACTAAATTTTATAAATTTGTTAATATGTCTATTTCTAATTTAAAACTGAACACAGTTTTTCAAAATTTACAAAGTAGGAAAACAAATGTGTTTGGCATGTCAGCTTATTTTATTTTATTTATTTTTAAAGATTTTATTTATTTATTTATTAGAGAGCGAGCGAGAGAGAAACAGCATGAGAGAGGAGAGGGTCAGAGGGAGAAGCAGGCTCCCCGCCGAGCCGGGAGCCCGATGTGGGACTCGATCCCAGGACCCCGGGATCATGACCTGAGCCAAAGGCAGTCGCTTAACCAACTAAGCCACCCAGGCGCCCCCAGCTTATTTAAAATAACTAAAATTGCTCTTAACTCCCATAATCCAAGAGGCATTAACTATGACCCAAGCTGGAAAAAATATTGGCACAAACATATGGTAAAGTGAAGGTAGCTAGAAATTGGTGGAGTCAAGGCTAAGGGATTATCCAAGATGGAAGAAAGGAACAGAGATTGCATAGGACTGCACCTTCACTTCCAGGAGTGGGGTAAGAATTAGCTGTAAAGGCACAGACGGCATCCCTCACTGATACTGGGACAGTTACCTACCTGATAAAATCAAGGACACAAAGGTGCCTTGCATAGTTCTGTGTGATGGTAAAAATTAATAGCACAAGACATCAAGTGAATACAAGCAGGACCACTAGGCTCAGAAACCTCAGAAATGAAGTTTTGAATTATGCTACCAAGCAAATTATTGTGACTGAGGTTTTATTTGAAGGTAAAGGGAAAATAAACTGTGTAATGAAACAAGCTGAAATCAATACTATATACAATTTCATGACTAGTTGTAGCAAAGATTTCATCTTCTTCTTTTACTAGTTTATATATAAAGTATTTGATGATTTACCTTATTATTTGAAATGTTAAAAGATATCATAAAAGGAGAGTGACTGAGCTAATAAAGGAGCATATATCACTCAGAAATGGATAAGAAATGTTTATGGGCAGGGAGACCATATAATTTATTGTCCTAACTGGGAAAATGTTAAATTCAAAAGGGATGTTAAAATAACAAAAAATATAAATTTTTAAACATTTGATTTATTTATGTCAGTGAACCTAAGAAAAAGTCCTGCTCAAAAATTATTTTCCAAAATAATTTCTAAGAAATCATGTGTCTGCATATATCAAACCAAACAATCCTTTTATTCATATTCTGAACATTAAAATTTAAGATAGGTATGATTATTATTATATATCCATATACTTTTATCAGATATTAATATATGTTTCTAGTAATGTACCATTAGTATTATCCTGAAGAAGGTATTTTTCCAATGTTGACTTGCTTTTAATTTTTTTTTTCAAAAAATCATTTGCAGCTGCCTGAAAGTTGCATTTGATGGCTAATAAACTTTAACTTGTTGCCAACTTCAAAAGCCTCTTCTCTTCAGGCATTAATAATGTTAACTGAGGAGAGTGTCTCTGTGCAGGTGGTGAGGAGTCTGCTAAGCTTGAGCTAATTCTGCTAAATGGAGGATAGTCCAGGGCCTATTTTTTCATAATGAAAGGTGTAAATATTTAATTTCAAATGTTTTATTTTTGCACCCATACTGAATAACTTTGGTAAATATGCTCCCAAGGGGCTTCTACGTACGATGCTTTTTGAATATTTCACTGGGCTTAGACACCACATAACCAGATTCTTTCAACTTCTCTCCTTTTCTGGACAGAATATAAAATTTCCCCAATTAAAAACACGAACTCCATCTAAATGTCCACGTACAAAGACTTAAAAACAAATACAATGCTGTCAATATTAGGAAACTTATATATCCCAAAGTAAAACACTGACTGGGACAGTTGTGGTGCCTGCATAGGATGGAGTATCTCACAGTCTCTTGTTTCTTGACAGAGTAAAATGTTTGCAGTGCAGCCTTTCAATAGAGACAACCTGGGGTTGTACTGAATACTTTCCTACCTTCCTTATGATGCTTAAGTTGTTTAACCAAGTCTCAGTGCCTTCTGGTGGAAAGAGGGTGATAATGGTAACCCTTATCTTACAGGCTTTCTTCTCAATGCTAAAGAAGGTAATGGATACAACATGGGCAGTGCAATGGCTGGCCCTAATGGGGATCACGAAAACTAGCCACTGTCATTAAGTGAAAATGTTTTAAAGAGCATATTTCATTTTTGTAAAAAAGTATTCACATACCAAAAAAAAAAGCATTCACATACATAAAAAGTAGTTATCTCTGAGTCTTGGAGTTACAAGTAATTTTCAGATTTTTCTTTCCTCTGTTACTTAATTTTACAGTAAGAATAAAATACATCATTTAAAAATTCATTTGGAAACTCATGAAAATGGAGACTTTTGTAAAATGACTAAAATAATTTCCACGACGATTATTAAGAGTGTTTAATCTGGAGTACTGGGGACTATGAGAAATGTATAACATTTCCTTTGTATTTTCCCAATTAGCTATATTTATAAAAAGAAAGAGTAAATAGGAAATTTCTTAATATTTTTAAAAACTTCATTTGAAAAGGCACTTAATTTATATTTTTATTTTATTAAAGAGATAAACTGCATTCAAATGAATACAATAAAAAAGCCATATATAGGGTGCTTGGGTGGCTCAGTTGGTTAAGCGACTGCCTTCGGCTCAGGTCATGATCCTGGAGTCCCAGGATCGAGTCCCGCATCGGGCTCCCTGCTCGGCGGGGAGTCTGCTTCTCCCTCTGACCCTCCCCCCCCCATGTGCTCTTTCTCTCTCTCATTCAGTCTCTCAAATAAATAAATAAAATCTTTAAAAAAAAAAAGCCATATATACTGCAATCCAAAATGCTGAGACACCTTATTATACTTGTGGAATTTAATTCAATAAAAGATTTTGGATTGACTTGAATAAATTGTCATCCACCTACATTTCCTCTAAACTTGTACAGATTCCTGAGACCATTTGGAAAGATCAAGGAGCAAATGCCAATAAACTTGTTTCCTTATTTGTAAACTAGGGATAAGGAATCATGTTAAGTGCCACCACAGGATTGTTTTGAATATCACAGAATACAGACAAAGGTCCTGAGAAAACAAATAGCCGTCAGAAATAGAAAGCATTTTTATCATGGAAATCATCACACATGTGTTCTATCATCTTAAAAAAATTGAAAGCATACCAAAAATTATTAATCAAGAATGAAAAGAACCTTATCTGGATGAGTTAGGATAAAGATTTGCCTCCATAACAAAGATAAAAACATACAAAAGCGGTAGAAGTCTATTTCTTTCTCATGCTAGTTCCATATCTAGACTGCAGGTGTGGTCTGGCTCAGAGCCATCAAGATACTCAATGGTAAAGGCACCTTGGGCATTGGTGCCCCCCCCCCCAGCACACAGCCCTCCTCCCCACAGTCATAGCCAGCTCCTCTCCCGTATTTGGCTTCCAGCTGGTGTGAGGAGACAATAAAAGAAAGCCAGATCAAGGAAAAATTGCTTGTGCTCTTATTTCATTAGCAAGAATTGGTCTAAATGGCCATATGTAGCTGCAAAGGAGGCTGGGGACTATGGTCTCCAGTTGGGGTGCCCTATATAATTAGGGATGAATGTAGAACAGATTTGGAGGGGCAACTAGCAGTCAAATACATCTCCTTACAAAGCACATGTGGCCACTTAAAACCACAGCATCCAGTAGTAAAACTTGAAGGAATTTCCGGGAAGTCATGATTAAATTTGCTTAGTGCCTAAGTCATGCTGTTTATCTTTCACTATGTACTGATTTTCTTTATTCTACAAGCTATACTTTAGCATAAGACAAAAAGAATAATTTTGACAAGTGTTGTACATTTTACAAGGGTTTCTCCTCTTCTAGTCACAAAAGAACTCTGCCCCATCACCAGATTTCTTGTTTCTCAAGAGCTCCCTATGTGGAACTTCATGAGAGCTATAAAGGAAATTAGGGTTTGAAGTTGGGGAACTTCGATGGAGTCTGTTAGGTATAGGAAAAGAGAGAGAGAGAGAGAGAGAGGAAAGTGTTTGAGCTATTTCAGAGAAAAACACATTTTTATTTTTATTTTTTTAAAGATTTTATTTATTTATTTGACAGAGACCCACAGCGAGAGAGGTAACACAAGCAGGGGGAGTGGGAGAGGGAGAAGCAGGCTACCTGCTGAGCAGAGAGCCCGATGTGGGGCTAGATCCCAGGACCCTGGGATCATGACCTGAGCCGAAGGCAGAAGCTTAACGACTGAGCCACCCAGGCGCCCCAAGAAAAACACATTTTATATGAAAAGCCTGTAGTGCAGCTTAAAGATTTGGCCAAATGCCCCAGGGGTGGTTTAACATGCCTTAGTAATGGGAGGTTGCTTTAATACTGCTCACGAGGAAGCAATTCCTTTGTTAAGGGGCTTTCCAATTGAATGAGTGTGCCCTCTGCTTACCTTAGGAGGTCTTCCTTTCCTAGGAACTCAAGTTCATTGCTTAAAGCATGCCTGGAGACAGACCTAACCTCAATTTCTCAAGGAAAAAAAAAAAAAAAACCCTCACCTTTGATATGAAAATGGATGTAATAGATCAACCCATTAAGTCTTCCGTTATTCTCAAGTATTATTGCCAGGATTAGGAATAACCTCACACTATTCAAAACTCCCTCTGTTTCAAGAAGCATGTGGTTTGGGACAGAAGGTCTCCAATCTAATTTCAAAATTTCCACGGCTGCTGTAAATTACTTTGGGCAGAAAGGTGGTAGCAGACAAAATTCCTATGAAAGATATAATTTTAAATGTCATGGAGAGAATCAATAAGAAAGGTTTGTAACATAAAGTTTCTTTTGGCAGATACAAGAATGAAGAGAGTCTCTATAAAATTCTCTAAGTTCTCCTGTCTGATACCCACAAAAGGAATTAATAGTAAGTGAACAGAACGAGTGACTTGAAAAGATGACAATAATTCCTCTATGATTTGAAGAATGAAAAATAACAGGAAGTTGTAAAAATGTTAGTCATTAAGCAGCTGTTTCAGAAACTGAAAAATAAGGGTGGCAGGAAGTCAGCGGATTGAGAAATCAGACAGGCTTTTTTTTTTTTTTAAGTCTTAGAGCAATAAAACATATTAAAAAAACAAAACAAAAGGACACAAGAAACCTCTGGGAGGTGTTAGGTATGTGTATTCCCATGTTTGTGGGGATGGTATCACAGGTGTTTGTCTATGTCCAAACTCATCAAATTGTACACATTAAGTACGTGCAATTCTTTATCAGTTCTACTTCAATAAAGCAATTCAAAACATACATCCAAAAAAAAGCACACAAATCTTAATTATACAGCATGACATTTTCACCAAGTAGACACACCCAGCTAAGTGCCAGCAAGATGAAAAAGTACAATATTTACCAACACCTTTACGGCCCCATCAGGCCCACTTCTACTAAGTGCCATCATAAAAGCAACCACTACCCTGATTTCTGACACCTTAGTGTTACCTTGTCTTGAACTTTATATAAATGCAATTGTACACTGTATAGTCTTTTCCTGGCTTCTATGGCTAAATATTATGCTGATGCTCATACATGTTATAGTTGATAGCAATAATTTAATCCTTCTCATTGCTGGATAATGTTCAACTGTGAATAGTTCTTAATTTGTTCATTCTTTCTAGAGGTGATACACATTGAAACTCCAGTATATTTTTTATTTTTTAAAGTTTTATTTATTTATTTATTTATTTATTTATTTATTTATTTTTTTAAAGATTTTTTTTTTTTTTTTATTCATGAGAGACAGAGCGAGAGAGAAAGGCAGAGGGAGAAACAGGCTCCCAAGGAGCAGGGAGCCCGATGCGGGACTCGATCCCAGGACCCTGAGATCATGACCTGAGCCGAAGGCAGATGCTTAGCCATCTGAGCCACCCAGGCGCCCTAAAGTTTTATTTATTTAAGTAAACTCTACACCCCATGTGGGGTCCGAACTCGTCCTTGAGATAAAGAGCCACATGCTCTTCCGCTAAGCCAGCCAGGCACCCCTGAAACTCCACTTTAGAGATCGTATGAATAATGCTGCTATATATACCTTTGTATATTATCTTTTTTATCTTTTGATGCATGTACATACGTACATTACTTTGGGTTATATATTTAGGAGTTGAATTCCTATATCACAGAGTGTATATATCTTCAGATTTAGAAGATATTGTCAAGGAAATTTCCAAAGCAATTTTCTCAGTATAAACTCCTTCCAGTAGGATATGATGGTTCCAGTTACTCCCACATCCTCAATAATCCTTCAGACTGTCAGGCATCTTAGTTTTATGTATTCTGATTGGCATGTGTTTCTAACCCTTTTTGCTTTTAAATTCTCAAAAAAATTTGCATTTAAGCATGTAAGAATAGGTTATCTACCATTTAGGGGCAGTGAATTAATTACATAAAGTAAATAAATATAATCGATCACTGCAAATTTTAAGTATTCTGTAATATATATATACATACTTCATATATATTCTCTCTCTCTCTATATATATATATATTCATATATTCTCTCTCTCAACATATATGAAGAGAAAGAGACTGATTTTGGTTGGACTTACTTACATACTTTATCTTAATAGCAATTTATTCATTTTAGTAAACATTTTATGACCTTCATTATCCCTCATTTGGGAACCAAATGAAACATTTTCTACATTTCCAATTCACTGAATTGGTTATATCATAAAATATAATCAAATTATTCAGAGAAACAGTTTAAATTAATAGCACAGGGCACCTGGGTGGCTCAGTTGGTTAAGCGACTGCCTTTGGCTCAGGTCATGATCCTGGAGTCCCCGGATCGAGTCCCGCATCGGGCTCCCTGCTCAGCAGGGAGTCTGCTTCTCCCTCTGACCCTCCCCCCCCCTCATGCTCTATCTCATTCTCTCTCTCAAATAAATAAATAAAATCTTTAAAAATAAATAAATAAATTAATTAATAGCACATGCTGGGTCTCTATCACAAATTTTGGTTCAAGAAGTTTATTCTCCTTTCCATTTAAGGATTTGGGTTATTATGCCGCAACTAATGGGAAATTAATAGATTTTTAAAGTTCTGCAAGCAATAAAGATCTTACACCCCTGCATTATTTTTAATTATAAAATGTTATGGTTGATTTCCTTCCATGTTGATCTATACAACAAGGGTATAATTTTAAGTGGATATAAACCTTTCATCAAAACACAAGGAAAATTCAGTTTATTCCTAAAAATTGTTCAGAAACTAAGTCTGTAATTTATCACCCATAGATTTACTGCTAAAGAAGTAGGTGGCACAAAAATTAAAATGTCCTTATATTTCACTTCCTGGAGACCTCCTTGAAAGAAGGGAACTGGATATGAATTATCACTGTTTCCATGTGTCTAGAGAAGAATCTTAAAAATAATAAGGGCTTAAAAAGTGCTTTTTGAATTGCTTTTATTCTCTGTTATAAAAACAGTATGATAATAAAGTAGACTAATCTATACAGCTCTCAAATGATCTAAGGTGAGAATCACTGAATATGAAACATGGACATACAGATTAGTACTCAATATAAATTTATCCTTTGAACAAATGGAGCAATCCATTATCACTGTGTTCAAGATGACCATCTTATTGCTGGCAGTACAATATTTTGTCTGGTTTGTCAAGAATTAGATCCAAGCCTTTTGGGACAGACTTAAGTTTGGTCCCAATGCTTTCCTTCCGGTACCATGCCTTTCCCCACATGACTTTGTAGTTCTTCCCACTAGAGGCAAAGTGTACTTTTGCTCTCCTTGTCTTTGGGCTCAACCATGTGACTCGCTTTGGCCAGTATGTTTTAGGAGCAGTGATGTAACCAAAGGCATGAAATCCAGTTCCTTGGTAGGGTTTACCCTTTTGCAATTCTGCCATCATCTTAAGAAGACACAGGGTCTCAGAATGAACCTGTGTTGACTAAATGCAGCAAGGAACCACACCCAATGGAATTTTCAATTTGAAACAGTCAGGAGAGGTCACCCAATTTGCAGTTAACCTGCATACTCATGAGTGTGAAAATAAACACTTATGATCGCATGCTACCAAGCAGGTTATTCGCATTGTTGTAGCAATAGATGATTGATGTAATTCTTAAAGGCAGACACCACGTTGATTTCAAGTTTGTCCATAGCACTTATCCAAGTGCAAATACATAGTAGGCAACCAATAAATGACTGGGATGAAATAAATGGATGAAATGTTTGAAAAGATCTATTTTGAAACTCTTAACTTTAAGGACTTTTCTTTTTAGTATTTTACTATGAAAATTTTAAAACAGAAAATTTCAAAGAGTTGTTCAGAGAACATCCATATAGCCATCACCTCAATTTTCAAACTTAGCATTAACTTTCAGATGTCATTTTCAGTAACTGAACAAAACTGGTTAACTAAAGAATCTAGCTATAACTGAAGAATCTAGCAAAACAGTCATGTACTGTTTCTTCATAAATTGTAGTTATTGCCATGAGAGACGATGGACTCTGAAAAACAAACTGGGGGTTCTGGAGGGGAGGGGGGTAGGAGGATGGGTTAGCCTGGTGATGGGTATTAAAGAGGGCACGTTCTGCATGGAGCACTGGGTGTTATGCACAAACAATGAATCATGGAACACTACATCAAAAATTAATGATGTAATGTATGGGGATTAACATAACAATAAAAAAAATTTTAAAAATGTAATTATCATATTATATCATCCTTTTTTCTTTTTTTTTTTAAGATTTTGATTTATTTGACAGAGAGAGACACAGCGAGAGAGGGGACACAAGCAGGGGGAGTGGGAGAGGGAGAAGCAGGCTTCCCGCTGAGCAAGGAGCCCGATGTGGGACTTGATCCCAGCACCCTGGGATCATAACCTGAGCCGAAGGTGGATGCTTAATGACTGAGCCACCCAGGCGCCCATCCTTTTTTCTTATATTTCCTAATGACTCAGAAGAGAAATAGATTAAGACTAGTGCACTGAAGGATGACTGCTGCATATATTCTCTATCAGGATTTTAGAAAGACCAATTGAAATGACTAAGACAAAAAATAAATAAATAAATAAATAAAAGCCCTTGGTCAAAAAAAAAAAGAAAGAAAGAAATGACTAAGACAAATTACACAACCAAATCTAAATCATATACATGATATAACTAACAGTACGGTTTGGCAAGAATGGTTTCTGCCATTCACTATCTGTACTGGCACAGTTTTCCTAAGAAAGGCCCAAATTAATAATTTTCATGCAAGGAAGATGGGATCCTCTTCCATGAAGTGGAACTAGGCTAGTCTGGCCATTCCTCAGCCTTCCTCTAGACATAGGCCTCTTCCAGACATGGACTAGAATTTAGAAGGGTCATGATGAAGGGGAAGAAGTAATTTACATTTCAGAGCTTACCACTCCACCTGACTCACATGTCTAGCAATAAAGACTTTCATGTTTATGAAGCAATGTAAATAAATTATGAAGTCGAGGGAATACAATTGGGATGGATGAATCCCTCAGCACACTGTGCACCTCTTCCATGCTATGCATCCCTGTCCTTATAAGATATTGTTGGAGAACAACAAACATGCATTTAACTCATACTAATTCAAGTACATACACTCAGGCTAATTGAAAAGAATTGAGGAATGAGAGGCAGAAAAAGAATTAAAATAGTGCCAGTGATTCTGTTAGTTATTCCATCCCACCAAATGGGCCACAAAATAAAGGTGCCCTAGGAGTTACAATTCTACTCTCCCTTTTATCCACCGCATCCCATCTCTGAATTCCTCTATTTGTATAAGCTTCTTGCTGTTATGAGAGTGATTCCAGTGTTTAAAAATACACATTTTTTTCATACAGTAGCACTTTTAAACATAAGCCAACTGCCTAATCTGTTGCCAAACTGAAGAAAGAGAGCTCTTCTCAAGCTGGAGGAAAAGCTGCCAATGAGATGGGGTGTCCAGACAAAACCAACCCCTGTAATCTTAAGAATGAACAAAGGTCTCTCTGACTTATTTTGCTTAGCAAAGTATTCTCTAGCTCCATCAATGTCACTGCAAATGGCAAGACTTCATTCTTTTTTATGGCTGAGTAATATTCCAATGTGTGTGTGTGTGTGTGTGTGTATACATATATGTATATGTGTGTGTACACACACACACACACATATACCACTTCTTCTTTATCCATCCATCAATCGATGGACACTTGGGCTATTTCCATAATTTGGCTACTGCTGATAATGCTGCTATAAATATCAGGGTGCATATATCCCTTTGAATTAGTATTTTTGTATTCTTTGAGTAAATACCTAGTAGTGCAATTGCTGGGTCATAGGGTAGCTCTATTTTTAACTTTTTGAGGAACTTCCATACTGGTCTCCAGAGTGCCTGCACCAGTTTGCCTTTCTACCAACAATGCAAGAGTTCCCATTTGTCCACATCCTTGCCAACACCTGTTGTTTCTCCTGTTGTTGTTTTAGCCATTCAGACAGGTGTGAGGTGCTATCTCATTGTATTTTTTTTAAGTTTTTATCTGAATTCCAGTTAGTAAACATTCAGTGCAACATTAGTTTCAGGTGTACAATATAGTTATTCAACACTTCCATACATCACCTGTTTTCCGCAGTGGCTGCACAAGCTTGCATTCTCATCAACAGTGCAGGAGGGTTCCCCTTTCTCCACATCCCTCATCAACACCCATATGATTTCCCTCATATGTGGAAATTAAGAAAAAAAACAAATGGTGCGCCTGGGTGGCTCAGTCGATTAAGCATCTGCCTTCGGCTCAGGTCATGATCCTGGGGTCCCAGGATGGAGTCCTGCATCGGGCTCCCTGCTCAGCAGGGAGTCTTCTTCTCCCTCTGCCCCTCACCTCACTCTCGTGCTCTCTCTTTTTCTTTCTCTCTGTCAAATAAATAAAGTCTTAAAAAAAAAAAAAAGAAACAAAACAAATGAATAAAGGAACAAAAAGAGAGCCAGAGAGGCAAACCAAGAAACAGACTTTTAACTCTAGAGAACACACTGCTGGTTACCAGAGGGGAGGTGGGTGGGGGGATGGGGAAACAGGTGATGGGGATGAAGGAGGGCACCTGCAATGAGCACTAGGTGATGTATGAAAGTGTTGAATCGCTATATTATACACCTGAAACTAATAGTACACTGCATGTTAACTGGAATTTCAATAAAGACTTAAAGAAAAATAATGAAAGGTAATTTTGACTTCAAATGATATTGTATATGCTGACTTTAACTCTAACCTTCATGTTAAATTGACTTCAGTCTCCTGGGATAAGAATAAAATCTCTATCTCCCAAATGAATTCTGGAATCTCCAATTTGTCATGAAGAGTTAAGATTATTGTCTACATTTTAGAATGAATTAATATTTACCAAGTGCTGGTGTTAATACATGAATCATAACTTTATTGTTTACCATCTATGAAATAATTTCAGTAGTTATTTGCCTAATTTTTTATCTCTTCCTACTAGTCAGATTCTAGACATTTCTCTCTTTGAATCCCTCAGAATATTAGCACATTTCACTGCACAGTATTGCGAAAGGAGGAATAAGTTAACTCAAAAACCACCCATGACTACTTTCCCACCAGATCATATTGACATCCAACAGGACATTAAGTGTAAACAGATACCTAACATTAGGGAATATGAATACTACTGTATTATACTAAATCAAAATAGAGTTAGACTGTCTTACCTTAAAAAGAAAACAGGAACAGGAAAAGTAGTATGAGTCATGACACATAGGAGATCTAATATAATGAGAAATAAATCTTTTCTTATCTAATCCATTGAATATTAAGGATTGACTTGGAAAAATATAGACCCAGAGGAAAATAGTATAATACTGGATAATGCTGATTATTTATTAACTACTTAAAACAATCCTATGAGGTAGGTACTATTCTTATCCCTATTTTACAGATGAAAAAAATGTCATGAGAAGATAAGTAACTTGCCTGACATCACACAGCTAGTGTCAGGGCTGGAATTTGAACCCAGGCAAGCTGGCTCCAGAGTCTGTATATACAATCTCTTCATCGCAGTACTCACGGCCAGGTATATGACAACTAACAACCTTTATCTACACAAATGATTTCCCTTTTTGTCCTGCTGGGCATGAGACTTCTTATATGCACATATGAGATGCTGAATATCAACTGTCCATTTAAGAAACATAATCCCAAAGCAAAGTAACTGAACATGAAATAATAATGCAGAAAAAAAGAAAAACCTATAGAAGCATTTTTAATCTAACACTACATGAGAAAATAATGCACCAATCAACAAAATATGTCCCTTGGATCAATTCTATGCTGTAGATGCAGCTTACAAAGAAAAGGAATAATTACAAGGTACTAACAATTCATCAATAAAGGTTTTATGGGTAAAAACAAAAGCACCCTTTATAGTATTGTAACTGTTTTACTGAAGTCCAAATAAAAATCTAAGCATATTGATAGTCTTTCTAATCATGAATGCAAACCATTACTTCTTGAACCCATGTTCTAACTACAATTTCTCTGGAGACATCATTATTTCTTATGGTTTAGCATCCTTTGGACTGGCAAAGACATGCACCCCTAGAAAGAAAGAATATAGGTTGGATCTTGCCATTTACTTAGGGAAGGGCCAATCACTGTGTTTTCCTTACATCTAGAGATAGATGTGAGTCTACATTTTTCTATGTGTTTAAGTAAATTCACAGTTCCTAGTGTTCATTCTAATGCAAATATCTGGCTGGCTGTTCCCCATTTTCTACCTTTCTCTAAACTGTTTTTCACTTTGCTCTGCTGTCACTCCTTTCCCATGTGAGCGCGTACAGCTACTCAATAAGTATTTGTTGAATATTGAGTAGTATCACATAAACAAAAATCCCCAAACCAAACCCTTTACATGCTGATTTTTTGGCCTTCAAACAACATTCATGAATACTTTTCCTACATCCAAAAGAACAATTTCAATCCAGTCAATCTTCTGATTTTATTTGAGGCCATTTTAATGTAACCCAGAACTTTGGTTAAACTACGCAGGTCCTTCACAACTTCTAGCTTTAAGACTGACAGTTGTAGCTGGAATCTATTTCAGATTAACTCAGCCAATAAAGTCCTAAGGTAAATAAAGAAGGTGTGGTTGATTTCCTATGAACTTAAATTCAATAAGGAATACATTTTTATTTTTATTCCTAGCCCTTCCATTTAGACCTCTGATATGTGGGTCTTCATCTTTTTTTTTTTTTTAAGATTTTATTTATTTATTTGAGAGAGAGAGAGCACTAGAGAGAGAGAACAAGCACGAACGGGGGGCCAAGGGAGAGGGAGAAGCAGCTCCCTGCTGAGCAAGGAGCCCGATGCGGGGCTTGATCCCCGGACCCTGGGATCATGACCTGAGCCGAAGGCAGACACTTAACCAACTGAGCCACCCAGGTGCTCCAGGGTCATCATCCTTATACACTTTAAAAAGTTTTTTTAAAACTTCAATATTACAAAATGTCTGTTTCACCTTAATTAAAATATACAGTTAGACTTCATTAAGTACAATTTGAGTATTATGTAAAAATATCATTTTAATAAGTTAAATATTACTTTCACTGCTTGCTTTTCAAATTGTGCCTCAAACAACCAATCATCTATATCAGCAAAGAAAGACATACTTACACTCTAAAAAGGAGCTTCCACCATTAAAATATTTGAGCTCAAAACTTCCAGATGGATGGTTTCCAATTAGCAAGAGGTAGTACAGAATGCTTTCACAGGTAGTAAGAAAAAAGCCCAACCAAGGATTTTAGCTAATCCTTTGTGGGTGGAAACTTCAGTCAAGAGAAAAACAATCTTGTAAGAACAATATTAAAAAGAACAAACTTTGTTTAATGCTACAGGAAGTAGAAATACAGCAGTCTTCCAAAACTTGACATAAACAAATTTGTGTCAGCAGATTATAGGACAAACAGGCTGTGTGCCCCTATCAAAAAGTCAGTAAGAAAACACCTTTTTAACATGTCACAATGATCTGACCTAAGTTAGTAAAAATCACACCTGAAGATGAGATGACACTGTTTCTTCAGATAGAAGTGGGAAAAACTGTCAACAATATTGAGGTCATTACCACGAAAGAGATGAAAGGTGATCTGGGACAGATAGGCCAGTACAGTATATTGGCTGAGGGTACAGAATCTTGGGTCAGACTGTCAGGATGATCATGGTTTTTACTCATGCAGGAGTAAAATGTGCAGGCTTTCAGGTCTCAGTTTGTTCATCTCTAAGTCATTCCAAATTTAATAGAGTTCTCCAGAAAGAATCAAGAAGTAGTGGTATATAAAGCTCTTGGAACAGTATCTATGTTGCAGGAAAGCTGGAGTTATGGGTTTGAGATGGCACCAAGACTCGTAAGACAAAAATAGGCTTTGATCTGGTGCTACATTTACTTAACTTTATAGAACAATTCAAGGCGGGAGTGACAACAGGGACATCAGCAGTGTGTCATCAGCAGTCCCAGCATCCGCCCAAGTACACATATTATTTTGCCCCATCACCCATCCAGAGCATAAGTACTGAGGTACTTGTGGGCCACCTGAACATATAGAATCTACAAACCCATCCTCCTGTTACTATTTTATACTGTCCTTATCACACAGGCCAGAGTCCTGCACACCAAAGCAAAGCTCCCTTAACACGGGCGCAGTTCCCCCGGACAAAGGAGGTGGACCCAACATTCCTCGTTTTTATTTACTGTTTCCAGGGCAACAACGCTGCAGAGCCCTGTGTCAGTCTCAGCGAGGTCTGCATCAGCGCAGACCTCACTTACTCACAGTCTGTCATGTAGAAAGTGCTCTAAAAATGTTACCTGTTAGTCTTCCAATTAGCAGAAAGGTAATATTCTGTGTCAGTCACGGCACAGTCTCACTATCAGTGAAGGTACTGTCAATAATACATGAAAGTGAAGACTGCCAGATGAATTTAAAGTATCCACTGAGTATTGAGACAGCATATGCTGAGAGTAGTAAGAATGCCCTTTTTGCCTGCTAAGTTATCTGTTTCCCCCCTTATTCTAGTAAGTATTGCAGTTTTTCTTTGGGAGGTCCATTCTTACCCCAATCTCATATAGTTCTGGTGGGGATGGCCCACCCCTGTGTCTATGGGTAGGACTTGCATTGCAGGCTTGTGCCCCTGAGAGTAATTCAAGATTGTCATGTAATTCAAGTTAGGCCACTGACGGTCACCTTAGATTTTCACCTGAGTTATTTCAAAAGAGACCTGTTTGCTCAGCCACTAGCTTATCACGATAGCACTTCTGAGGTGAGCCTCAGTGGCCGGGCACCGAATGGACAAAGCCTGCCTGAGAACATAGGATGCAGAGAGCAAAGCCATTACAGAAGATGAAAAGAGGGCAGAAACTGAAGTCTGGAATTTTCAAAAACAGAAGTTAGTAAATCTGTTTGAATCTGGTGTCTGTTAAGCCAAGTCTGCAAGATTCCTGACTAATCCAGGGAATGAAGTGGGAGGGGAGATGCAAATGAAAAGACAGGCTGTTTAAATGGAAAGAGCAAAAGCTACAAGCAATAGTCATGGGAAGTATATGCCAGTGTAGAGCCAAGGTGGAGGTGTGTCCGTGACTGAAAGAGCTCACCTGACTGACAAGGGCTAAGGCTGGGGAGGGGGTGGGTTAACCCCTTGTAGAGAATTAGACACTCGTGATATCCCCTGGCACAGAAGAACCGTCTAGCGTGAAGCAATGATGAACTGCACCAGGCTCCATTCCTGGGAAAGGTGGGCAGAACTTTTGAGCACAGGACATATTCCAGTGTGCTGGCCGAGACATGGTGCTTGGCTTCTCAAAGGCACTAGAATCACAGCAGGGATGGAGAAACCCTAGGTCATCCAAGAGACAGAGGCAGAAGCAGATCAGCCAGAGACCAGACCAAAGACGAAACTTGATATTTCAGAAAGCTACTTCCTGATTGTGCTGAAAAATTCTCCTTGGATCCAGTCTGAGCAGACCAGAGATAAAGATCATGGCTACTATCTGAGATAGGACTAGTATGGGGCAGGTTTTGCAATTTAATCTTATTAGGAAAATATAAAAAAAAAAAAAATGTTTTCCCAAAACTACTAAGAAGAAGACAAGGTGAGTGCTGCTAAAAGAAGACTTTTGTAATGCATTTCATTCATATGAGATGAACACTTTTAAAAAGATACAAAACTGGACAATTTCTCTTATTATTAGGTGAGAATACTACTACCTGGCATTTGGGATGGGGCATTAGATATTCACATGGAAAAAAATAGAAAGTAAAAAAGGCAGCAGCACAAACAGCAATAAAATATTTCTTGTCTTACTGGCTAACAGAAAAATATTAATGAGATACATACAGATAGACTACAGACTGGAAATCAAACTTGAACTAATACAAGCAAACATTACAGGGTCATGTGATATATTCTGGGCACAACTTTTTTATGAATCAGGTAGGATGAAAGCATATATTCAGGGCAGCTGGGTGGCTCAGTCGGTTAAGCATCTCCCTTGGACTCAGGTCGTGATCCTATGGTCCTGGGATCGAGCCCCGCATCGGGCTCCCTGCTTGGTGGGAAGCCTGCTTCTCCCTCTCCTACTCCCCCTCCTTGTGTTCCCTCTCTTGCTGTCTCTCTCTCTGTCAAATAAATAAATAAAATCTTTTTTAAAAAGTATATATTCAAAAGTATCAGTATATAGAACATCATCCTTTAGAACTGCAAAAGATTAGGGGCGCCCGCGTGGCTCAGCTGGTTAAGCATCTGACTCTTGATTTTGACTCAGGTCATGATCTCAGAGCTCTGAGATCCAGCTGCGTGTTGGACTCCGTGCTCAGCTAGGGGTCTGCTTGGGATTCTCTCTCTCTCCCTCTGCCCTCCCCCCCCCCCACTGGCTCTCCCGCATGTGCTCTCTCTCTCTCAAATAAATAAAATCTTTAAAAAAAAACTGCAAAAGATTCAAAGTTGAATATTTTAATTATTTGCTTTCTTAAGCCATGTTCTTTAATAGTCTTATAATTTCTTCACAATTTTCTTCATGATGTTGACAATAAGCATATATTTAATAAATGCTTACTAGGAATATACCAAGTAGTTTCATATATGCTTTCTTATTTATTATCAGAATTTCCTCAGACCCCAGGAAACCATGAGTTGAAATGGTATCATATTAAAAGGAAAAACCTAGGTTTCAGTGGCTCTTATCCCAGGTACTGACAAAGAACCTCTACTTGCTTGCAAAAGTCACACTCGGTTATATCTGAGAGTCTGCAGGTGTTAACTTATGTGTGTTCACATACATGCCTAAGTACCATTATATCCACAGGCAGTAGATACACAATGGAAACTTCTATTTGTTTCCACTCACGGCTGGACACGCCATTACTCTGCCAGACATCCAGAGATATCTCAGTCTCTGCTAGTCGTCCTCTAAGTGCCATCTTGTCCATCTTCAGTTAGGCCAGACATCTAGTGTTGTTGCCAAACACTGCAAATGAAGCATGGGCCCACTTTTTTTTTTTTTTTTATTTTTTTTTTTTTATTTTTTTTTTTAAAGATTTTATTTATTTATTTGAGAGAGAGAGAATGAGAGACAGAGAGCATGAGAGGGAGGAGGGTCAGAGGGAGAAGCAGACTCCCTGCTGAGCAGGGAGATGGGCACACTTCTGTTGGCAAAGCTGGTCAGGAGTGGTGTGGTGAAGTGGTGTGCCAAGTGCTTCCCTCTCCTCATCTCCCAAAACATCTTCGCAGGTCTTAATGCTTTACAAAATTTTTGTTGGAAGTGTTCCTTCTGGTTTTGGTTTTTAAATTTAATCCCTCCACCCTGATATTTTTATCCCAATATTCCACAGGACTTCGACAGGGAGAAGAGAAGGTGGAGAAATTGCATCAGATGACAAATCTCAAAGAGGGATGTCATGTTTAATTTACTATTGATGCTTCTCTTTAAATTATTTTATTTATTTATTTGAGAGAGAGAGAGAACATGGGCGGGGGGGGCAGGGGCAAAGGGAGAGGGAAAATCAGACTCCCCCGCTGAGCACACGGTCAGTTGGACACAGGGCTCAATGTGGGGCTTGATCCCAGGACCCTGAGATCATGACCTGAGCTGAAGGCAGACGCTTAACCGACTGAGCCCCCCAGGCACGCCTACTATTAGACTATTCTTTCTAATAACCAAGGCTTGCTTACTGTGTCAAGTTGATCTTACTTAGCTCCTAAGAACTAGCTCTCAGAACTAGCTCTCCTCAAAATCCTCTCAACCCCTAAGTCAGAAATTACTTGGTTTTAAGTAACAGAAGTCTAATTCAATATTGAACTGTTAGGGGATGGTGGAGAAAACTTACTGGCTCAAATTCAAATTCCAGGGGTAGTTTCGTCTTTAGGCACAGCCTTGTCCAAGGACTTCAATAATATATATCTTCGACATTATCTCTCTTTTTTTCCATCTCTGTTACTCTTTATGTTGGCTTTGGTCTCAGGCAAGCCCCTCCCTCCCCCAACAAAAAGGGGGATAGCACTTCCACCTTCTTTTTGGTTCCAGAAAAAGTCATTGGTATGCATTTGACTGCTGTAGCTTTAGGAACTGGACCCATAGCTCAGCCAGCCACTGTGGCCAGAGAGATGGAGCATTCTGGTTGCCAACCCTTGTTACTAAGCAGGGCAAACCATGTAATTAACATCCCTAGCAGTTAGCAGGAGGACAGTTTACCAAAAATAAAAATAATAATAATAATAATAAGCTGGGCAGTAATAATTGTCCACTAGAGTCCTGCTCTCAACAGATACCTGCAGAGCCAATCGGATCACAAAGCATGCCCAGATAAATTGGAACCTCAGCAGTAGGAATGACATGGTTTAAAATTTTCCCTTAGCTCATGTGCAAAGAGCCAGGATTCAAAGTTGGGTCTCACTGCTCCAATGCCTATGTTCATTTGACCATATTCTCTGTTTTCCTAATTATAATGTGTTTTCACATTTCAGAAGAGCATTCCTAGCTATAATTATGCAGGCATATCATGAGAAAATACAACTTTGGAGAAGTCAGAAAAGCTAGAGTCTCTCCAAGAATGTTCCACACCCCCTGATTCAGAACGATCTGGGGAGTTTATTATTATTTCAGCTTTGGGGATCATTTCTGAACTCTTAAATCACAATCTTTGGGTTTCTCTGCTTGCTGTGCTTGCGCCTGTCCACTGTTAATGGTCTAGTCCAAAAGAGTGAATTATCTGATAAAATGATTCCTTCCCTGCTGTGCTGAAAGTTCCCGTTTAACCAGATATTTGCATCTTTTTTTTTTTTTAAAGATTTTATTTATTTGACAGAGAGAAAGAAACAGCGAGAGAGGGAACACGAGCAGGGGGAGTGGGAGAGGGAGAAGCAGACTCCCCGCCGAGCAGGGAGCCCGATGCGGGCTCAATCCCAGGACCCCAGGATCATGACCTGAGCTGAAGGCAGACGCTTAATGACTGAGCCACCCAGGCACCCCTTGCATCTTTGTTCATACCAACTTGCACAAAAGTAAGAGAGCCATGTATTATCAATATTTAGTGAGCCATCAGTGCAGGGCTGTTTTGGGGTACCGCCAATGCTAGAGCTCAAATTCCCCGTACTGATTCAACATCACAGCCAGGGTATTTTCAGAAATACATGTCAGAGATGTCTGTTTGCATTGAAGCAAACACAGCACTATTTTCAACACAGAGTTAATATAACACAGACGCAGTGTGTCATTAGCTCTGCCCTGGCCACCTCTAAAAGTCACAGCATGGAGGAAGCTCCTCAGCTACCATTGTGATTGAATATAAAGGTAATGGGCAAGAGAAAAAGAAGGGAGTTGTTTCTCTTAAGAACTTAAGGCCTTAAGTGATATTTTAAAATGCCTATGCTTTTTACTTCAGGGAAGCTGGCAAGGGCAAAATGAAGAGCAGTCATGCATCCACAAAAAAGTGCTCGCCCAAGGTTAGGCATCCTTAGCATTTACCCACATTAAGATTTGAGGAACAATCTGAGGCATTTGTTGTCAATCTTTACAATATGTGGGGATCACCTGGGGAGGATTAACAAGCACTGTTGCCTGGATCCCTGCCCCGGACATCCTACTGCAATTGGTCTGGGGCGTGGTCCCAGAGCAGGGTGCTCCCCAGTTGATTCTAATGTGCAGTGGGATTTGAAAACCACCAGGAGCAGGGAACTATTATATTGAGCAAAAACACCTGCAAAAGTGTTTTAAAGGCCATTCCTCTTAGGAGACCTCTGAAGAAAGTGTTAATCCGTAAGCAAAACAAATTGGTGAGGTTTTTCTAGGAGAAATAATAGTAAATATGAAAACAGCCTAAAACATCAACCCTCAAAAATAATTAGGCTTGGAATACAGAGTGCTGTGAACATGGCAGGCAGAAAATAGAAATTTTAGCTAAAGGACAATGAAGAGAGGAGATCCTTACCACTCAGGATCGGGAAATTGAATTCAACTCAAGAGCCATTTGAGAACCACCACAGGTATCTGCAAATGGTGGCGGCACGCTGAAAACTGGGCCTGCAAATGGCAACATCACCAACAGCGGAGCGAGGTGGTTAATCCGATGCATCTTTAAAAGAACCACCTCCAGGGGCGCCTGGGTGGCTCAGTCAGTTAAGCGTCTGCCTTCGGCTCGGGTCATGATCCCGGGGTCCTGGGATCGAGCCCCGCATCGGGCTCCTTGCTCTGCTAGAAGCCTGCTTCTCCTGCTCCCTCTGCTGTTTCCCTTGCTTGTGTTCCCTCTCTCTCTGTCAAATAAATAAATAAAAAAAATAAAAGAACCACCTCCAGGGAGTTTTATTTCCTTCTTTCTCCATAACAGGCATTTTTAGCTAAAATGATGAAGTCATTATACTCCCAACAAAGAAACTGCATGGGAGATCATTAAATTATCTAATATCTGCGAGTCTAAGTTTGCATCTTCTAGAGAGCTAGGTCAGAGCACGACTGTTAGTCTACGGCTCAAGACTGCTACGAATAAAGGTTCAGAGTTGATTTAAGTTGTCTTCGGTTCAATTTACTGCTTAACCTGCAGGAAAGCAGCAGAAAGGATCCGTGTGTGAACACAAGGCCATGATGCCCAGGTTGTTCCTCATGGAGACACTTCTGCCTGAAGTTGGAAGATCACCAGAGCCAGCATGGAGTCAAGAATTCATAATGTGAGGGCGCCTGGGTGGCTCAGTTGGCTAAGCGACTGCCTTCGGCTCAGGTCATGATCCTGGAGTCCCGGGATCGAGTCCCACGTCGGGCTCCCTGCTCAGCAGGGAGTCTGCCTCTCTCTCTGACCCTCCCCCCTCTCATGCTCTCTATCTCATTCTCTCTCTCAAATAAATAAATAAAAAATCTTTAAAAAAAAAAAAAAAGAATTCATAATGTGAGAAGAGTTAACAACCACGAGCCCACTGCTTTTTAAATGATTTTATTTAGGCTTTTATGTAAATCAGCATTCAGGGATCCACTCAATATAAAAGGGCATTATCACAGCGGCACATCAGTAACATACTTCCTACTCTATTTCTTACTCTGTTTTTGGGCAGCAGAAGGCCTGAAGACTGCCAGCCATACGTGGCAACCGCCAAATCAGGGACGTGCTCCACTGGACCACGAGATGTGTAATGGTGCTTGTTACTGGGGCCGAGTACACTCAAACATGGGTGGGCTCTATTTAGGAACCATTAAGTCACAGGATGATCAGTTGAGGCCGTTCAGTTTAGGTGTTTCTACTCTAAATATATTAACTAAAAATCCTTAGCTTGGGACCTACAAAACAAAGGATTTGGAGAGTGCTCAAGAAATTACATTAGGAAAACCCTATGATATAGTAAATGGCTGAACAGAGCACTCATAAAATTGCTTGTTTTCAAGTATTAAGCAAGGACCCCATCAGACTGAGCTGGCTCGAATGCCTCGGGAGCCTACCGTAAGCAAAGCTAAACCTAAGTCGGAGTCAATGCGCTTGAAGCAGAGAAAAAGAAATTTAAAAACCACCCATCACAAAGATCCCACTAGGTTTCCCAATAAGGCAACCACTTAAGCTACAGTCAGTCAAATAATTACTTTCTTTCACTTCTTTGTCTTCTCCATGCAATCCTTGCTCCAGCTCCCGTCTGTGAAGCACTCCTAATCATTTCGGATTTGGTGCCGTCCAACTGGAAATCGATGCTTGCTCAGACACACTTCAAAATTGTAATGTGCCTCAGTTTAGCCTTTAACATTTGTAACAGATGCAACAGGTATTGTCAGGCCCTGCCTGGTAACCAAAGCTTACATTCCCCTTCCCAACAAATAAGACGATTTGCCTCCTATCTGAGGCTTCAAATTTTAGGACATATTTTACGTGGGTAGAGTTCCTCAAGGTATGATTCCTGACCAGCTCTATTAACATCACCGAGGCTTCTTTCCCCCCAGCAAATGCAATTCCCTGCTCCTATCAGAGACCTAATGAATCAGAATATCTGGTGTCCAGGGCATCTGAATCTGCATTTGTAGAGGCCATCCAGACACTACAGTTAGAAAACTACTCCTCCGGTGCCTTTCAAACCAAGTGCTTCCTAAAATCAGGAAGTTGGGTGCTGAGCAGGAGTTGTAAACTGCCCATCTGATAACAGACTAGCAACCGGCATTTGGATACTGATGTCCCCAAGTTTAACTGTGTGGCTCCAGGTATGTATGACATCCTCACCGAGCACAAATTGCCCCTGGTCCTGCTGACCACTTTTGGTCCCTGCCCAGTGTCAGGGTCACCATCTCAGACTCCCTTGTGCTTTGGCTGTCAATGATCCCTGGGTTTATTCCAGATTCTAAATCCTAGTAATTCCTATGGCCTCCACTGGCACATTATGAACTGCTATCAATTCTTCCTCTGGGGTCTGGAGTAGGAAAATGATGAAATATTTCTAGGCCTTGCTGACTATAGTCTGACAGTAATGAGACAGAGCATATTAAGAAGAGCCATTGCAGGTCGAGATATATCCAATATAAATTATTAGCTTAGATAGCAAATCCAAGCCTGGCAGGGGGGATGGGGGGAAAACCAAAAAGCAAAATGCAGAGATGGCATTCCAGGGGAGAACTTTTTATTGTAGGATCCAAAATCAAACAGTGCTGATTTCCTAATCAGCGACAATGGCGATGAAGGAAACAACAGTCAACACCGGGAAATCAGGACCGACACTCGGGGATCATGAAATGTTCTAAGTAGCTAACAGAGCTCCAAGTATTGGTCTTTAGTTTAAGGGCAGAATTCCACCCAGTTGGAGTGAAGGTGTTGTTTTTCTTTTATTTACCAAGTCAGGAGCTCAGCAACAGTGAACCTCACTTTCATATATGATGTGGGGACATACCTTAGAACCCACTGGAAGAAATGCTGTCTTGATGGGCTGAAGCCTCCTAAATCCATCCTGCTTCTAGTTAGGCTGGGCCTGATTGAGGCTGCCTATCAGAATTATCCTCAGAGGTCTTTTGGTGCTGTTATTTTGTCATTGTTTATGTACAGATCCAAGAACTATCTCATCAGAGTACTCTTTGTTTTGGTCTGGCCATCTGTGCATTTTAAAACTGCACAGGTGATTCATATGAGCTACCAGGTTAAGAGCTACACTCCCAGGTGTCAGAATAAGGCTGAACCTGACACGGCGTAGGGCAGCAGGCGGTGGTGTTGAAAACGCCAAGTGGAGTCCACTACTGGTCCAAGCAAAACAAGCCTCTGGGCAAAGTGCTATGAAAAAGTCTAACTCTTTTTTTTTTTTTTTTTTTTAAGAGAGAGAGAGAGAATCTCAAGCAAGTTCCACACCCAGCACAGAGCCCGATGTGGGGCTTGATCTCATGACCCTGAGATCATGACCTAAGCCAAAATCAAGAGTTGGACGCTTAACCGAGTCACCCAGGTGCCCCTGAAAAAATCTAACTCTTAAGAAACTTAAGAGCATCCCTTCTTTTCTAGTCTACCTACTTCCTAGAATGATAAAGCGTGCATCATAAGAACTGTGCATTATATTCCAAGATAAGCACTGCTATCTCAGGAAGGGGGAGTCCTTTCCACACTTTTGCCTTTCTCCTGCCCCACCAAATACAGGTTACTTTAACACACAGAAAATTTTATTTATAACCTATGGACCATTAGACACTTAGGTCTGGTATTCAAAAGAATTTCCTACTATGAAAAATCTCTGAAACATCTAAAGAAAGTAATTTTGGCACTTTTCTATCATTCCAAAATTGAGAAGAGATTCGCTTCTCGCCTCTCAGGTATATTATTTTAGATGAGGGAATTCCAGTAGTGGTGATTCTTTCATATCTGTCCAAAAAACCCATTACGAACAACCACAGGAAGACGAACATCATCTTTCTAAAAGAGAGTAAACACGAGGCTTAATTTGTGCATGTGCAGTAAACAGTTTAGTTTTGAAGGCAGAATCTAAAGTGAAGATTTTATTTCTCTCTGGTCACTGTGATCTCCCTGCTTGAAAGGTATTACTGAGATAAGGAAGCATCAAAACCTAGTGCCGGGTAATCAGAGTTGAAGGAATATAACTTTGTTTGGGAATTATTGTCTTAAATCTTCTCTGGCTCAAGATACTAGAGCTTGCACCCCTTACAGACTTTCTCCTGCGGTGGCTTGAGCTAAGAATCAAGGCTGTAGGGAGCTTAGAAGCCAAATAGTCACTAGCAAAGATTCAGTTGGTAATTACGTGCTTGGAATTCAAATCTTCCCACCAAGTGAGGAGGAGAAGGCAAGATCTATTATAATGCTTCTCCGTTTCAAAGGTTAGGTCAGTCTGTGATTATGTTTGGGAGATACTCAACATCATTATCACTCTGGAAAAAGACAACCAGTCCTGAAACAGCTTTGATCAGCATAGACCAGGGACTAGAGAGGACATTACATCCCTGAGACCAGGGTGGTGTGGAATGAGAGCTCAGAGGTGCTATTTGGCTCTTTGTTCACAGAGAGATATGGAGTCTTCACTGGGGCTAGCAGAGCTCTTGAACGGATGGGCTCTTTATTTTGATTAATGAAGTAACAATTCGGAGAAAGATGCTTTCAGAACAGGTGTCAAGATCTAAAGCTACATTTCTTTCCTGACACCAAGGAATCCATACCGCTTGCTGCTTAAGATGAAAGTCAGGTGTCCTGTACCAGCACTTATTCAGTTGTCTCTTTAAATTACTAAGACAGACATCATTTTCCTTCACTCACCCTTTTTTCAAAGCTGAATGGACAGCCCCCTTAAGAAATGATACTTTTCTAGAAAACATTAACCTCAGTGTGCCATATCTTGTCCTTGGAAAAAAGTAAAAAGACACAAAGAAGCAGGTCTATAACATGAGAGCCAACTACCATTTCAAATCTCCAGATTAACACTTTCACCTCTTCTCCTTACTCCAGATCATTACTGCATGGAGGCAAGAACAGGAGAGGAAAAAGTAAAATTTCCACCCAAACTTTGTTTCTGATGTACCCCGGAAGGGGAGGATGATCAGTGCTGGGTCAGCCCCTGACTCAACTCAGCTCAAATAGGGTCTCTTCAGTGGGAATCTGGAAATGAGGCTGAGAGAAGAAATGGCTTAACTTGCTAAACCATAAAGTTAGGAGCTATGAGTTGTTTACAGCAAATCATCCCCCTTATGTTTCTCCTCTAGGAACAAACAGAGGAAGCCTATCTCAGAGGGGAAAACAAAACCAAACAAGCAGACAGGCACAGAGTGACAAACAAGATATGTGTGAGGAAACAGGAATCCCAAGGGCATTTGCTTACAATTCATTTCTGAGTCCTGGAAAAATCCCTGCGTTAAAGTTCATCGAGGTATCTCTGAATCCTGCCATTAAATACCACTTCCACCTTTTGTAGGTATAAGCTAAGTTTCCCTAACTAGCAAGAGGAATCTTTAATATAACTAGTTGGAAAATATAATGGAAAAAAGTTATTACTGCTAATAACCAAAAATATAAAATTCCTGGTTTATTATTACCAATAACAATATTACAAATTATATGTAGATTTAGATCTAAAAATAGAAATAATTAATAACAGATATAATAGAAGAGATGCCTAAGTGGAAAGAGAATCTATTCCTAGATGAAAAAGAAACACATAAAGACAGAAATTCTCCTTCACTGAAATGACAAATATACTTTGGATCCTTGAAGGATTTTTTTTTTTTTAACTTGACAAATTTATTCTAAAGTTCTTTTTGAAGAACGAAGAAAAACTTAAAAGGCAAGAATAAGGTAACTTCCAGTGCCTGGTAGTTAAATGCATATTAAAATGACAGTTATTACAAGACTGTTTATATGTGCAGGAAGACAGAAATCCCTGACAAATTTAGAAAATCCAAAAACAGACCAAGCTTCATCTAAGCATTTACTATTTGATTAAGAAAGATCATTTAATAAATAGGGCCTGGGCATTATTTTTGAAGATATACAATTATGTTATAGATTAAATTATACAACAGAATGAATCCCAAATAGAGTATATACAGAAATGTAGTTGAAAAACCACACACACATAAAAGAATTACAATAAACTGTGCGTATTAATTTGATCCCTGGTCAATGAAGGCCTTTGTGAATACAAGTATAAATAAATAAATAAATACATAAGAATTTCAAAACATGGCATATGTGACTGAAGATTTAAGGTATCTCTATATCAAAAATAAACATGAGCAAAAACAGATACATCTAAAAAATATTTTCAATTTATACAACAAAGTCTTAAGTTATAAAAGCACTCTTAAAACTGAGAAAGGATATGAACTGGCAACTCAGGAATGAAAAATAAATAAGAAACATTAGCAAATAAGCAAATTCACTAAGTGTCCAAGAAAACTAAATTAAAGCAATAATGAAATTCCACTGACCAAATTTTTTTTGTTTACTTCTTTGTATTATAATGATAAGGGGTATGTTGGCACTTGTATATATTACTGAGGAAGAGTGAATCTGTAGGGCCTTTCCATCAAGCTGCTTTCCAAAACATCAAAACTGCTCAGAGCCTAACTCAGGTATGTAGATTTGGGAAGTTAGTTGATGGAAATCATCAGAAATATCAACAAAGATGTAACAGTAAGAATGAGTACTGCAGACATTTTTACAACCTGAAATTGCTAAGATACTCAATAATAGTAGGGAACTGATCAATTAAATTGTTGAATATCATTGCAATAACTACTGAACAATTAGATTACCAAAGAATAATAATGAAGAAAAGCTCACAATACTATAAGAAATGGTAAATTATGAAACATTTATGATAATCTCTAAGAGTTAAAATTAAGTTGTTTAAATAAATAACCAGAATCATATAGACCAAAACAAACAGTTCTGGATATATTAGGATGGTGAGATTTTTGTTTTATTCTTTATATTTTTAAAACTTCCCAAATTTTCCAAAATGAAAAGAAAATCAGAAAAGAAGCATAATCCAGTAAAAAACAAAGGAGCAATGATAACAATACAAAACAAACAAAAAAGGAAATAGAAAAAGAAGGCAGGAAAAGTCATTCCAGACAGGGGGCCCACATGCAAAAGCACTAGAGTGGAAAAGAGTTTGAGATATTCTGGGAACTCCAAGTAATTTTGTGTGGCTTAGTCACAGGCTGTATCAGGGGTAATTCCAAGAGATGCAATTCAAAAAGAAACTTGTCTTCCTAGCATAAGAATATTAGTTTCCTAGTGCTTCTGCAACAAATTACCACAAACACAAGAGCCGGAAACAACACAAATTTGGTATACAAGTTTGGAAGTCACAAGTCTGAAATGAATCTCACTAACCTAAAATCAAGCTATAGGCAGGGCTGTATTCCTTTGTGAGATTCTAGGGGAGAACCCATTCCCTTGCCTTTTCCAGCTTCTAGAAGCTACCCACATTCCTTGGCTTGTGTCTCCCTTCCATTTCCAAAGCCAGCAACAGCCAATCAAGTTTTGCTTACAATGTCATCCCTCTGTTTCTGACTCTTTTGCCTCTCTCTTCCACATTTATAAATGACCCTTGTGATTATAATGGACCCACTCAGATAATCCCAGATGATCTCTTTATTTTAAGGTCAGCTAGTTAGCAACCTGAATTCCATCTGCAGCCTGATTCCCCCCAGCTATGTAGTATATATAACATATTCAAAGGTCCTGGGATTAGTACTTAAACATTATTGGGGGAAGGGACATTATTCTGCCTACCACAAAGTATTTGCTCTGGAGATGCATTGATGGTGGCAAGACCAGTTAATACAGGTTACTTTAAAAAGTCAAGGGTAAGTTTTTAACTGGTCTGAAGAAAATGTCTTACTGAGACTTGGAGAGTACGAAAGGGTGGAGGGTAAATTGTCTTCGAATTCAAGCATCAGAGGAATTGTCCATCTCACTCCTTTCCACAGATTCAAATCCCGTGTTTATGGCAATGCTTTGCATATAGTAGAGGCTCAAGAGACAGTTGCTGAGTCACTGATTGACCTAAAAAATAATTCATACCACTACTTTTCTTAGCTTCTAGAGTTCAATGATTTGTTCTCAGATTTCTATAACATCTACTGTCTGAACGCTTTATTTTAGCAATCGAGCCTTAACATTATTTATTTTTGCTTGTATTCTTTATTTAGCCAACTAATTTGCCTTATTATTCATTTATTGAGAATTAACTGCAATATTACCCATGATCTAGTTTATATAAGAGTGGTACTCCATCAACTACACTTTCAAATGCCTGGTTTGATGAGCAAACTTTGATCATACTATGTGGACCCTCCATGTAGATACAGCTGATTATTTTCTGCAATGTAGATAACACTAAAATCTCTGCTCCCTTTTTCTCTTGGTATTTTTATTATTGCCTCAAGGCCAATTCCTACACGATCATAAAGGGATTCATTGAGTGGGCTGTGAGGTTATTAGAATTAAAAAGATAAAGCTCTTTATATTTCACATGAGCTAATCCCCCCTTGAATATCCTGTTATATTACAGGACTTAAAAAAAATAGTACAAGAGTTTCTGCTGTGTCAATTGCTAAAATGGATAGTCCCCTGCTATTTTAAGTATAGCTGAACTCAACAAATGGAGTAAAAAAAGAGCAGAGCTGAGAAGCTCAGCATCTTAGACACGTTTTGTGAACATTTAAAATAAGTGGGCTGTATACCATTTGTCATCTTGGGAATTTTAGAATTTGTCCTGTATTATCTTTGAGTATATATGTATAATTTAATCATCATCCATAAGTAATGTTAATGGATTGTCAGGATAATGCTGTGTCAGGATTAGACATGTTCATGACAAAGAAGCAGAGTCAAACATATAATAAAGCATAGATCTGAGAGTATGCCAAAAGCTGAAGATGGTATATGATTTTCCCTGTCTATAGAATAAATAGTGGCAATGAAAGTAGTCATGACTACTAGTCCAGAATAAATGTGGGTCCATTTCAGATTCTGCATAACACAGAAAGAGGGACTGACATGGATCTTTAGACCAAGGGATGAATGAGTTCTTCAACTGGAGAGTAATAAAATTTACAGGGTAGGGGCGCCTGGGTGGCTCAGTCGGTTAAGCGTCTTGCCTTTAGTTCAGGTCATGATCTCAGGGCCCTGGGATCAAGCCTCACGTAGGGTTCCCTGCTCAGCAGGGAGTCTGCTTCTCCCTCTCCCTCTGCCCCTCCCCTTGCTCGTGCTCGCTTGCTCTCTCTCCTTTCAAATAAATAAATAAAATATTAAAAAAAAAATTTACAGGGTAGAAAAGGGCATCTGCTGAAGTCAAGAATGAAATGGTAAAATAAAGCAAAACAAAACATGAAAAAGGCAGAATATGTTGAGAATACTAATGGTATGTAAAAACAAACTGTAAATGTGTATCAGATTATGGTAAAATACTTCCTTCTCTTTCTTCCTTTCTTTCCCTCTCTCCCTTTCTTCCATTCTTAATGAGAGACTGACATTGTGCCAGCCCTTAAACTAAGTTTCAAAGATAAGAGTGTATATTTGTGGCAACTTTGTAATTCAATAAACAAAAATATGTCTTTGATTTTGAAGTATAAACTGGTCTCTGAGTAATAATCTATGCATAATGATTTACCCGTGAAGTACCTTAAAATCTACATTGATATAACCTCTCCTGGAGATGCCTTTTTTAAAGATGCCCTTTTAAAGCCATGTAAAATTGTCCCTGCCCTACAGGAACTCACATTTGAATGAAGGACCCAGGCATAAAGACATTTACAATATATTCTCATAAATTCTAATGAAGGATTAAGAGATGAGCAAGTATACTAAGAAAAGAGAAAAAAAAGAAGGAAGGAAAAGCTTTTCAGGTAGAGATTGTTTCCTGGAACTATTTTACTTGGGAATAAACTGTAAATATATTCAAAGATCAGATTCATGGAAGGCCTTACATCTATGCTCAGAGTTAGAACCGCTCCTAAAAGCAGTGGAAAGCTTTCTAGTGAAGTTTTTTTAAGCAGAATGACCTGCTCATTGGTACATGGATGGTAAAAATAAAACTGAAGCATTCCAAGGCAGACACTACTAAGAGGCGAATACTTAAACTTTTTATTCATGTATCAATTCAGCAACTACTATTAAGCACCTACTAGGTACATAAGTCTGTGTTTGGTTTTGATGATATAGCTCTGAGCAAATCAGACACAAACCTGCCTAAATAGACCTTATAGTCTTACATGACAAGGTAAAGGTTTTGGAATATATTCTAATTATATTGGGAAGCTTTTAGAGAATTTGATTCTGCTATGTAACATAATCTTATTTCTGTTTGCAAAAGACTGATTTGGGTGCTATGTAGTACATGGATTTCACCAGAGGGAAGAGTGATACAATCAGGAGACTACTGTAATATTCCAGGTTAAGGATGATAGTATATTGGAACAAAAAAGAAGATGGAAAGAATTAAACACTTTTGGGATCTATTGTAGAGATGGAATGAATGGTTGTCCCTCTAGTTGAATGATAAGGGGGAGAATGCAGACAGCAGGTTAGTCTTGAGTTATTCAAGCATATGCTAAAGTTAAGAGTTTTTGAAAAATCAAAAAAACCCCTTAAAAGTAGTAACTATTAAGGGGTGCCTGGGTGGCTCAGTTGGTTAAGCGACTGCCTTCGGCTCAGGTCATGATCCTGGAGTCCCGGGATCGAGTCCTGCATCGGGCTCCCTGCTCGGCAGGGAGTCTGCTTCTCCCTCTGACCCTCCCCCCTCTCATGTGCTCTCTCTCATTCTCTCTCAAATAAATAAATAAAATCTTTAAAAAAAAAAGTAGTAACTATTAAATAGGCAATTTAGTACACAAATGTTTTGTTCAGAAATAAGTCAGGGTTGCAGACATGGATTTGAGATAAATGGCATTTAAAATCTTGGAACGGAGTCAAAGAATCTAAGAAGAACATATGGATCAGGATGAGAAGGGAGATCAAGACCAACCCGACCTTGGAAGGTTGGACAGAAGAGTCAAACAAGAGGCTAACAAGAGCCTGTTAGACAGGAGGACATCTGGAAGCCAAAAGAACAAAGTATTTCAGAAATGGAAGAGATAACCGATGAAATGTTGCTAAGTGAGACCATCAACATGGAGATTGTTGCTGACCTTGATAACAACAGTTTCGGTGAAGAAGAAACAGAAGAGCATTCATGGAAGGGATCTGGGGAGGAAAGTAAGGAGGTTGAGACAGTGACTATAGATAAGCGTTTCGGTAAAATTTTCTGTAAAGTGAAAAATGAAGTTGTAGTAGATAGAGAGAGCTGAGTGGGTTCACAGGCTGAGGCTATTTTCAGTATGGGTGACACTAGAGCATATTTGTATGTGAACAGAATGATCTTTTAGATAAGTAATAACTGATGCATTCAGGAGAAAAAGGACTCACTGCAAGAAGAAAGTCTTTAGAAAGCAAAATGTGAATGGGATCAAGAGATCATGTGGAGGGTGTAGCATTTTGCCAGGCAAGCCCAGTGGAAGGAGTGAGAGGCAGTTAAGTTACTGACGGTCAGAGACTTGTTACAACAAAAGACTCTGGAATCTGAGCTGTATAAGAGAGGAAGTGCCCTCACTTGAGGGGTGACTATGAGGGGTGTGATGGTGGGTACAAAAAGAATTACCGTCAATAGAGGGGAGGTTTAGGTGTAATTAAGAAATGGCGGTGAACAAGTTGGAAAGACTGGTGGTAGGGGTAGTGAGGATTGTAATTACAAGATTACCACTGTGCTGAGTGTTATGACAGAGAAACAGAAGCCATTGCAAGAGCATCAAGCCAGGCAGATGTAGCCAAACTTGCAATGTGAAGGAGTGTTCCTAGCAGAAGTGACATTTAAGTTGAGCTCTTTAAGGTGAAAGAGATAGGTACAGAAAAGGGCAAAGTGTTCTATTTAGAAAGAAGGCCCCGACCTATTAAATGTCTGAGTGCCTTCTATGTTCCAGTCACCAACTTAGGATGTGGAGATAGAATAACTGTTGAGAGATACAGTTCTTGCCTGCATGGAGCTCGCATTCTAATGGAAAAGGCTAAAAGAAGTTCTAGAAGTCAGGGACAGAAAGTGGCACAGCCAAGGATTCAGAGATGAGGGGTGGAGGAGGTGACATCATGGTGGGCCTTGGATAACTATTTAGGTTTCTCTCTTATGGGCAAGAAAACCCCACTGAACGGATTTGGACAGTAAAGGAACATATCTGCAGTTTTAATTCTAAAATCTCTACATGATCACTGTAAAATGAATTAAAGCAAAGATGGTTAAAGGGTTAAACTAAAAAAAAAATGATTTTCCCCTTTTCTGGTCATTCAACCACAAAAATACTACTGCTGATATATTATTTTTTTGTTTCCTTACAGATAGACACATAGACACACATGCATATGCATATTAGTTTTCTTCACAGAAATGTAACCATTCAATATATATTTTCTCTCTGTGTGTGTACGCATAAAGAGACTTAATATATTGGAGTATTTTATCGTATCAGCACATACGGATCTACCCCAATTCTTAAGAGTTTATGTTACTTCCTTGTAGCACTGATTCTTGATTTATTTAACTTGCCTTCTATTATTAGATATCTAGGTTGCTCCTTTATTAAACTAGGTTATTAAACAGATGGGCAAAATTGTAAATCAAATTGTAAAACACCCTTCTAATTTTATTTTGTTTTGGGAAACAGTTATTTATAAAATAGGTTACTTTTATTAATATAAATGGGTTGACAGACAATTATCTATGGGTTTCTCCTGTTTTTGCACTTTCTTGCAAGTTGAGACACTCAGTGCCTTTGTTCTGGACTCCTTTTTCAAGGATGTTCATATCATGAACACACTGGAAGATAGCAATCATGTCTCTAAGGTATGCTCATTATAAAAGAATAAGGCTCCTAAGCTCAGGGCCTCTCCTGTAATGCAACTCACTGTATGTTCTAGTGTCACCTAGCCCTCTTTACAATGTTCTGTGGGAAATGGGGGTTTAGAGAACTGGTAAAATAAAATGCTGACACTTTTGGCTCCTGGTATTGTTTTGAGTTCTAATGATCTCTGTATGTAACGTAGGCATCTCATTTCTTTTGCCAGCATCCATGGAACTAAGGCAGACTAACTTGTAAAATCTCAGGACATGTCATTGTACTAAACTGATAATTTTTCAAAAAATTCCGTTTCAGGTTGCCTGGGTGGCTCAGTTGTTAAGTGTCTGCCTTCGGCTCAGGTCAGTATCCCAGGGTCCTGGGATCGAGCCCCGCATCGGGCTCCCTGCTCAGCAGGAAGCCTGCTTCCCCCTCTCCCACTCCCCCTGCTTGTGTTCCCTTTTTCGCTGTGCCTCTGTCAAATAAATAAATAAAATCTTAAAAAAAAAAATTCCATTTCAGTTTTAATACTGTATGTATCAATAGACATACCCCACATAAATAAACGCTTTTTAAGGTCTTCCATCTTCTAGGGTTTAAAGGTGTCCTGATATCAAAAAGTATAAGAATCACTGCTCTATAATATTTCACTGTATTATTTTACTACAATTTATTTCTCCACTTACTGATGGATGCTGGGTAGTTTCTTATCTTGGCATTTATAAACAAAGCTGCTACAAGTATTCTAGTATATGTTTTTTGGTGTACTTTTATTTTAATGGAGAAGATATGTGGACTTTGTGCTGTTATAAATGGTATCACCTTTAAACATTTCACTTCCCAATTTTCTGACATAAAGAAATACAACTGCTTTTTAGGTATTGACTTTGCATACAGTAGTCTTGCCAATACCCCTGTTAATTTGATTAATCTTTCTGTTGATTATTTTAAATTTTCTAAATACAAAGTTATATCATATGAGGATGACAGTTTTATTTCTTCTTTAAAATTCCATACACTTTTTCCTATTTTTTTTGCATTTTTGCACTGTTAGGGCCTCACATTTAATGATGAATAGAAGTGACTAAAAATACATTCTTTTCTTCCTTATTACAGAAGGAAAGCTTTCAACATTTTGCTATTAAGTACAGTGTTTCTGCTATGTTTTGTTTTTGTAGAAAATCTTTACCAGATTAAAAAAGTCTCCAATTTGTACTTTTCCTAAGACGATTTTTTTTGTAAGTCATATTTGGACATTGTATTTTATCAAATGCTTGTCCTATGTCCAGTGAGAAGATGTGATTTTGGTGATTGCATTTTTTAAATAAAATTTTTAGGTGACATTTTATTTTTTAAGTAAGCTCTATGCCCAATGTGGGGCTTGAACTCACAACCCCAAGATCAAGTGTCTCATACTCTACTGACTGAGGCAGCCAGGTGCCCCTGACAATTGAATTTTTTAAAGAAACTTTCTACTTCATGTAAGGCTTTTACTTATCATTCCAAAATTGGCCATAATATCCTCTTGTGCTCTTTTAAGTATCTGTATAATCTGTAATAATATCCCTTTTTTCATTCCTGAGATATCCATCTATCTATCCATCCATCCATCCATACATTTTTGGACCTAATCAATCTTGCCATGTATTATCAATATTTTTAGTCTTTTCAAAGGAACATACTTTGGCTTAATAGTCTCTATGATTTTCAATTTTACTCATTTCTGCTATTATCTTTATCATTTCCTTTTTTAAAATTGTATTTGTGTATAATAAATATGCTGTTCTTCTTTTTCTGTCTTTACACAGTTTTCTCAGGCAGGATCCCGTCAGAAGAACACTGATCATATTAAGTATTTAAAACAGATAGAATTGTTACTTCCTATCCTCAGTCTCAGAAAAGCGCTGATGTTTTCCAACACTATAATTGAGATTTGTCATTTCTAGAATTTCATATAAATGGAATCATATAATACATACTCTTCTTTTTTTTTTTTAAAGATTTTATTTATTTATTTGAGAGAGAGAGAATGAGAGACAGAGAGCACGAGAGGGAAGAGGGTCAGAGGGAGAAGCAGACTCCCTGCCGAGCAGGGAGCCCGATGCGGGACTCGATCCCGGGACTCCAGGATCATGACCTGAGCCGAAAGCAGTCGCTTAACCAACTGAGCCACCCAGGCGCCCAATACATACTCTTTTCTGCCTAGCCTTTTCATTCAGCAAAATGTTTTTCAGATTCATCCATGTTATTACAGGTTATCAGTAGTACTATCTTATTGCTAATATTCCACTGTATAGACATAGCACAATTTGTTTATTTATTCACCTGTTGATGGACATCTGGGTTGTTCACAGGTTTAATCATTAGGGGTAAAGATTCTGTAAACAGCAGTATATAAGTCTTTGTATAGACATAGATTTTCTTTTTTCTCAGATAAATATGAAATTAATGAATCATATGGAAATTTCTTTGAGATTTTAAATGCAATTCTTAAGAATGTTTAGCTAGTGCTGACTGAGCTTTTATTCTGTAAATACATTAGTGCTTACCCCTACTTTTCAGTATTGGCCACTTTTTTTTAACTGTAACTTCATAGATAGGTTTGTGGATTGTTAAGAGATGGTGCATTTAAAACCTAGGCCTAAAGTCATGGTAGTTAAACATTTATTAAGCGCAAACATAGCTGTAGTTGTATTATAATTACTTTATTTATATTATTTCATTTTCTTTTCATGATAACCTAAAAGGGTCTGTATATTATTCTTATTTTTCAGATGAAGTATAACTAAGGCAAAGTTATGTTAATTAATCTACTCAAAGATATAAAACTTAGAAGCTGCAGAGCTAGGATTTGAACCCAACAAGTCAGATTGCCAAGTCTGTTCTTAACTCTACTGCCTTAAATATAGAATAAAAGGGTAAACAGATACTTGACTTCCTTTGAAACAAGGAAGCAAAAAGATGCATGTGCTTTCAGCATGAAGAGCATATCCATTTAAATGAAGTGGATTTCTAATGTCTAATTTCAGTCAATACTTGCAAATTATGGATTAATTAAAGTACACAAAGTAAAAGGTGGAAAACATGAAGGTTAGGTGTATTTTAAAACTGCAATTAATTTTATTTATCTTGTTAGAATCTGATAGTTTCCAAACCTAGTAAGGCTATTTATCACATAACTCAGAACTCAAACAATCTATCTACCTACCTAAACATTTGCACACCAAATACTGTCTATCCATCCAGGTGATATTTTGGTATTAATTAGAATTATTAATTAGAATATCCTTTGTAAACACTAACAGTACATAAATGATTAAATTAACAAATGAAAAAAAATGATATACTCCATATTGTTGGATTTTCTTCTACTTTTTACAGCTGTGGTTTGTTTGAGCTCATGAACAATATGTTCCACAGGTTGTACAGAATAAATGCCTGAACAGCTGTAACATCTTCACCTAATCTCTCCGCTGTTGACATCAAGGAATAAATGGAAAATCTATAATGTTATTGTATTAATCATCATGAGAGGCAAAGTTCAATTATATGGTTTTCCGAGAAAAAGTAGCAGTTGGTTATCACCAATTTTGACACTAAATGAATCACGTGTATTTTTAAGGAAATTATTTTTAAACAGGCTTAATAAGATACCTTCAAGAGGCTTGTAAAAATAATGGTAACATTTTATCTTCTAAACTCTAGCAACTACAATAAAATCTCTATGTAAACATGTTACTTGGGTACAAGGCTTTCCAATTTAACTACCATGTCTCCTATTGACATAGAAGACTGCTACTGAGATCATTAAATAATCATTTCCAGAGAAAAATATCATCTCTATTAGATAGGTCACAAACAGTGGATTTACTACTGAGACACCTCTCAGACAAAAGTTCGAGAGAAGAAACATCACACTTCTCACAACCGCCTGAAAGGGGCTGCTTATAGAAAGCAGTTGTAGGGGGGGGTGGAGGGGATGTGCTTTGTAAGACAGTAAGAAAGGATATGAACCACTTAACAAACGAAAATCAAAATCAAATTTCTGCCCATATATTTAGGCATTCAGTACTTGGAACACAAAAAAATTACAGGCTTCTTTCTTTCTATTTATCCAGGGACAAAACTCCCCCATAATAGTGATCTCTGATTTTGTAAACCATACCAGAGAAAAATCATCAAAACAATAACCGATTTGTTAAAACAAACAAAAACCCCCCACAAATTCCAACATCTTAGGTTTTAGTTCTGATATTTACTTGTTACAAATTGCACAAATTTCCCACTATTAACTGCTTTAAAAATACTCTTTCTTTCAGATATTATAAAAAGGTACATTTACCACTCAGAGAAACCCTGATTTCAGGTTGCAAGAAACCCAGGCAAAAGCTATATTGGATGCCATTTACAGAGTGTCATAAAAGTGAAATGTAGCTAATGAGCCCTTCACAATGGTTTGCATCATGCTCGCTTCTGATTCTGCCTCTATGGCAGCTACTATTCAGAAAAAGTCCATCCATTCCACGTAAATCTGGCTGCTCCCTGCTCCAGTACCAGTGTTAGAAAGCTCAATTTAAATCAGACCTAATCACTTCTGCCAGCCACAGTGTGCTTCCCAACATTCCTAACCCACCTGAACATTCTAGCACGACTTTGTTTCTTGCATCTCTCAGCCTTCCTCCAATTCAGCCACAGTCTAATTGGCTGGCTGGGGATTCCACTGTCACTCAAGCTAAACCCCAGGCTCACTGAGGAAATTGGAAGCTGAGTTTGCAGTTTGAGTTTGGTTCCAAGGGTACATATTTCCTAGCGTTATTTTTTAACCCCTCTAAGTAGCCAGAGAGAAGTAAGAAAATGCATGAAACTGTACCTTAAAATACAGTAGATCTTTTTTTTCTGACACATTTAATTGTTTAGTTCCACGCCGGTGGTCAAGAAAGAAACTGAACACTTGTCCTTACATTTTGCCACAAAAAAGGGAGCCATGACATCATCTGGAAGCCCCCTTCAACAACCATTAGGTTACCATTTTATTTTTTGGTTTTTGGCTTTTATTTTTTTCATTTAAAGAATAGTTTGTTTTTTAGGTTACCAGTCTTAAAAACGCTCTCCTTTGACCTCAAGGCTATTGGTTTTGGGAAGGAATTTAACAAAATTTCTGTGAGTACAAGACAATTCAAGATTTTGCTTTCTGCTTCTAGATTAGGGCTGGTAGCCTCTATTTATCTACCTACCTATCTATCTATCCATCTGTCTGTCTGTCTATCCATCTCACAGAATATGAGATATTTCTAGATTGTTACTAATGTCCCTGATGCTACATAACACAAGAGAAATTCTTCCAGATCCTGCTGTGCAAATCAAAGCGAGGTATTACTAGCACCAGGTCACCAAGTTTCATTTCACTGTAAGTAAACACAAGACCAGGTGGCGGGCTCTCTGGCTGTGTGATCGAGCATGGATGGTTACAAAAACCTGCCACAGTGGCCTTCTCATCAAGTAGTTTCCATCTTATGACGGAGACATTGCACAGTGTTCTCTAGAAAGTACCAAATATGACACAAAGATAACAAGTGATCAAGAGTTTCAGAGGAGGGGAGAGATGACTTTTTACTAGCCATTCTGTCCTCTGCCTTTCTGGTCAAAGGTAAGGCAGAAGAAATAGGAAAAGAAAATCTTGATGATTGCTTAGCCTAATTACCTCCACTAACTCAGAGTGGCTTTGTTCTCATCCATCATTAACATACCCTACGGCAGGGCGCCTGGGTGGCTCAGTCGGTTAAGCATCTGCCTTCCGCTCAGGGCATGATGTCAGGGTCCTGGGATCAAGCCCTGCATGGGGGGCTCCTTGCTCAGCGGAGAGTCTGCTTCTCCCTCCCCTTGCTCTCGCTCTCGCTCTCTCTTTTTAAGATAAAATCTTAAAAAACAATAAAAAGAAATAAAAAAAATACCCTGTGGCCATTACACAACCATCTCCATAATGAATGAAATGCAAGCCTAGAGTATCCCAATACCATAAATTTGCAAATTGACTTAAACAATGAAAAAGAAGTCAATGTCCATGGTGTATTAAATATTTGTGTCTAAACATGGTTGAAGTACAGATAGCATAATCTTTTTAGCCCAAATGTAAATTCACTTGAACCAGAAGCAGACCAGAATTCACTCTGGAGGAACCAAAGCAGATTTTTGTTTTTGTTTTTTTCCTTTCTTCTCGTTTTTGTTTTTGCATTTGCTTATAGCATTTACTTTCCTGTCTTAAGGAGTAAAGATGTTGTTAAGTATAAGCATATGCCTCTTTGTTCTTGGGTCATTCAAATATTCTTAAATTGAACACAATCTGCTATCTTTTTTACATGCCTTGTTTTCATTTCCTATCATATAATCCCCTATGTTTACCTTTGATTTCCAGTCTTGGCCAATTAAATATCTTAATATATATTTTCCAAGTGTTTTCTAGTTTTCTCCTTTTTAAACTGCCTTAATTTAACTTTATCATATTTTTGACCCATTAGGATTCTAGTACACAAAATGCAAGCAACCCTCCCTAATAAAAGACAATGTTTGTTGTTGTTCAGAGAAAACTATCGTTAAATGGATATGAACCTTCCTTTTACTGTGTTCCCTTCTGGGGAGTGGTCACTGAATTGGCTTTTACTCACTGCTGGAATGCAAACTGGTGAGCCCTTTAAACTGGGATAGCCATATAAACAGTGGATGCAGATTACCTTCCCTACTCTAGGTTCATACAAACCCATGTAATTGGAATAGACACTCAGAAGGACAGAGTGTCTCTCATTTGCATTTCCTGTTACATGAAATCATTTTGTATCCTTTGACATTTTTTCTCTTTAGAAGAAAATCCCTTAAGAGTCTTTTTATGAAATAATCCATCCTGTGAAATACCCTAAGCAATTTTCCTAAACCTTCATTCTTTCATGATGATAATGATGATGATAATGTTGATTTGGGGGCCATCTAGTCCCAAATAATATGTCCAAGCATATTATAGGATAGAGGTTTGTGTAAGATTTGATTAGCGTTTTTAGATTTGTCCTGTTCTCTGAAAGCTGCTCCCTCTTCTTGTAGTTAGCTTGCTGAACCACAGTCCCTGAAACCCTGGAGCATTGATGGAAAAAGTATCAGTTCTTCAGGAATGCAAATTCAATTAGCTAGAAATCATTACCAGGTTTCTTAAATTTCCTGAACCTCAGTTTTCTTACCTCCTAAAATGAAAAATTTGAACAATGCATTTTTTAAGATCTACTCTGCACAGGATATATTATATAATATATACATTATATACAATATTTAATATATAGTACATATACTAGAAAAACAAAAATAGAAAAATACATAGATGTTATACATTATATAACATATTGTAATATACAAGTATAAATAAAATAATACAGCCATTATTTGAAAGCAAACATGTTTTGTTTTCCTTTGATGACCGAGCTCATCTATAACCCAGAACATTATTTACTTCATTCCCCAAGTCTTTTCCCATCACACATATGAATCCCTATCAGACTGGAGCACCCAGTGGTCTCTTTCCCTCTACTTCACTCCATCGTAGTTCCTTGGGTCTTCTCAGGTCCCTTCCATCCTCACAAGCCCATGTGCCTTTTCCTATCAATCTCTGAGTCCAATCTGATTGCCCACACTGGGCTAAGGGGCTTCAGATTCTGAGCGCAGGAGGCAGGGATCAACTAAAATGGTATAGTGAAGAAAATCACTAATATTTTTCTGGATAAAACTGATCATTTAATAATACTATACTAATCTGTTGTTATTCTCACAACATCAATTTTTCCCATCTTACCATTTTACTGTTGTCCTACCTTTGTTTGGATCAGGACCTAAGAAGGGCTACAGCAAAATAAGTTAATGTCCCATCCCATTTTAGAGAAGAGGTCAGGAAGTAACGTGCCCTTCCACATATGATCCTGTGGCAGTGTCACATTATTTGTCCAGTCCAGTCAGATCCATAAGCAATGCTACCAGGCTTGTCCTGGAACAAGTTATGGCTCAGTTCTTTCTTGCTCTTTTCAGGGACCAGCAGACTCCGCTGTCGTAGGACACTCAAGCTTTTACTTCCTGGGGATCAAGCACCTTGTGAAACTGTCCCTTCCTGATTTCCAGACCTAAGCGAAAGGATGTCTGTCCTAGGTCCTCACTGTTCAGGTCTCTCTAGATAGCTGAATAATACTTTTTAGATAATAGGCTAATGATTACTCATTAATGTTCTGTCCATCCTACCAAGTGATTACTTTTAAAAACGTCTTTGGTGACTACTGGATACTAAAAGAATCCAAGTATACCATCATGTGAAAATCATAGGTTTAGGTGAAGGACTAAAGGAAAATATTTTGGCCTTAAGAAAATTTTCAGAATCCCTCCTTCATATCCATGAAAAGCATGCTTAGGATTAAGATTAGCTTCAAGTGTTTTCTTCAAATAAAATGATCAATGAAGTATACCTACTAAAGATCTAGATAGAGAAGACTGAATGATTCTATATGTAAAATCTCTCCAGTATGAATGTGTCTGTACATACCAATTCAGACAGAATGTTTATCTGTGTCTTAGGACTCTAAAAGCTTTTACGTACTTCCCATGTTTTGTTTTTTTTTAAGATTTTATTTCTTTATTTGACAGAGAGAAAGACAGTGAGAGAGGAAACACAAGCAGGGGTCGGGGGAGGAGTGGGAGAGGGAGAAGCAGACTTCCTGCTGAGTGGGGAGCCCAAAGCAGGGCTCAATCCCAGGACCCCAGGATCATGACCCGAGCTGAAGGCAGTCGCTTAACTGACTAAGGCGCCCCTACTTCCCATGGTTTTATTTCTCTTCAATAAACAAAAAAAGGCCAGTGCAACAAGATATCAGAAGGCAAAATTTGCTCTTTGAGGAATTTTGTGATCACAAAAATCCCTAGTTCATTTTTCCCCCTATCCCTTTTTGGTACCTCTTTCTCATTCATTCATTCATTCATTCATTTTTATTTTTTTTAAAGATTTTTTTGTTTATTCATTTGAGATACAGTGAGAGAGAGAGAGCACAAGCAGGGCAGAAGGACAGAGGGAGAGGGAGAAGCAGGCCCCCCACTGAGCAGGCAGCCCAACTCAGGGTTCGATCCCAGGACTGCAAGATCACGACCCAAGCTGAAGGCAGATGCTCAACCAACTGAGCCACCCAGGCAACCCCCTTTTTCACATTTAGACTACTTCATCAGTGGTTGAAACCAAACATCAGGCCGGCCTTGCTTCAGTTTTCTACCTTGGAATAAGCTATTTAAAGTGACATCCAAAGTACTTGAAGAGTTTGTGAAGAAAAGATCAGGAAAAATAGAAGACAAACCAAATGGGATTTAGAGGAAGAGTAGCTATAACTAAGAGAGATATTTGAACGTCTTGACATTTAATGAATACGTAATGTTTTATGCAAATGAACACACAATTTTTTTTCACTGATTCAGTAACTCTGGTACTCTGAATCGAATACCATTAGCACTTGGTTTAAACAGAAATATTTTGAGTAATTCAATAACAATTCAGCTACTTGAATATATTATGCAGGAAGCAGAGGCATTGGTATAATACATCAACACCCAGAAGTTAATAATACACATATCAAGTTCTTAAGCAGATTATGATATGATGATTCCAGCAATGCAGAATAATCTCAATGTAAGATACTCAAATTGGATTCTTCCCTCCATTATTGTTTTCTAATATTATTTAAATGATACTTCATTTTTCTTCTTCCAGTCCCATTAATGCTCCCTCTTCAACTATGTCAAGGCACCAGAGACTTCCAAAGACCAAAATATAACTTGATTCTTGCTGCTCCCACTTACAACAATAAAACCTGCTCTACATTAAATCATACTTAGTTTGACCAACTCTCCAAATTTGCCTAAGACTGAGGAGCTTCCCAAGACACAGAACTTGCAGTGCTAAAAGTGAGAAAGCCCCAGGCATACTCTAGGACAAGGAGGTCACCCTAAGTCATCATCCATGTAATTGCTGAAATTAACACCTAGGAGTGAACCTTGATTTCTCCTTTCACCTAATTCTTCAGATCTAAACAGTCAGTAAACCTTGAAGCCTCTATCATGAAAACATCCCCTGGACTCACCCCTTCTTACTTCTCACCTGTAGTCATAACAAGCCAAACCAATACCGCCGCTCACTTGGGGAACTGTAATGTCCAATGAAGTGTTCCACAGCCAATGTTGCCCATTTACAGAAGTTCCTCACCACGGATAAAAATCATGCAGAATCTTGTTTCCACCTACTTCTCCAACCTCATCTCCAGCTACTCTTGAACCCGCCACTAAAATCCAGCACCACTGGTTGTGCTTCTCCTTAACATGCCAAGCTTAATCCTGCCCGGAGGTCTGTGTGCTGCTGTTCCCATTGCTTGCAGTGATTTTTCTCTCCTTTTTTCTGCAACTTGCCATGTATTCTAAGGTTACATATTATCTCTGCAAAGAGTCTTCCTTGACCACCCAATTTTAAATTCCATTAGGTGGTTTTCAATCTCATCACCATGATCTAATTCTCTGCATAACAAGTAGTACTTATTATATCTGATAGTTTTTACTTTTATCATTTGTACTTTATTTTGTATTCTAAAGTTAAATGTTTAAAAATCATGTATAACTATGCACACAATAAGAACACAAGCATTTAAAATATATACAAGGAACTATTTTTTTAATAATTTTTTTTAAGTAATCTCTAAGCCCAACGTGGGGCTTGAACTCATGACCCCAAGATGAAGAGTCACATGCTCTACAGACTGAGGCAGCCAGGAGCCCGTAGGCAAGGAAATATTTAAAACAAATACTAATATGGATCTCTGGGTGGTAAATTCCTGGGTTATTTGTATTTTCTTATGCTTTTTGAGTCTTCCTCCCCCCCCCCCCCCCCCCAGGGCTTGAATTCTTGACCCTGAGATCAAGGGTTGGACGCTCAACTGACTGAGATACCCAGGTGCCCCTTCCCTGTTTTTTTTTTTTTTTAAAGATTTTATTTTTAAGTAATCTCCATACCCAACCTCGGGCTCGAGCTCACAACCCCAAGATCAAGAGTCACATGCTCTACTGACTGAGCCAGCCAGGGTCCCTTCCATATTTTTATTATATATTCTGCTTTCATAATTTTAGAAACAAACAAAATCAAAATCAAGTTTGTCATAAAAGGGTTCCACCTCAGGCCTAGCCTCTGCTTTTGAAGCCTTGCTGCCTCACCCAGCATGGTTTAGAAGGTCATACTCTCTGCTCCCTTTGTTTTCATTGTATGCCTCTATCATAGTATTTCTTGTATCATTTACAATTTTTTCTTTTCTCTTGGTCTCACCCTCTAGACTCTGAATTCCACTGAGGAACAGAGGGCAAGGTCTGTGTCTTTGAGGTTATATTCCTGATATCCACACATAAAATAAACTTGCTCTGCCTTTAAACATTTCTGTTCACACTAATACTACACTGTTCACCAATTAAAATGCCAAAAAAAAAAAAAGTTTTCACACTTCCAATTCCTATCTACATATGTTTCATTGTATAATTTTTCTCTAAATAAGAACATCAACATGTGTCAATAAATTGTCTATGCAGGTTACTTATAACTGTTCAACCTACTAATCCACTCCTCTCTTACATTAGATTATACACAGCAAACTGCTTGGGACAATCTGGATTCTCTACATTTTGTTCATTATCACATAAATACATCCTAACGAGATGGATTATGTGTTTCAAAATCTGTCCTCTTTAATACTGAGGGTGTCTTACTATGACCACTGAAGTGAATGACTTTAAATGACATTTACAAATCATTTCTGACAAATGGCTTAACATGAAAAAGAATATTACACAGGTCTTAGGCTTCAAAATAGCTTTTGATGATGCACTGGAGAGTATTTTGGATTTAGTGACATAATTAGGATTACACGGGTCTCAAAGACCCTTAAAAGTTATGCATAACTCTCCTAAGAGTTAAAGGTACAAAGAAAAGGAGGATCCTTAGGGAATGCTTTCAAGCCATAAAGCATTCAGATTCAAAACAGGTCAAGACTGGGTTAGTCAGCATTGTTGTTAGGATGGATTCTACCTAGTAGTGGAAAAATCAAAATGAAATAAAAGACAACACATATGTTCACAAGGAGTTTGATCTATAGAAGAGTAAAAATAGTTTCAAGGATTCTATTAACACAAACAACAAACCCAACTTGCTTACTAACATCCAAAATTCTCTGAAAGATCAAAGCTTTCAATTCCATATTAAGAGGTAAAGCCCTCTGGTCCTAAAGATTGTTGCAAGTTGATATAAATTCACACTAAGATCACAAGAACTGATATTTAGTCTTTCTTGCGAGTTTATTTTTAAGTATCCAATGGGTTCCTTAGATTTTTTTTAAATGATATAAGTCCAGTGAAGAATCTTTAGAAAAAAAAAAAAATTATTTCTAATCCTATCACACAGTATTAAAATCTTTAAATCTTGGTGCATATACTTCTGGAATTAATATGTCTGCCTTTCTCTGAATTTGTCTCTCTCCTTACTGAGCATTCATAGGAAATAACACAAAAACGCATGAAAATCTAGTAGTTGTGGACAGATATAAATCTATCACAAGACAATATTGTAAGTCCTATATTTGTTATGTAAATCATTTACCACTGACTTCAACATATAGGAAATGCCAAAAAATATTAGCAATTCTAATTATATCACTCCAATTTATACCAAGTGCCAAGGATATAAAAGAGAGGGGGGATAAGCAAACTTTTCTGGAAAAAATCAGGTAAGGGAGATGTATGTGTCTGGAGTTTAGAAATGAGTAGGAGGTTTCCAGGTAAAGAGTGGAATAAAGGCTATCCAAGAAGCAAAAGCATGGGGCGCCATGCTTTTAATGGGTGGCACAGTCCATTAAGTGCCGGACTGTTGACTTCGGCTCAGGCCCTGATCTCAGGGTTATGAGTTGGAGCCCTGTGTGCGTTTCTGCACTCAGTGCAGTCTGCTTAGGATTTTCTCTCCCTCTGCCCCCACCTCCACCCCCAAAATAAATAAATACATCTTAAAAAAAAAAAAGCAACAGCATTATGAAATGTAGAAAGCTGGGGAGAAGTTAGAGCATGGTGTTTTTAGGGGAAAAGGGTAGGAAAGAGGGTTACAGATATAGAGAGGAGGAAATTATACTATGAAGAAATATGTTTCTATGTGAAACTGAAGAGTGTGTGTTTATTTACCAGGAAACTGAGAGCCCTTTGAAGACAAGAACAGAAGTTTTTAGCTGATTAATCAATCTGATAGAAATGTAGAAAGTGAGCTTGAATAAGGGGACTCAATGTTAAGAAGACTAGATAGGCTCCTTAAAATACCTATAAAAATTATTGCTTTTGAGATAGCTTTGAAATTTTTTTTCATTAAGATTACTTATATTTATAAAGCCTTATATTATCAAACCATTTCTTTCTCATTTCATTTTGTGCTTGATTTGTTTTTCCTTCTATAAAACCATGACATCAATATTTTTTCAAATCAAGCATGTATTTGAGGCATTAACTAAAAATCATCTTTTAAGACAATACAAAATATTTTATCATTTAGTAGTAAAAAAAAATGCTAACAATTTTCTATGTGCCAACAAGCTAGTAAAAAAAAAGGCAGGCAACAAAGTAAAAATGAAACCTTTTGAAATCATCTACTCTATGCAATTTTAATTACCATACCAAAATGACTCTAATTTAACATTTAAGGAAGCTAGCTTTATATGGTGGGTGTGTGTGGGGGGTGTGTGTGTGTGTGTGTGTGTGTGTGTGTGTGTGTGTGTATGTTTTCACCAAAGTAGTTTTAGTTTTTACAGGCCTAGGAAGGATGAATATTCTGCCTGAGAAGTCACTCAAGATCTAATATTAGGCCTTAATTTGCCATACTACTGTTTAGAACTTTGAATGAAAGTAAATATGAGATATAAATGCCATTTCCTTCATCTCTATGTGAGGTTGATTTTATTTATTTATTTTTGAGAGAAAGTGTGAAAGTGAGCAGGGGTGGGGGACAGGGGATGCGAAGGAGAGGGAGAGACAGAACCTTAAGCAGGCTCCACGCCCAGTGCAGAGCCTGATGCAGGGCTTGATCTCATGACCCTGAGATCATGACCTGAGTCAAAATCAAGAGTCAGACACTTAACTGACTGAGCCACTCAGGTGCCCCTCTATGTGAGGTTTAATCTGACTTGCAAAATAGCAATTGTGCTTACCCCCGAGGGGAATCACCTATATTATTTTAGAACAAACAGGGAATGCTGAAACTTATTTTGGTCTTGGCTTGAAGACACTGGAAAAACACCAAGGCAATAAAGACGTCAAGGATTAAGATACCAAAGGGAAGAACACCAGAGTCACCAATGTCAAATACCATGCTGCACTCCCTAACTAGGAAGCCAATCACAATGCAGTGACTGAGAGGACATGAAGATGAGCAGAGCTTCTAGAAGTCTTATAAAACCAAAGGGGCAAAAACTAAGGTTGTAGGCCAGAAAGGATGTGGAGCCCTGGTAAGCACTCCAGACATTCAGGTGTGATGGCCAAAAAACTAAGAGTGAAATAGAAATAGATTAGCCTGTACAAAGAAATAATACCCTGTGATGATTCAGCTCAAGTGAAGACTGAGTTAGGTTTACTTACCCTGGACATCATGTCTGCCAGAGCCTAAAGCAAGTTCCCTCAGGAAGACATCATCCAGTGATTCAAATTATTTCTACAGCATTTTCTATACAATGTCTAGCAATTAATAAAAAATAAGCAGGCATATGAAGACCAAATGAACAAAAAGCAAAGGACAAGGAAATGACAGAAGCAGAACCCAGGAGATTCAGATATTGGAGCTGTCAGAGGTAGATTTTAAAATGCCTGTACTGCATGTATTCAAGAAGAGAGTTGACAGCATTGAGAATTTCAGCAGAGAACAGTAAACCATAAAAAACAAAATAAAATCTCTAAAACTAGAAAAGGCAACAGGTGAAAGTGAAAACTCAGGGGATGTGTTTAATAGCACATTACATACAGTTGATTTAAAAAAGTTTAGCAAAATGGAAGACAGATTAATGGGAAAAATGCATGTTGAAACATGGAGAGATAAGAGGTAGAAAATAGAGACACAACCATAATAAGATATATGAGACATAGTGAGAAAGCCGAATGTACAAGCAATTGAAAGAAAGAAGAAAGAGAAAGGGATAAAAGCAATATTTGAAGAAATAATAACTAAGAATTTCCCCAAATTCCTGAAAGATATCAAGCCACAGATTCAAGAAACACCCCAAACACCAAGCAGGAAAAACATAAAGGAAATCACTCCTAGTAACACTGCCAAAAATAATAAAATCATAAAAGCAACAAAAGGAACAAAGACTCATTACCTCTAAAGGAGCAAAATTACGACTGACAACAAATGTCTCAAAATTAACAGTCAAATGAGTGATGATGGAATGAGTCTTCAAAATATGAAAGCAAAACTACAAGCAGAGAATTTCATACCTAGAAAAAAAAATGTCCTCTAAATATAAAGGTAAAATAAAGACACTTTCAGAGAAACAAAAATTGAGAAGAATCACCTCTAGCAGATATCTAACAATAAAAATATTAAAGTACTGAGATCAAAACAAACCCATATGGAAGTAGGAAGAAATAATGACAAAAAAAAAAATCAAGTGACTATAGATGATTATCAGCTGTTGAAAAAAAATGTATGGTGTGTAGTCTAAAATGTATACATGCATTATAAAAGTACATAACAATGGTAACAAAGTATGAGAGGTTAGTGATGGGAGTTGAAGTATTTTCAGGTCTTTCTGTCACTCTGGACGTGATTAAAGTACTATATATCATAGATACTAATGAGTCAATGATCAATATTATAATCACTAAAATTAATACTCAAGGAAGTTTAAAACAATGTATAAGCTGATAAAGGGGAAACAGGCTATATTAAAAAAACTAAACCAAAGAAGGTAAGAAAGAAGAAAAGAATGAAGAAAAAGTGGGGGAAATTAGAAAACATATAGTTTGAGAGTTGGTTCAAGCCCAAATACAACAGTAATAACATTAATAACAAAATAATATTAATTACATTAGTTGAATACGGATTGGGTTGTAGTAGAGTAAGTTTGGAATCAAACTGTGCTGGTTTAAGAGAGATAATGAATACCACACTGTCAGAAAATATTAAGGAAGAGACAGTTCTGAGACACAAAGAAGTTAGGCAAATGAAGATCAGCATGGCTGGTTGGGGAAAGGATATTAAGAACATAAAGTAGATAGGGTATGTTTAAACTGGCTCAGTCAGTTAATTACGCATCTGCCTTCAGTCAGGTCATGATCTCGGGGTCCTGGGATAGAGCTCCCTGCTGAGCAGGGAGTCTGCTTCTCCCACACCCTCTGCCCCTCTCCCCCCCCCCCGCTTGTGCTCTCTGCTCTCTCTCTCAAATAAATAAAATCTTAAAAAATAATAAAATAAAAAAATAATAAACCACTCTAAGATTTTTTATTAGTCTGCTTGGGCTGCACCGATAAAGTGCCATAGAATGGGTGGCTTAAACAACTGACATTTATTGTCACACAATTATAGAAGCTGGAAGCTGAAAGGAAGGTATCAGGAGCACTGGTTCGTTCTGAGGGCTGTGAGGGACAATCTGTTCCCCAGGTCCCTTTCCCTGGTTTGGAGATGGCTGTCTTCCCTCTGAGCATGACTGTCCAAATTTCCTCTCAGCAGAAGGATGCCCATCATATTTGACTAGGGCTGGCCCTAATCTCCTCATTTTAACTTGCTTATCTTTGTAAAGACCGTATCTCCAAGGAAGGTCACGTTGTGAGGCACTGTAGGCACTGGCTTCAACTCTGAGTTTGTAGGCAGACACAATTCAATCCGTAACAGAACGTTTGTCATCAGTGTAATGGTTTGAAAATAAAATCTGTTTGAAATCCTCAACAAGCCTATAGAAAATGTTAGCAGGGATCTAAAAATGTTAGTAGAGATAGCTAATTCCTGCTGTCCTTGGGTGTGAGCAGAATCTACCAACACCAGCGGTAAATCAGGGAAGGACTTTTATTTGTGTACAAACCTGGATTCCACGGAAAGAAAAGATTACAAAACCTTGTAGAGGATCGGTGCAGAAGCCACTGATAGAATTGAAGTGTTGGTGGGATATCAGTTACTATTTCCAAAGAACAAAAGATCTGAATTGGTTCAGTTGTTGAAAGAAAGGATATTCCCTGCTCCCTTACCCATGCCCTGAACACCCCTCAAACCCACCTCAAAAATGTTGACTGGATTTCTACAATTCCTTCCAAACACCCTGCTGATTGGACACATGCTGACATACAATGTTATTTTTTAAAATATTTTATGGAGGTTAAATAACTGTTCCAATACCTATGATTGCATGTGAATTTTTACACAATACATTAATAATACCACCACAGTAAATTACGCTCTTCTCCAAAGTGGGCTGTATACAACCCAAAAGATTTGCAAGATATTCAGTTTGTGTGGCGTGGGAAAAGGCCGTTTATATTTCTATTTATTTTATTTTAATTCCAAAAATAAGAAAGAAATTAAGCTTATTAGTATTAATTTATAGATTAATGAGTAATTTTGTCACCCCATATTGGTCACATGTCACAGTTGGTACATCAAAGAATCTGAGGGCAGCTGGGTGGCTCATTCAGTTAAGCATCTACCTTCGGCTCACTTCATGATCCCAGGGTCCTGGGATCAAGTCCCGTATCCAGCACCCTGCTGAGCAGGGAGTCTGCTTCTTCCTCTGCTGCCCCTCCTCTCACTCGTTCTCTCAATCTCTCTCTGTCTCAAATAAATAAATAAAATCTTTAAAAAAAAAAAAGGGGGGGACGCCTGGGTGGCTCTGTCGTTAAGCATCTGCCTTCAGCTCAGGTCGTGATCCCAGGGTCCTGGGATCGAGCCCCACATCGGGCTCCCTGCTTGGCGGGAGGGCAGCTTCTCCCTCTCCCTCTGCTGCTTGTGTTCCCTCTCTCGCTGTCTCTCTGTCAAATAAATAAATAAAATCTTTAAAAAAAAAAAAAAGAATTTGAGGGTAATGGGAGAATTCCATACTGAGAGAGATTATAAAGTAGCCACACACCTCCCAGTCCCCACCTCTGTTCATCTGAAGCATCACGAGACAGTCTGCAGGTTCTGTATCCTTGGTTAAGATTATTTTGTCTAGCTTTAACCAATCTAATCTCTTAAAAATGGATGTGACCTAATAAGATTTCTGAAAGGCAACATTAGAGTGGAGATACTACAAATAATTCAAGCACAAAAGAGGAAGAAGATGTGATAGCTGGCACTTCCAGCCAAGGGTTTCTCAGCTAAGCCAGGGAGTAAAAACAATGTCAACCTCATTTTTTCTGACCAGAGTTTAGACAAGTGTAAATAATGGAGAAGACTATAAGAATGACTTTATACTCGTTGTTTAGAGTGAATTTGGATCTAATGTTTAAAGCCATAAAAAATTTTAAGAGGAGTGCCTGGGTGGCTCAGTCTGTTAAGTGCCTGACTCTTGATTTCCGCTTAGGTCATGATCTCAGGGTGGTGAGACAGAGCCTTGCCACTGGGCTCCGCACTGGGTGTGGAGCCTGCCTAAGATTCTCTCTGTACCTCTCCGTCTGCCCCTCCCCACTCACTCCTATCTGCACTAGTTCTGTCTCTTGCAAAAAAAAAAAAAGTTAAGATGTTAAACAACAAAGCATCCAAAACATAAAAACCAATGTCTGTAATTAGAAAGAGAAAGCTTTTATGTATATTAATGACAAATAAAATTATTTAAAATAGTGTTAAGTTGATAATTATCTTCTTTTCCATTTCTATTTTGGTGTTTTTCTAAAAATACTTATATTGTTACATTACTATATGTATATAAAATATAAATAAATAGCTATACATATATTGAGATGCTCTAAAATGTTTCACTAGCATTAGGGTCTAAGAAAACAGTTGGGAGACTTACACTCTACATATGCTTTCCTTGTATTTGGAAGTAGATATATCAAGGGAATTTCCAACTGGGATTTCTCTTTAAAAAAAAAAATCACTTATTTTGACAAAGTAAAAGTAGGCAGTATATATTAGTAGGTTTTGAACTTCCAAGATAATTTAAGAAATAAATTCTATACAAATAAAACTAGCTCATTAAATGGATGTAGAACTCAGTAGTGCTTAAAATAAATAATATAACTGAATTTACTTTTCATGTATTCAACAATATTTATTGAATGTTTGTTACATGTCAGGGACTGTTCGGACTCCAAAGAGAATAGTGAAGAGGAAAAATACAGTCCCTGTCCTCCTGGAGTTTACGTGCTAGTGGAAACGTCAGAAAAATAAATAAATATGCATTTTGTCTGATGTGAAATAGAAATGAAATTAAAGAGAAATGAAGGTGCGGTGGCCAGACAATGCTAGTGAAGGTAAGTGATACTTCATAGAAGGTGATGGAAAAACCCCTCACCGAGGAGGCGGGAGTCGAGCAGGCACCTGAAGGAAGTGTGGTAGAGAGCCAAGGGGATATCCGGATATTCCAGGCATAAAGAAAGCAGGTACAACACCCTGTGCTGGACGTGTTCAAATGGGAGCCAGCACCCCCTAGGCCACTGTAAGAGATCTGTATTAGCTCAGAGTGGGATGGAAAAGCCAATGGAGGATTTAAAAGAAAATGAGTGACAGAATTTAAAAGGTTTGACATGTTTTAAAAGTATTATAAAGCGAAGAAGGCATCATACGTAATACTCCCCAATGACCTAATATTTTGGTACTTGATATTATGAACACGTCATTCATTATGATTTCTTAATATAAATCAATTTCCAAAGAGCTAGTGACGATGAACCATGTGAAGAAGTCCAATGCTATGGGGTGAAGCTAACAAAACACGGACCCTCACTTTTGATGAACTTAAAATTTATAGTTGGGGATTTAAGGCAAATACATGAGAATTTCTCTAAATCCACTTTTTTTTTTAAAGAATTTTATTTATTTATTTGAGGGGGAGAGAGAGCGAGCTAGCACAAGCTGAGGGAGAGGGAGAGGGAGAAGCAGACTCCTCGCTGAGCAGGGAGCCCAACATGGGGCTCAATCCCAGGACCCCGGGATCATGACTTGAGCTGAAGGCAGATGCTTAACCGACCGAGCCACCCAGGTGCCCCTAAATCCACTCTTTTCTTAAAATGAAAAATGTTAAGATACTTGGAAGGGCATACTGAAACAAGTACCAAATGTGTGGTATGTTTACAAAGCTACACGGAGGAGAGAGAAACAACTGTGGTGTGGCTTTGCCTGAGGAGGTGTCTTGAAAAGAGTGAGGATTAAGCAGTGAGAGGAGGTAGAAAGAATTCCAGGCAGGGAGAAAGATAAAAATATAAGGAACTTTTCGGAATTTCTAGGTAGATTTTCTTCCCTCTATCTAAAGCGTAAATTCCACATGATTACTGAAATATTTCATTAGTGTGATTATTAATTATTGGCTGATTATATTCCTTTGCAAGTATATTATCCAGCTTGTCTCTCCTGACATAGCAATACATTTTTATTTTTAATTACGCTACTGACATAAAAACATCAGAAGGCAAAGAGAGCAGATGTGTATTCCATGGGATTTAAAGATTAATCTATCCTTCACTGCACCCACTCAGTTTCAGGCAGGAAGAAGCACTTGCTAATGAGTCAGATGATTACCAGCATTAGGTTTATTTAGAGGAATTCCATGTGTGAGGGTGGGCTTGGAGTGAGTACGCCCAAAAATGGAAATGTGAATGCATTGCCCCCCCCCACTCAGCATTATCCAAATCAAGTCATGCTGACACCACTTTGCACAACTGAAGTTTATCAGTTGTTACTGTTCTAAACCGCAGCTTCAATCTAGATGCTCTCCTAACAGGAACTAATCTTTCAGGTGCTGTTCGGCTGCCCACATGGCAGAGGTATAGGCTATAAAAAGCTGAAACTGAAATAATGCCATGTAAAGTCTATGAAAGTCTATGACAAGAATTCTACTGCCATCAAGAGCATCTTTCCCTCATAGCAGGTCAAATGAGTCTCTAATTCAATTTGTGAAACGCTAGATCTTTGTTGGAGAAATAGCTATACGGGCTTCCCAAAGCACTATGAAATACTCTCTCTTCTCCGAGGTGGAATTTACTTGACAGTCACTACTTGATTTTAGACATAAACCGAACAATTCACTGCAGTGATCACGCTATTACTCACTCATTTGCTGTTAAGTGTTGGAGGATGACACACACACTAAGCATTTGCCATGAAAATAAAGAGAACCTTTTTTCTTTTGTTTTCAAATTGTTTTATCTGTTCAGTGAAACATCTGGCACAAGTTAATGAGTCTATTTGCAAATATGTTTACATTTTTTCGATTTTGAATGTTTTAAACTACATTTCCAAATGCTATTTTAAATTTGTCTTTCCTCCAAGGGGTTGTCTTGTCTTACTTTAGGAAATCTGTGGATTTCAAAAAATGTTTGAGGTATGTGATCATCTGAAAGGGATTTCCACGTTCCATCTCTCTCAGCATTTAATTATAGCCGATCTTAGGTAATCCTCACTCTTGTATAGATGCAGTGAAAAAATAATTAACCTTCCCGGAACGACTCAAACATATCCCCACATAAAAGCCTTCCTGGGGCACTGAATCCTTTGAGATAGATCACCAAGCTCAGAGCATAGTTACTCCATGCTTTATACCGGTAGGTGATTCTGAGCATATTTACAGATGTTGACATTTGTCTGAGGGTATAGATTATTTAAGATTTTTGAGGTTACGGACTCTCTCTCTCATAATTGTGCAAATGGTCGAATCCATTAACAAACAAAAGAGTTACTTACAGGATCTTTGTTGTCAAAACTGATAAAGAACCTACCTAGGTACTCAAGTGGCAAGGATGAACACTGGAATCCAGATACCCGAGTCTGAACCTCGTTCGTCTTTAGGAAGGTTAACTAAATTCTGTTTTCCTTCTTTTCTTTTTTTTTTCCTCTGTAATCTTTAAAGCAGTGCTCTTAACTTCTATTTCATTTCACAGTTGTTGAAAGAATTAAATAATCACCTGTCACATATTTGGTACACCATCCCTAAAACTAATTAACTGCTGGTTTTGGCTGTAACCTCACCAAAATTATTGAAAATGATCATGTGGTTATAAGAGACAAGAGAAGAGAAATATTGAGTATTAGATAATATCTAGGATCTGGGAAAATAATTATCTTTACAGGCAGAGAAAATCAATATTATATCCACTCCATCTTTCCATCCTCAACACTTGCATCTGTATCCCAGGGGCCTCCATGCCATCAGAAGGCATGAGGCTTCCATTTAATGGCAACACTAGTATGTTTGAGTGATAACTGAAATGCGAATCTGGATGGGGGAAAGGAAGCTTTTTAGGCAAAGATCTGCAGCTGGATTGCATGAAAGCCAGAAGATTAAGACTGCAAAAGAAGAACATTAAGACAAAAACTAAATGATGATTCTGGGATTTGGGCTTTAGCAATTTGTGGGGCCTCTAGAAGAGACAAGGCAGTACACAGTAGATGTATCAGAACTCAGGAATGAATTCTAGATTAGGTGGATACATTAGGATTTCGACAGCATTTAGAAACTAGTTGAAGCCATGTATATGGGTGAGATTTCCCTGGAAGAATATGGAAGATGAATACATAGGATCTAGGCCATGTGAAGAGATAGAACTTTACCTTAGGGGCACTTACACTTACGCGAAGTTATAGGAAGAGAAAGTCACGTTGGGAAATAAAATAATCGGCAGAAAGATGTAAAGAAAACAAATAAGAGTAGTCTTATAGAAATCCGAGAAAGAAAGAACTCTAAGAGGAAATAACGGAAAAATGGCCATTGGATTTAGTGATTTGTTGCTTACTTTCTAAGAAAGGTGAGAACAAAAGCCACATTTCTTTTGGTGATTAATAAATTAGTAAAGAGAGAAATTGTGAAAATGGGAAGTATAGCTCATTTCATTAGGAAGCTTGATTGAGAGGGAAGGAGAGAAGGTGGGTACTAGTTTTTAGGAGACATAGCCTCTAGCCTTGCTATTTCCTGAATATGTCTGAAGGAGAGGAAACATTCAGGAGAGAGAAATGAGAAGAGAGCAGGTATGAGGGGAATGGAGATGTTTCCTCAAGAGAAGGAATGGACCGAATGTAATACTTTGTGTGATTCCCTTAACTTCCAAGGAAGAACAAAGAAAATCTCTCCTTAATGCAGACTGTAAAACTGTCAGAGAGATACAACATACCAGCATTAGGTCATCTGCTAGAAGTCACACTCCATCAAGTGTGGAGTATACAAGAAATTCATGACTTTCAGTGCCGATAATTCCATTACTGACAGTCGAAGAGACAATTTAATCTCCACTAGAGAATCGGGGGTGAAGTGGATGCAATAAAATTCTGGGAGAAAGGGACTGGATCACATGGGAATTACCAAGTGAAATTAAGGGGATGTACGGAACCTGAAATGGGCTACAGACCACAAGAAGACAGCTTCTAGAAAAATCAAGGTAAAATCCACCATGATGCATTGGCTGGAGATTATACTCATAGGTATATACCAAGAGATAAAAGATATCTGATACAGTAAAAGCTCAAAATCTGTTCAACTTAAAATACTAGGGGCCAGAAAGAGGACTCTATGAATCTAGAACAGAACATGGTGTCTGGAAGCAGGTGATTTTACCTAAGAATGGAGAACCTCTCAACATGTATTTTGAAACTTTTTTTCAAGGACCATGATCTTCAAACTAAAAAGAATAAAACAAACACGGTCCAGAGATATTTGAAGTCCACGAAAGGTGACAAAATAAGAGGAAACAAGTTCAACTCTCAAAGGATGTATCAACAATCCCCAGAGTACAGAAAGAACTAGCAGGGGCACCTGGGTGGCTCAGATGGTTAAGCGTCTGCCTTCGGCTCAGGTCATGATCCCAGGGTCCTGGGATCGAGTCCCGCATTGGGCTCCCTGCTAGGCGGGGAGCCTGCTTCTCTCCCTCTGCCTCTGCCTCTCTCTCTCTCTCTGACTTTCATGAATAAAAAAAAAAAAAAAAAAAAAGAACTAGCAAACCCAGCAAAAGTAATTTTTGAGACTGTTTTTTTTTTTCTTTTTTAACAGAAAAATGGGAAAGGTGCCAGGAAACATGACAAAAAAAATAATAACCTTAATTTACAGAAGAAGGGGAGATCATAGACTCTAGGAACCATGATGCTAACAGCAGAAATGCTAGGATATATCATAATATCGATAATTTGTACATCTGAGAGATCGAAGAAAGAAAAAGTGTTCATACACAGCTTGTGGGGATATATACAAATGCTCTTTGGAAGAGGTGACTTTTGAAGACTGGGGACATTTTAACAGATGGAGAGGAGGGGGGGTAGAGCAGGGGCAGCGGGTAGAGCAAATGGGACAATGCTAGTAGCTTTGCAGAGAAAGAAGCAAGACTGTAATTGTCATGTTTGGGGAAAGAAAGATGGTATAAATATGGTGGAATAGAAAGTACATTTGGAGCTAAAAAATAGTAAATGTGTATATTATGCTTTTTCTGCTAACCACAGTGTTATCAAATGATAGATTAGCTTGAATGGAAAGCTAAAGCATATTTCATACTGACATTTGTTTTTTTACATAAGCAAGCACTGGCTATGGGTATGTTTTGTTTTCATCTGTTTCTATCTACTTTAAACTCACAACCAATCCAAAAGGGAAGAAGCTATGCCACTCTCTCAAGATGCTTCTGCAAATACTAACACCTTATGGGTCTTTTCATTTAAAGGAAGGTTCACACCTGCTCACCTTACTCCAGCCCTCCAGGTTGGCATTCCAACACTTCCTATGCTTTTTTTAAAAAAGCAGGAATGTAAATTGGTGCAATCACTGTGGAAACAGTATGGAGGTTCCTCAAAAAATTAGAAAGAGAAATACCATGAGATCCAGTAATTCCATTACTGGGTATTTATCCAAAGAAAACAAAAACAATAATTTGAAAAGATATATGTACCTGTATGTTTACTGCAGCATTATTTACAATAGCCAAAATATGAAAGCAACCCAAGTGCCTATTGATAGATGAATGGACAAAGAAGATGTGGTATATATACGCAATGGAATATTACTCAGCTATAGAAAAGAATGAGATCTTGCCACTTGCAACAACAAGGATGGACCTAGAGGGTATTATGCAAAGGGAAAAAAGTCAGACAGAGAAAGATGTACCTTACATGTGATTTCACTTACATGTGGATTCTAAAAACCAAACCAAACCAAACAAACAAACAAAAACAGATTCTTAGAGAACAAACTGGTGGTTGCCAGGGGGGAGGTGGGGGGGATGGGGAAAACAGGTGAAGGGAATTAAGAAGTACAATCTTCCAGTTATGAAATAACTAAGTCACAGAGATAAAAGTACAGCATACAAAATATAATCAACAATCTTGTAATAACGTTGTATGATGACAGATGATGACTATACTTAGAGTAAGCACTGAGTCATGTATAGAAATGTCAGATCACTACATTGTACATCTGAAACTAATTTAACAGTATATATCTACTATACACCACTAGTAACTTTTTAAAAAAAGGTTTTCAATACTCATTCCCTAATATGCCCCGGGTCTTCTGTGCTACATCCCTTCAAAGTGTAGATGCTCTGATATGGGTTTTGCTCTATTTTAAAAGATGTCAGCCTTCACGTTTTGAAAAATGTGATGGGAATGTATGGTATTCAGAGCTCTTATGACCTAACCATCTATTTATTTATTTATTTATTAATAAAAAAGATCAGCTGAAGTCTCAGTATTTCGAAGACTGTCACCCATCAGTACTAATTCCCTTATTGTCAAGATGCCACTCACCAGCCTTCTTAAGACCAAATGCAGAATGCAGTATGGCGATTTTATTTATGTGTGAATAAACTGACTCCATTGCCCTAAGATTCCATAGTGAAGCAAACAATGTATTTTTCAGGCCAGTTAAAAAAACTCCAGTTCATCTCAATGGCAACACTCCACCAGATGTACTGGTAGATATTTTACCAGCTCTAGCAGTAAATTAATCAGTGACATTGATCACAGAGATGGAAAAATCAACACTGCACAGTGACCTCAAATTTTAAAGCACATACACAGACACTCGATTTAGGATACTGGCAAAGGATGCGTGTAAAAGACTGACTTAACTGTGGACGAATGGTATCTGATTTTCCTACTCAAGATAGTATCTGGTTTTGAATGAGAAATTCTGAAATTTGAATCAGGTTCTTCCTTCAGGTTAATCATCTGTAAAATGGGAGTAACATGAATGAACATAATAGTACCAGAGAGAATTTTCATAGAATATAAGAATGCATGGCGCATAGCAAGTAAGCAGTAAGAAGAAACTCTCATTTTATTGTAACGCTTCTATTTTTGCCTGTTAGTAAGGGTATTTCTTGACCCACTTTGTTGCAGACACATTGCCTAAATGATTATTTAAAATATTTGAAGATTTTGGAAAATATATTTACTTCAAGTCTCTTAATACTATTTTGTTGTGAAATAGTGATTTTTCTCGAACAAATAACATTAATTATCTCACAAGAGCTTCTGCTCTGTTTTCAACACAACCCATTTCTTGACAAGTAACTCAGCTTCCACTTGCAGGGAATTTTTCACCTAATCAAGTATTGACATAGAAAATGTATTCCTGTCCTAACCCAAGCAATAAACAGCTGACACAAAGAGGTGCAATATTTGTGCACCAGGTGTTACACAGATGATTTGTGATGACACAAAAGTGTAGTTTTCATCTTTCTGGAAGCATTTCCTTGGCTTTCTGCTGAAAGAGGGGAAAAATCTGCCATCACTCCTTTCTGTTTCGACACCTGAATTTCATTGAGAAGGAGACTTGGTGACAGAGTGACATGATTACATGCTGCCTCATGCCTTTGTTTGGTGGTGGTGGGGGGGGGGGGTTGGGGGTTCCGAGGCGGGCTGGGATAGGGGAGAATGTGAGAAATGAAGAGTGAGTTCATGTATTTGATATTTGTTTATTCTCCTGTTCAAAATGATATTTAGTTATAAAAAGACATGCAGCTTCCTTATGCATCTTTTTTACGGCCATATTTTCACCCCCAATTAGGGGAAGTCTCCCCGGTTTTCCCTAATGCTCAGCCAGCTGGCTTCTGAGCTTAACAGGCCTGATGCCAAATCCTGGAGTATCTGGCACTTACAGGTATAATGACCTGCCTGCGGCCGTGGGTCACCTGCATATACCAGGCAGGAGTGACAATCTGATTTTTAGATCTCTTGTCATTACAGTGAAGCAGACTCATAGCACTCATGGCATCCATTTCCTGTCACTTGGAGAGGTAATTGGTGACTTTTTTTTTTTTAACCATGTCAGTTTACTTGCCAATGAAAACAGGTTTTCCTGAAGCAGCCAATAACCTCAAGGCACCTATATGTGACAAATTCCTTCAAAAATAGGTACACAATTTCTTATGAAGGTACTGAGTCAGTGCTGCCTTAGGCCACAGGAAACCTGGAACGCAAGCCAAATGATAAAGAAAGACCCTGAGCATAACCCTCAAGTACAGAGAGCTCATTTTACAAAACACATTTCTCCCCAAGTCTCTGAGGTACACAGAAGAGCTATAGTTTTACCTGGTTCCTATGTATCTCCTCACCACCGCCCCCCCCACCCGGGTATATGCCCCAGTTTTCCTTAAGAGATAGATAAAAGGGAACACAATCCCAACAAAATGCTCCTAACAGTCCATAGTAAGAAAGAAACGGACAGCAAAATGCACTCATCCATCAATAACCACCACGACTGTGCTACTTTTAGCATCTTTGGAAGCCAGCAGCTAGAATGGCAGTCCCACTCAGAACTCCCACAGACATGCCCAGCTCCTACCTACACAGGAAAATCAAGAAGCTTTTCTTCTTGGCTGAGCATTTAACATTTCTGAAGTCTTTTGAAGACTATCAATCAAATGGAACACATAACATTTTCATTAATGTCCTTGATCACCTGTAACTCTAAACACAGACACGGAATAAATCAAACCCCAAAGTCTTTTACCACCAAAGTAATGCATTTTTTTAAATTTGAGGTATTTTACTCTCCTTTGAAACTGGAAACAATCCTTCAAATGAAACACAGATCTAAACTGGTAAGAGAAAAAATAATGAAGATATCTATCTATAATTTGCATATTTATGTATTTTGCTCTTTCTTCAAGGAAATATTTATCAATTTAGTTCTCTATCAGACAAAAATGTTAAGGTTTTTTGTTTGTTTTTTTGAGGGGGTTGTTTTGTTTTTGCTTTTCAATGGCTATTTAATTAATCTATTTAGGAATAAGGAACATTAATTTATCACAGAACCTACATAGTTTTTCTGTTTCCCCTCAAATACAACTGGCCTTAAAGTTCATGGTTAAAAGGGCATCAGTCTCAGTCTCAGCCTCAGCAAGTTATTCTATGGTTAACAGATTAAAAAAAATAATACTCTGCTATGAAGGGAAGCAAATTGCTGTCCTCTCCATTTTGACTGTTGAGGTGTATGCAGTTTGTGTTTCTGTTTCTCTCTGTGTTCACTCTCTTATCTATTGTGTGACTCAGCTCCCTGGAGAGAACTTTGACAGCCACAACTCAGGCCCTGTCAAGAGTGACCCACTGCCTTGGGAATAGGCATCAGGCCAGGCTGACAGATGGCTATCAGTTGGACAAGAAATATGCGAGGCTATGTTAGGTTAGAGCATCACCAGCCAAACTCTCCTTTGAAACTACTCAAAGGGTAGCCTGTGAACATGTGCCTGGTTTTATATATAAGGAGATTTTCCTATTAGGCTACTCCAGTGTTATCTTAAATAGATGACCCAGAAGTACATTTAGCTGCCCTTGTTTGTGGATTTACTTGTTTCTTGGATTTTGGATTTCTGTAGTTATTCGTATACAAAGGAAATGGTTTTTCTATTCCTGAAATCCATGGAAGGCACTCAGAAACTGCATCCAAAAGGCTTCTGTCCTCCTGTGCAAGCCTCTAGCCAAAGCAGGAAAACAATTCCTCACGACTGTTTTTTTTTTTTGAGATGCTGAAGCTTGCTAAGGGATTGCTAAATGTATTTTTACCCCATCTTATTCTTGATTGAATCTGCTATACAAACTAAATGAAGATGAAATATCACCTTCTTTGATGATCACTAAATAGTTCACAAATTAACACTAAACTGCAAATGAGGGGATAATGTGTCTTTCTGAGAAAACCAGATGCTTTCTGTTCTAAAGTACATGCCATAACACGGTGGAATACTTAATGTACAATGCATGCCATCTGCTGACTAATACAGAATATTTACAAGGGTAAATAATTCCAATAACTGTTTTTGGTAAATGGTTATCTGACTTAATGCGACTACATCCGAACCACAGATTTCATCTTGCTAATTTTTAAAAAAAATTACCAGCCAAGATTTGGCATTCAATGAAATTATAAAAAAAAAAAAAGGTAACTGCTCTGAGGTTAAATACCGTGGGAAGTTTTTAAATGCCTCTCAGACATGCGATAAATAAGTAATGAATAAATCAGAATGCTTCTCCCTCCATCCATGTCAATTAAAAGAACAAAATATATTTTTTATTTTTTTATTTTTTATTTTTTTAAAAGATTTTATTTATTTATTTGAGAGAGAGAATGAGAGAGAGAGAGAGAGAGAGCATGAGAGGGGGGAGGGTCAGAGGGAGAAGCAGACTCCCTGCCGAGCAGGGAGCCCGATGCGGGACTCGATCCAGGGACTCCAGGATCATGACCTGAGCCGAAGGCAGTCGCTTAACCAACTGAGCCACCCAGGCACCCCAAAATATATTTTTTAAAACCCCATAGTGAGAACCACCAATGTCTGAGCTTTCCCTGTTCCTGATGTATGCTTTGTGCTACTTTCAAATCAGTTTCAATCAGATGTAAACAATGTAATTGAAGAAATGCAATTTGCTATGTCTTTGTTTAGACACAGCAAGTAACACAGATGATTTTAGAGACTGTGCACAATTTACATTCAGTAGAAACATTTGAAAAGAATGATAAAGATTACCTTTGTTTTCTGAATTTAATAGTTAAATCAGTACGACTGGAACCATATAAGCCCATTTGGCAGTGCAAAGCACATTCACAGGTAGTAATTTCTTGGACATAATAATTTCTATCATTAAAAATAAACAGAAACAGAATATTAATTTTGTTTTCTTCTAACCTAAAATTTCACCTGTCATGATAGCCTCTGATTTACCGCCACGGATGTTTCACACTTTGATTTTCGAAGTTCAAATATCATTCTCAGTGTCATAAAAACTATCACAAACTTCATTTGATTACTACATTGTTTAATAGATTCTAGTATCACTGCCTCTGTTTAGGTCTTTTTTTTCATTGGCATTGTGAATATTTCCTTTTTAAGACTCATGGGGAAAGCAAGTACAAAGTAGGCAGAAAGTGAAGGTAATTTGAGTCTTGAAACAAGGGAATCTCACTTTGTGAACAATTAAACACCATTCCACCCAAGGGCCCTTTTCAGTCTTCACAATGCAGAATAGTCTTACTGACTCGAAGAGTCAGAGATAAAGTTTTAGACTGAAGAGGAGTGGCTGGAAATTAAGGAGGGAATTTCCAGAAAAGGAAAAACCAAAGACAAGGGAGTTCCAAAATCTGCATATAATCTTCACTCACACACTTGACTGACCTTCAGACTATGCCCTGTGCAAGGAAGACTCCAGGAGCAACATATGGAAGACTGACATAACTGAGCAGAGATTTCAGCTGCTGCCCATTTCAGGGAAGACAGAGCCTGAGTCCAGCAAAGGTAACCGCCTGCTAAACAGAGTCAACACTGTTCAGAGGAAGAAAGCAGAACCTAGTGTCTCTATAAACATATAACCCAAATGTCTACTAGAGAATCAAAATTTATTAGACATGAAGCAGTGAAATGTGACTCATGGTCAAGAAAATAAGCAGTTAACAGAAATCAACCCTGAAATGACTCAGTGGAATTAGCAAGCAAAGATCAGATTTTAGAAATATGTTCAAATACTTAAAGAAAAGCTTTGGTCATAATGAGTACAATGATGGGAAATGTCAGGAGAGAAATGGAAGTTCTTTTACAAAGGACCACTTAGAAGGTCTAGAAATAAAAAGAATGCTATCTGAAATGAAAAAGCCAGGGGATAAGTGTAAGTAAGAGGAGATAGGGAAAGGACAAAAAGCTTTCAGTAAACTTGAAGTTAGATCAGGAGCAATTAACTCATCAGGAGAAGAGAAAAAGAATACATATTGAAAAACCAAAATAGAGACTCTATGACCTGTGGGCCAACATCAAGTGGTCAAAGATATACGTAACTGGTGTCCTAGAAAAGAATAGAGAGAATGATGCAGAAAAAAAATCCAAAAAAAAAAAAAAAAAGGAAAGGCCAAGTTTTTGCGAATTGGGTAAGAAATACTCATTATAGACTCAAGAGGCCCAGAAAACCCAAAGAAGGATAATATACAGACAACATGCCTAGACACATCATAGTCAAACTTCTGAAAGCCAAACAAAAGCAGAAAATTTTAAAGCAGACAGGGAAAAAAAAAAGCCAACACATTATGTACCAGGCAACAATTAATATGAATGATGAGTAAGTTCTATCAAAGGAAACTAGATTTCATATTTAAATTGCTGGGAAAAAAAATATCTTTAAAACCCGAATTCTATATCCAGTACAAATATCCTTCAAAAACAAAGCTGAAATAAAGGTATTTTTAAAAAACAGACCTGAATTAGAAAAAAAAAAAAAAAAAGCCTGTTTAAACAATTTCTTCAGCCTAAAGGGAAACTGTACAACAAAAACCAAGATGTGAAGGATGAAATGAAGAGCATCAGAGGATGTCAGTATCAGGGCAAACATAAAGGACAACTGTTTAGTGAGTGTCATATATTTTATTTTTTTGAACTTATTTAATAGACTTGTCACTGTTTCAATCAATATAAAAAAGCAATTGTGAGTTTCACAGAACTGTCATAGAAAAATATAAGACAACAAAAACAAAATGAGAAGTAGATGTAAATGGACTGATGAAGGTCTAAGTTCCTTATACTTTTTGTGAAATAGTAAAATATTATTTGAATTTTTCCCCTGATAACTTTAAGATGTATATTGTAATCTCTAGATCAACCACTAAAAGAGCAAAAGAGATAGAACTAAATGTCAAAATGCTAAATAAAATTCATTTGTCATTACTGTAAGCAAAATGAAATCTTTAAAAATAGTCTATCCTAGGGCACCTGGGTGGCTCAGTCGTTAAGCGTCTGCCTTCAGCTCAGGTAGTGATCCCAGGGTCCTGGGATTGAGCCCCACATTGGGCTCCCTGCTCCGCAGGAAGCCTGCTTCTCCCTCTCCCACTCTCCCAGCTTGTGTTCCTGCTCTTGCTATCTCTCTCTGTGTCAAATAAGTAAATAAAATCTTTAAAAAAAAAAAATAAAAAAATAAAATAAAATAAATAAATAAATAAAAATAGTCTATCCTATTAAGGCAAGAAATGGGGAAAAATGATATGTCACAAAAATAATGGTTATAAGAAACCTCGTATGGGGCGCCTGGGTGGCTCAGTCGTTAAGCGTCTGCCTTCGGCTCAGGTCATGATCCCAGGGTCCTGGGATCGAGTCCCACATCGGGCTCCCTGCTCCGCGGGAAGCCTGCTTCTCCTTCTCCCACTCCCCCTGCTTGTGTTCCTGCTCTCACTATGTCTCTGTCAAATAAATAAATAAAATCTTTAAAAAAAAAAAAAAAAAAAAGAAACCTCGTATGGCTGTATTACTCAAAGACAATGTAGACTTCCAGAGAATTAAAAAATACATGGAATATTTGTATAACATAATCAATCAACTTGACTTAAGTGGAATATATAGAACGTTATACCCACAGAACTGTAGAATACATATTTATTCAAGAGTACATGGAATAGAACACAGATCAATACAAATCACACTTTCAAAAGATTGAAATCTTAGGAAGTACGTGCTCTGACCACAATGGAATGAAATCAGAAATCAATAAAAATTATATATCTAAAAAAAGTTCCAAATATTTGAGGGATTATCAACTTACTTCTAAATACCTATGTATCAAGAGCTCAATATCACTTTTCTTCAGGGAAATTCAAAGATTTTATTTATTTATTTGACAGAGAGAGAGACAGCGAGAGAGGGAACACAAGCAGGGGGAGTCGGAAGAGGGAGAAGTAGGCTACCTGCTAAGCAGAGAGCCCTATGCGGGGCTTGATCCCAGGATCCTGGGATCATGACCTGAGCCGAAGGCAGATGCTTAATGACTGAGCCACCCAGGCACCCCTCTTCAGGGAAGTTCAAACTAAAAATATAATGTGACATCATTTCACAAACTTTAGGATGGCTGAAGAAAGCAAAAATAAAAACCTGACAACACCAAATGTTGGACAGGAGGAGGTACAAATGGAGCTCTCACACGTTGCTGGTGACAAGAGAAAATGGTATGACCACAATGCAAAATGTTTTAATATTTTCTTATGAAGTTAAGCATACTCCTACTCTAGGACTCAGGATGTCCACTAGATATTTATCCAAGAGAAAAGAAAACATGTGTTGACCAAAATAGTTGCCCAAGAATGTCTACAGTACCTTCTCCATAATAGCTAAAAACCAGACACAACCCAAATATCCATCCACAAGAAAAATAAATAATGGTATATCCATGAAATGCATCTACACATTTAAAAAATAATGAACTAAAAAAAAATAATGAACTAGTGATATATAATAAGAATAATAATGAATCTAAAGAACAGTTGAGATGAAATGTTGAGCAAAAGAAGGCAGAGTATATTCTAAATGACTCCATTTCTATGATGTTCAAAGAGCAAGTAAAAGTAGTATATGGTGATATAATTCAAAAAGAGGGTGCCAATGAAGGGTATGGGTTGGTTTTAAGTGGGCAAGAGGAACCTTTCTGGGATCGTGGAAATGTCCTGTTTTCCGAATAAGGTAATCATTACAGAATTGTATACATTCATCAAAATTTAACAAACTGTACCCCTCATAACTGAGCATTTCACTGTATGTAAATACTGCCTCAAAGAAGAAGTATAAACAGATACTGAACTTTAGTTGGTAGGTTTTCTTTTTGTAGTGTCATGGGTTAGCCATTCTGAAACTCATTTTAAATCCCAGGTGTGAACAAGTAAGTATATTAGAAATAACAGGTACAAGTTTGTTTGTCGTTGGAGAAGAGAGTTACAAAGATGGAAAGAGAAGACTAGAATAAACTCTTTAGTGTGGACATTGGAGTGCTCAGGTAAATGAATGTAGGTGCGTGTCTGCACATGTATGTCTGTGTGCTTCTTTGTTAGCCCACTGAAAGAGACAACAGTTCCAACAACATGACATACCTAGCATCTACATGTTACTTTTTCAATACCATTCTCCACAAGAAGGAAATCTGACTCCTTAGAAAAATGGCTGACAACTGCATTGAGACTGTGCCAGAAACAATTAACTGCTCCAAGAATCATGAAAACACATCAAAGCACAAGAGCCAGCCAGAAGGGATACATACAGGCCAAATCCGGTAAAGTTTGAACATCAAAATAAATAATATGAGATTACAGCCCACTGAATAAAATCCATGTTCCCAAAATAATATAAATAAATGGGTAAATACGTAAATGGAGGAGAAGGAAGAGTGCCTCCTCATAGTAAAATGCCAACTAACAGATGGAAAAAGAATGATTGAGTTAGAATGTCATCAAAGGAATTAAGGGGTAAAAATGTGATGAGAGAGGATCTTTCTATAGCTTTAATGCATCACTCCATAAATTACTTACAAATTATAAAATAAAAATACAGTTATTTTACATTGGTGAATTCTGGTAGAGAAGCACTTTAATAAAGATCAGAAAACATATGCATACGTACGTATATAAATACACGCAAACAGAGAGAATGATAGAGTAAAAGGGCAAAATAATATATAAACAATTGGTGAACTTGGTAACAGACTTACGGACAACCTGTACTACTTTTGTATCTTTTATCTTTGAATTCATATTAAAATTAAAAGTGAAAAAAATAAAATGAGGGCAAGGTCATTTACACCATAGAAGTGTATATCCACTGCAGCCCATCTCTCAACTGATTACAAGATCTCTGGACATAATCTAAAAAACTGAGGGCTCCAAAAAGTAAGCAAAAGCAAGGAAATTGTGGCAGAGAGGTCCAAAACATGGTAAAACAACCTCTTAAGAGGATTCTATATTCAGTTTGTTTCACGAGTGTCTTTAGAATCTTGCTTTATTATCTAATAAAACTGGAAACCATACACAGTCTATCATGGTTGTAGTTTATTGGGAAAAAAGCAAAGGTAAATTTCATGTAAAGGGATTAAACTCAAAGAAAGGTTGGCAAATAGATACACATCGCTTATTGTTGAAGTAAAAAAAAAATTAAAGGATATGTTTTGTACGTATTTTATTATTCCTCATTTTAACAACTTCTTCAATTAGCCAAAAACCTTTGGCTGTAATCATGTGATATGAAAGAGTTTCTACCCTATTAATAAATTCATCCAGCAGCAAAGATAATTTTAAAATTTGGTTGATAGAATATGCACATTTGTAAAATTTCATGCAGATTATGTTCAAACAGTACATTGTACTTTCGAACTTTAACAAAAGGAATTGCTTAAATATTTTATTGCATGTCAAAATCTGTTAGATTAAAATTAACTTGAAAATGTAATATTACAGAAGATTAAAAATGCCAAGATGTCAAAGTAAATGCTAGCCCTTTTGGTTTTGAATCCTTACTCTTTTTAATACTTAGAGAAAGGTTGGCTATTTAACAAAATGGTGAGTCACTATTATATCAGAATCCCTGGAAATGCCGAAGTATAATTTTTCAACAAAAGCATAGGAAAAATATGTTTAAATTCAAATATAAAAGATCTAAATTTCATTATTGAGTATTATCATTATTACTTGATTTTTACCAAGCATTGTAACCATAGTTTCTATATGACTAAAATCACTTTTTTTTTTTTTTTTAGAGAGAGAGAGAGACAGGGGAGAGGGAGAGATAGAATCCCAAGCATGCACCACACCTAGCATGGAGCCTGACGCAGGGCCCAGTCTCACAAACCTGAGATCATGACCTGAGCCACAATCAAGAGTTGGATGCTTAACCAACTGAGCCACCCAGGCACAACCCCCCTTTTTTTTCAGAGAGAGAGAAATAGAGAGAGAGAGAGTAAAATCACTCTCACTGAGGGGAGATCTTGAAAATGTGCCATTTTCTTGGAAGCATACAAAATATTGGTTCTGGAGAAGAAATTACCTTGATTTCCCATACAGTAATAGAAAAACAAACATTAAGATGCAGACCCTTGTAAGAACCAGTCATAAATTATGACCAAAAATCCCACATGGTTGTGGGAAGAGAAGACCAAGAATTGAATAAGTTTTGTCCTGAATGACTTGCTGGACATGATGCAAGACAGGTTGGAGAAGGCTAAATTCTAAAGTGATATTTCCAAATACCTAGGGATGATTTTAATCATCATTATAATATTTAACATGAGGAGCTAGTCTGTATGTAACTTAGAGATCCTCTAATACTTAAAAATTGCATGTCATCTGCATGCTATATTAGATGATGATGATGAAGACTAGGATAAGGGCATCTGACATATTTAATTGTTTCTGATTCTTGGTTACTGAAAAACATCCCAGCTTCCCTATCAAACCTAATGCACTTAATTTGTATTACTTAGTAGGGCTTTTGCTTTTTAAAATCTAAATTTTACATAATCCAAAGCCACTCTTTTTTCTTATATCCTTATAAACTTAGAATGTACTTTCAACAAACAATAATCAGTCATGAATTGTTTCAAATTCATTTTTCTTCATTCCTTTCTGCAACATCTCCAAAATCCTCTGGGATCCAATACCTCTAGGTTTGCATTTGAAAACCTCAATAGCCCAAGCCTCAATCTCTGTAACTTTTATTTCTTCGCATCCCTCATTTATTCTGCTTTCCCTGGTGTATTTTTCAGATGCTGGTGCTTCATGTCTTTAAAACGCAACTAGATTTTTAAACCTAGCTCATCCCTCCAGAGCTTCCCTCAGCAAAGACTTATGGAGCCACCTGGGATCAGTACAGAAGACATGCTAATAAAACAGAACAGGCTCAAGACTTTACTGGAGCTGTATCCCAAAAGGGCATGTAAACCCTTATTGAAGAGGTCATTGTCAGGGGGCAGGGCGGGGAGGAGTTAGATTTCCTTGAAAAGAGTGGGATATGTTGAGCCCCTAAGTCAAGGAAATAGAAGATGGTCAAAATGGTCACACAGGTAGATTTGAACAAAATACATAAATTAGATTTGAATGTAAACAAAAGACGGCAGAAAATATTTTCTAAAAATTTCTATGCAATGCTGAAGTAAGAATTAAAAACACAACATTCAGTAAAAATATGTACTTGGCCTATATGAGAAAATGACATCTACCAATTATCCCCTAAATAAAGGTAAGGGTTAATTAGGCATTAAATATTTACATTTGAGTTATTTTCTTTTTTTCATGATTTTTTCTTTTTAAGATTTTATTTATTTATTTGACAGAGAGAGACACCAAGAGAGGGAACACAAGCGGGGGAGTGGGAGAGGGAGAAGCAGGCTTCCCTCGGAGCAGGGAGCCCGATGCAGGGCTCGATCCCAGGACCCTGGGATCATGACCTGAGCCGAAGGCAGACGCTAAAGCCAGGCGCCCTTCATGATTTTATTTTTAAGTAATCTCTACACCCAATGTGGGACTTGAATTTACAACCCTGAGATTAAAAGTTGCATGCTCTACCGATTGAGCCAACCAGGTGCCCCATATGAGTTAGATTCTTAATATAAGGGGTGCCTGGGTGGCTCAGTCGTTAAGCGTCTGCCTTCGGCTCAGGTCATGATCCCAGGGTCCTGGGATCCAGCCTCACATTGGGCTCCCTGCTCAACTGGAAGCCTGCTTCTCCCTCTCCCTCTCCCCCTGCTTCTGTTCTCTCTCTGTCAAATAAATAAATAAAATCTTTAAAAAAAAAAAAAAGTTCTTAATATAAAATAGATTAGTGCCATTAGCCACAAAGAGTACCAAAACAAAGCCATTTCATAATTATGAGACTTTGATGTAATTAGTCCCAGGATGAGTCTACGAAAAGTCTAGTATAGATAACAAAAAATCTTTAGTTCTTAAATTGAAAGCTGACAAATTGCATTCTAATGAGCAGAGTGCTTTATTTGTATATACACTTTAAATTTTTTAAATTTCTTTTTTAAAAGATTTATTTATTTGAGAGAGAGAGAGAGACAAAGAGAGCATGAGCAGGAGGGGCAGAGGGAAAGGAAGAGAATCTCAAGCAGACTCCCTGCTGAGCGCGGAGCCCAACTCAGGGCTCAATCCCATGACTCTGAGATCATGACTTGAGTGGAAACCAAGAGGTGGACACTCAACCAAATGAGCCACCCGGGCGCCCCCAAAAATTTTAAATTTCTATATATATGACATAGTATTTTTATCCCCAGGCCTCATTCAGAAAATGATCCATTTAAAAGAAAAATCTTCTGCAGCACTTCAAGTAAGTCTCTCCATGCCAATATAACAATGACTATCCACTTGCTAACATAAATATATTCCTAAGTAAATTTTTTAATCACTATAAAATATATCTTCTTTGTGATAAAACAACAACAACAGTGAGCTACCAACCTATTAGGGCAATTCATCATCATAATGATAAAACAAATTACTGTCCTTGGTAAATTCAGTGAACACCATTTAAGTGGAGGACGGAAGCCAGATAGAAATTACTAATAGAGATAAAGCAGGGAGTTAGCAATGTCCTTTGGAATTGAATATGTGCACATTAACAGGCATTATCAGCCTTCCATGTTTTTAAGAAAGATATATTAGACGCCACTTAGTACTCCAAGGGAAAACCTTTAAGGAGTTTTTATAAAGTATGATTTGTCTTACCTAGTTTTACGGTGAATATTTATCATGAAGTGTTAACATCATGTTCTAAAATAATCACAACAGAATAAAGCACATCAGTCCATCAACACACATTTATTCAGCAACTATAATGTGTAAGGCACCATCAAAATCAAAGCCTGTTCAGATCTTAAGGCTGAAATTTGCTCAGTTTTCCCTCATACAGTTCTTCATGTTTTAGGACATCAAAAACTGTTAAGTTGGTAATGAAGGAACTTTCCCTGTTTTAAATTTTGTTAATGAAGTACATAATACATAAAAGGACATTATTTCCTAAGTTTACATCTCAATAAATCTTCACCGAGTATACACCCATATAATCAACACCCAGATTAAGAAAGAGCATTACACACAACCCAGAAACATCTTATTCTCCCTGCCAGTCATTCTACCTCTATGATTAACTACTAACTTTTCTCTAACAGAATAGGTAAGCTTTTCCATGATACTGCACCTTATATAATAGAATCATACAGTATGGGCTCTTCTGTTACTGGCTTCTTAAATATTATGTTTGTAGGAGTCATCCACATGACTGCATGTAATTATAGACTGTTCATTTTCATTGCTATGTAGTATTCCATTGTGAGGATAGATGATAGAATGAATATATATATATATATATATATATATCTCACTGTATTTATTGGTTTCTCTTTTGGAAATTTGAATGGTTTCAGTTTGGGGCCAATACAGGTAGTAAGGTAAGAATATTCTAATGTATATCTTTTGGTGAATATGTAAGTATATAATTAGAAATGAAATTGCTAGGTCACATATCCTTATTATTTGTAAATACACTTTCAAAATGGAAAAATGGGGAAAAAAAACCCAAGCAATAAAAAAATCCCTTAAAATCTCACCATTTAAAAAAACCATACAGGGCGCCTGGGTGGCTCAGTTGGTTAAGCGACTGCCTTCGGCTCGGGTCATGATCCTGGAGTCCTGGGATCGAGTCCCGCATCGGGCTCCCTGCTCGGCGGGGGGTCTGCTTCCCCCTCTGCCCTCTTCCCTCTCGTGCTCTCTGTCTCTCATTCTCTCTCTCTCAAATAAATAAATAAAATCTTAAAAAAAAAAAATTAAAATTAAAATAAATAAATAAATAAATAAATAAAACATACAAAGTAAAACTTTAATGGGACCTAACTCTAACCTATTTCGCATCCCATGCCAGACAACCACATTTAGCAACCTGATATGACTCATCCAGACTTTTTCCGTGCTACGCAGAATTTAAAAAGGCAGAACAACCATTAAAAGTGAGAGTCAGGAGTGAAATTGTACCAAGTGTTGAGTGAGAATGTTAATTCGCATTTCAAAAATACTTCACCAAAGTACAGGCAATATTTCTGACCACATCATAGTAATTGAACTGAGAAGCATACACCATAAGATTGGGAGCCTATTGCTATCTTCACCAGCAGATAGCCAACAGCTCAAGAAATGAGTTTACTGACATTTTAAGGTGCTTTCAATGAGCTCATAATTTGAATTGCATTCAACTGTGATCTCTGATGGCTACAGCAAAGTTTTACAGTTTTATGGGTCTTTATCATACAAGCATCTAAATGAAAGCACTTCTGGGCCAAATTCTAGCAGACACACATCACGAGAAAAAATAAACTTAAATTCATCATCTTTAATTCTCTGTGTGCATCCATAGTCAGTGTTTTTTTAAAAAAATATTTAAATACAAATATTTGGCACTATCTCTTCATACAAAGAAATATATATATTTTCACAGTGAGATCTTTTAAAAAAAACCCCACTTTATTTTCTGATAGAAAATTAAGTATTTTTCAATACTCCTACCACTTTAAATGTGCAATGACCTCATCATTCTATAATGGTTCCCTGCTTATAGAAAAAGCAGTTCTGTTTTCTCCCACTATTTAAATATCAAGTAAAGACAGCAGCTCTTCTTTGAACCTCACTTAGGTCTCTTATTCCTCTCTACTCTTCTCTACGTTGAAATTTCCTGAAGCTTTTGCAATATCAAAAGAGAGGAGATGCTATTATCTTCCTTTTTAATTTTAGACTAAACTGCAGATATTTGGAAACATCTTTGTGCTTTTTGATAAATCACTGCATTGTGCAAATGATTAATTCCTCCAAAGAACTCTTAGAAGTGTCTTGGTATCTAAGGTAAGCCCCCCCATGTCTTTCTCCTGAAATTACCTGCACATGCAAATTTTATTTTAAAATAAAATTGACATCTGAGAGTTTTAAGAACAATTCCCACTGAAGCCTAACTGAACAGTATTTTTAAGAAAAGTACATATTCCTTTATACCCAAATTTATTGAGTGCTTACATATGCCACATCCTAAACCAAGGGCTTTATATCTATAATTTCATTTAATCCTCACCCCCCAAAAGGAAGGAAAGCTATAAGATAGATACCATTACTATTGTGGTTGATATTGCCATTTAATAAATAAGGAAAATAGGGAATAGTGCAGTTAAGTAACTTTCCTAAGACCATGCACTATCAAAGACTGGGGCCAGGATCTGATCCCATGCAGAGTGACAACAAAGTTCATCACCAAACCCTGTAGTGTCCCGATTCATACATATGTCTGTATATTCAAAGTACTTCTAATTTATTCACTGCTGCCACACAGAACTTAGAAAAACAGCCCAAGATCTAGAATGGTTATTTTTACAAAGCTCCAATGTCCCTAGAGATTGGTTTGTCGAAAAACTAAGATGACCCATTGACATTAACATCTTAAGACCGATGGCCCCTACAGGGGGATTCAAAAAGAAGATGGGACAAGCTAGGCACCCCAAGTCCAAGAAAAAGATCACAACTTGCAGATGTGCAGTACTTAAAGGGGAAGAACAAAATGTGTACAAGATTCAGGGAAAGCACATACAAAAAAGATAGGATTAGAGCATGGGAGGCAAACAAAGGAAAGAAGAGATCATCAGTACTTAATGCTCAGAAAGGATACTTGCTAACCTACTACAAGAGGCCTACATTTCCTACCCCAAGGGCCAATGCTCAATAAGCCTGCCTCAACACTGCTGGGAGGTAATCACATACTTGTGATATGTGGGGGCAGGAAGACAACCCCATTTAGGAAGAAGTTTCCTAATGCCAGGCTAGCATGGGAGTCCTGGAAAACAGATGGGACAAATCAAACACTGTGACACAGTGGGGGAAAGATGCAAATTCAGGTATCAGAGCCACTCCAGGGAGACGTCCCCTACTTAAGTTTGACCCTGGGCCAGTCTTGAGCAATACTCAGTATTAGTGGGAGTTCATCAAGTTTAGGGATGCATGTCTGTCTAAAGAACTTGGTTATCCCCCCTCCACTGCCTTTTCCCTCTCTTTTGCAATCAGAAATCAGTAGAGGAAGATCCAAAAAGAGGCTTAATGGTTGAAAGGCTGAATTCCTTGGCAAGTCTAGAAGAGCTATGGCAGAATGGAAGAAGACCAGGACAGGGAGATGAGACGTGTCCACTGAGCAAAAGGGGTCTATTCAGACGAGCAGGTCACAGTGTCCAAGCTGCAAAACGTCAAAGGCAAATGACTTCAAAATCGTGGGCCTTGGTTTTCTGATTTGGAAACATACATTGTCACAATGCCTTCTTCACAGGGTTACAGGACACATTATTAATGCCCACCCAGAAATTTAAATAAGATGTGACAGTATTTGGCCGATCTCAGCTACTCAGAGATGTCAGCAGACTCCCGCTCTTTCTTGGAGCACTGTACAAATGTTTATGCCTGTCTTCAAGCCTAATTTACTTCCTCCTGTGCATTATGCTTATTTCTACAAGCATCTTACCTCCTGCACTAGTGTGCAAGCTCACTGAGGGTAGGATATATGCCTTATTCATGAGTATCTTTCCTAGCTGGCATTTAGTAAGTGTTTCTTAGGATGGATAAGTTTAATAAGAGAAAAGACCACTGAAAGACAATGGAGCTTATAATAATCAGGCAAGTGAAGATCAGGAATGGAGGTGTTCAAGGCAGGAAATATCTGGACATTTCAACCAGTGGAAAAAAGAGTCAGAAAAGCCCTTATAAGTAATTGAAGTACCCATGGATTATGTTCATGGGAACTAGGCAAGATGCTAGAGTGGGACATTAGACTGGGTTTTAAGTTTATGACTTGAGTATAGTTGAACAAGTAAACATCAAATTACTGGAGAACATGGGAGGAAATAAGTGAATACAGACATAATTTCCTCGTTAATAAAAATAAATACTTTTTAGAAGTAATGACTATAGTTCTGGAGTTAGTGAATTCTAGGTTTGAATCCTTAGTCAGTTATTAGCTGGTTAAGTGTGGGCAAATTATATAATTTCTCATGTATAATCTATGCAGAATAATAGTACCTACTTCAGGGGGATAATGAGGGATTAAGTAAGATAATTTATGCTAAAGCACTTAGCCCAGGGGCGGCAATATAAGTGCCCAACAAATGTCAGCTTTAACAATAATACTTATCATTATTGCTTTCATTTTACAAATGAAAAATACAGAATCTCTGGGAAGTAATTTTCCCAAGGTCACATAGCTAGTTTAAGTGTTGGAACCTGGAATTAAGCCCAGGTTGGACAGTGAGCAAAGCCCACACTGTTTCTACCACATTGTGTCAGACTTACAATAGAAGCTCGAGGTTTGGACACATGAACAAAACAAAACATAAAACATGCTTAGAAGGGCAGAGTTGGCACAGGACTGACCTTGTTGGCGACTTGTCTTCTTTTGAACTGCTCTGGCCTGACATAGGGATTGGTCTCATACTCAGCGTAAGGAAGGCTTCAACCTGAGGTCTCTGGTCCTGGACCCAAGCATGAGGGCTGGAAAGGGGTAAAAACAGGGAGTCAGTCCTGGTCACTTCAATCTTCCTTCAGTGTTCCTGACAATTGGGAAATCTATCAGTCAGGACAATATTAACGTAACTGGTGAGTATTTATTGTGAAGAGGTGAAATATTGTAGTGAATAAGAGTATGGTCCTTCTACTAATACAGACATGGTTTTAAGTTCTGGATCTTCCACTTATTAACTCAAACTTTGGGTGAGTTATTTAACATCTTTAGGGTTCAGTTTCCTCACCTGTAAAATGACAAAATTAAAAGTAAGAACCACATAAGGTAGCTCTGAAAGTTAGATGTAATAGTGTACATACTGTACTTTCAGCAAATGGTAGCTATTTTGGACACATTATTAGTGCCCACCCATAAATTATTCCCCTCTCCCTTGACTCATGGAAGGCTGACTTTGCAACCATCTTGGATGGGCACGGCTATAAGAGCTCCAGCCAGCCAAATGTAAACTGAAGTGGCATGAGTAACTTAGTGAGAGAAAGAGTGAAAAACACCCCGTCCAGCCTCCCAGCTCTCTCTTCCCCTGCTGTGGCAACCCCAGAAGACCATGTTGAGTCAGCATTAGGACAAGTTCATGCTTCTCTCCAAGCCTGGGTCTCTTAGTAACCATGTGGCACTGGGTTCCCCCTTGCCCTATTTCGGACATGTACTTTCAATGAGAAATAAAACACTGCATCACCACTGAGATTTAGCAGTTACCACACTGCCCTAGGAGACCTAAATCTGTCCTAATACAGGTATTATCATCATCATCCATTATCACTGTACGGGTCATTACCATTTCCTTGGTATCCATCACTGTACTTAGTATATTTCATGTTATAAATTTTGCTCTATTTATATTTTACAACATACTGAGTGTAAATTAAACTAAATATAGTTTGGTAAAAACTAAGTATTTTTAAAATATTTTATCACCTTTAACTCTAAATTATGGAACAGTGAAATTCCATATTATAGACCATTCAAGAGGTGGGAGTTAATCAAATATATCTGGTTGTAGCATTTTTCCGCCCACTCCTCCCTACCCCCGAGTGCTGCTCTGGCTGCACCACGTTTGCTCAGAGCTCCCGGCTCCTGCTAAGCTAGCACCACCATCCTTTTTCTCCAGCCACCATCATGATCAACTCCCAGGACCTCATCTGCTAGGATGAGATGTTGCCCACCATCTACAAGATCTGGGAGATGGTACAGAGGCTGTGCCTGGAGGTGGAGGAGAGGACGGTCAGGAGGACGGAGGGTAACACTGATGACCCGCTCACTGTGGGAAATGCCTCCACCTCCGAGGGTGAAGGTACAGAAAGCACAGTCATGGCTGGTGTTGCTACTGTCCTGAAACATCACTGGCAGAAACCAGCTGCACCGAAGAAGCCTACGAGAAGTACGTCAGAGATTACATGAAATCGATCAAAGGCAAACTTGAAGAACAGAGGCCAGAAAAAGGAAAACCTTTTATGACAGGGGCTGCAGAACAAATCAAGCACATCCTCACTAACTGCAAAAACTACCCATTCTCTGTTGATGAAAACACGAACCGAGGTGGCATGGTTGCTCTGCTGGACTATTCTGGGGATGGTGTGACCCCATATAGGATTTCCTTTAAGGATGGTGTAGAAATGGAAACATGTTAATGAACTTGGCTATGACTTTGGATGTACCACCTGTTGTCATAACAGGCTGCAGCTCTTCATCCACACGGCACCAGGACTTAGACGAATGGGACTGATGCCACCTTGAGCTCTTCATTTATTTCGACTTTGACTTATCTGGAGTGGAGCCATCATTTTTAAGGAAAAAAAAAAAAAACAAACAAACATGTCCTGTAGGTTGTCTAAAATAAGAATGCATTTAAACTAAAAACACACACACAAATACATCAGGTTGTAAAATAATCTCTAAAAAGTCTATAAAAATGTACATATGGCAAAAACTCAAATTCTCAAATGGAGTAAATTTACTTGAAATATTGATCTTACATAAGCTTAAAAATCTATTCCTAAGATACAGAATACCCTTACTTCATTTTTAAAGCAGCTATTGAAAACTTATACTGAGTAATGAATTGTGTTTGGTGTTGAATTATACAGTGATAATTACAGTAAAGGCACAAACAAGTAAACCAACTTTACACCATTCTGATAAGACAGTCAAGTCTGAAACCATGGGGTAAGAAGAAACAAGATGCAAGTAAGATTATGTTAGATTTTTAATTTTACCTCATATTATCATATGTTAGCATTATACTACCTATGGCGGTATATTATCTGCATCAAAGAACACCATATACTTCAGGAAATAACTCCCAAATCTCAGTAACTTACCCAGTCAATGTTTATTTCTCATTCATGTAAAGTCCAATGTAGACGTTCCTGGTCAGGAGGCTCTCCTTCAATTGGTGACTCAGGAATCCAGTTTCTAATCATCTACTGGCTGTGTGTCTGGATGGCTGAGAAAGAAAAAGAGCATGCAGAATGGTAAGGAAAAATTAAGAGTCCAGGCCTAGAAATGTAGCCCAATATAATGCCCAGAAGGAGTCAAATGGCTCCACCCATATGCAACGATGTTTAAATAACAATATTCATTAATATACAATGAATATATGCCAAAATGAGATTTTTACATTATTATTAAATATAATATTTAAACTTTGAAAAATGAGACTAAGAGTCCTCCCAAAATATAGAACAAGTGATAACATCCTGAAAAGTATGGGAAAACGTTAAGTGGAATGCAGAATAAATCCAGAATTTTCAATATCCATATAAAAGGGCTTTTAAAAAGACATCATAGAAATAATTGAGAGAGAAAATATAATGCTTAGGAATTTCTCCAAGCTGAAAATATTTACACTATTCTAGATTGAAATGGCCAAAAACTACAATGCAAAGCAAGATTAAAAAAACCCATTCCTAGGCACATAAAGAGTGTAATTTCAGACCAAAGATAGAGGGAAAAGCCAGATCACTTATAATAATTTTAAAAATTGGCATTAGGCTTCTAGGCAAAAACATTACAAATAAAAAGTCTGTGAAGAGAGCTTAAAATCAGAAGAGATAAAAAGAGACAAACTTTGAATATACAATTGTACATCTCATTAAAGAATCAGAGAAATATTTTCATACCAGAACTCAAACACACGTGAACACTTTCTGAAAGAGCTAATAAAATATTTGTTCCAACAGTAACAACAAAAAACTAGAACTAATTAAAAGGATGCAAGAAGCAATGGTAAACAAAACAAAACAAAATTTAGGAAACTCACTGTGAAATTTAAATATCAAGCTTATAAAAATCTGTAAAATACTGAGTAGTAGCAGCATTAGATTTTGAAAAGACAAGAGGAAAGAGTGGACAGTAATGAAACCATGTTGACTGTTTTATCTTTTTTCTGGAGAGTTATAATTACACATTTATTAGAAAATTATAAGAATTTAGGGGCGCCTGTTTGGCTCAGTTGGTTAAGCAACTGCCTTCAGCTCAGGTCATGATCCTGGAGTCCTAGGATCAAGTCCCACATCTGGCTCCCTGCTCAGCGGGGAGTCTGCTTCTCCCTCTGACCCTCCCCCCTCTCATGCTCTCTCTCTCAAATAAATATTAAAAAAAAAGAAAAAAGAAAACTATAAGAATTTAAATATTTGAAAATTTAAGAGAAATCTGCAGAATAAAAATTAGGATATTAGAAAATTAGAATAGAATGGAAAATTAGCCATTTGAAAACAGAAGATAAAAAGAAACAAATTCGGGTGCCTGGGTGGCTCAGTCAGTTAAGCGACTGCCTTCGGTTCAGGTCATGATCCCAGGGTCCTGGGATCGAGTCCCACATCGGGCTCCCTGCTCGGCGTGGAGCCTGCTTCTCCCTCTCCCACTCCCCCTGCTTGTGTTCCCTCTCTCGCTGTGTCTCTCTCTGTCAAATAAATAAAATCTTAAAAAAAAAAAAAAAAAGAAACAAATTCAACAAATCCAACAAAAAGCCAAAAAGGGAGGGAGGAGGGACTATAGAAAGCACACTGCTTTAGAGAAAAAAATAATAGAAGTTGGCAAGATTAAATTAAAGGCATAGGTGATATGAAAGGTTCAAAATCTCCCCTTAAATCCTCGTAATGGCTTTAAAACAAACATGGGAAAACAAATTTGGTAGGATGAATATAAGGGAAGAGGAAGACACACACCAAAACAATTAAAAATTAATAATGTAGATATATTATTAGGCAAAACAAATCATCAGTATGATAGGGAATATCATGGCACACTGACAAAAGGAGTGCTTTATCTAGAAGACAGGAATTTTATTCACTAAACAAAATGATTTCTAAATGTGTAAAGCATCAACTCATAAAGTTGCATGGACAACTTAGTAAATTCACAGTAATTGTGGGAGACATTAAAACGACTCTATCAAAACTCATAAGGTCAGGGGCACAAAAAAACAAGAAAGCTTGAAAACTTGAATCAAAACATTAACAAGCTTGACTATGCACATAGTTACAGAATGACTACCAAATCACACATATTCTTCTCAAATGTGTATATTTATAAAAATATACTAAGTGCTCAACTACAAAACAACTCAGCAGTCCAGAAAAAGAAGTATCACACAATAGAAATCAACAATCAAAATGGTGGCCAAAAACAATGCACCTAAAGATGTGATAACATCCTTCTAAATGACTTGTAAGAATCCAAAATGGAAATTGAAAGTGATTTAGAACTAAATTGTGGGAAACAGAACACCACAACAACCACTGGTGCATGTTGGCTCAGACTCCGAGATCTCTGAGAAAACTCGAGATCGCAGGGTTAAAAATAACCCAAAAGGATCAGAGTGAAATGCCCTCAGGATGTGTGTGGTCTGTTCTAAAGTACACAGCAGAAGATGTTTAGTAGATAGGAAGACAGCTGTAAACAGCACACTGGGCACTCCCCTCTTTGTTCCTTTATTCTGTTTTAAAGATTCTTACGTGCTTGACTAATCCTGTATACGTGGAGGAACGTGCCTTACTACGCCCCTGCTGTAAACCATTATAGATCTATATATCGCTGTGGAAGGCATATAAGAGTATGAAAAATAAACCTCGGCACCTCGGGCTGTTTGCTCGGGGTCCCCTGTGCCTCGCTATACTGTCGTCTTTCTCAGTTCCTTCACCACCCCAGGTCCCCGACTCTCTGAGGTCGACACTAAATGACAACCCAAACTGCATATATCCAAAACTGTTGGATGTAGCAGCTGATACTCACTGGGAAGTTCATATCTTTAAATAGGTAAATTAGAAAAAAAAAAAAAAATTCTGAAGAGAGAGAAAAGTAGTTAACTAAGCTACTAACTTGAGGTGAAAAAATATCAACAAAACAAACTTAAAATCAAAGGAACAAATGAATGAGGAGAAAAGCAGAAATTAGCAGAATAGAATTTTTAATAGATTATCATAAACATTGAAATCTGAATATTTAGAAAAATGAATAAAATTGGCAAGGCACTTCTTAAGCCACTTCCCATGGCATATAGGCCCATCTTTCCTTCTGGCTGTTACTACAAAAATCAGTACAACTGGTAGTACTGTCAGCTTCATTTGACTTCACCTCTGGAAGAATGAAAGATAGGAAGCCCTCATATCTTCTCAGGGGGGTGAATTAACAACCATGCTCTTACTTCTCACCAATGTAATTTTAGATACTAATTCTTTCTCTGTTGCCATTTAAAACAAGGCCTAAGGGGTGCCTGGGTGGCTCAGTCCATTAAGTGCCCAACTTCAGCTCAGGTCATAATCTCAGGGTCCTGGGATAGAGCCCTGACTCGGGCTCCGCAATCAGTGGGGAGTGTGTTTCTCCCTCTCCCTCTTCCTCTCCCCCCGCTTCTGCTCGTGCTCTCTCTCTCAAATAAACAAAATCTTAAAAATAAATAAATAAATAAAACAAGGCCAAAATTAAACTATAAATAATGGGAGGCTAAGAAAAAAGCCTTTAATTTGGACTTCAAAGTAACTGAAAATTAGTAAAATATGTCTATTTGATTTTATAAATAACACTTAGAATTTGGTTGCAATTCTGACATACTTGTTCGAAAAAACCAAGAATGAACCAAGTCCAAATTTTCTTTTTGTTAAGCAATTTCAGTAGAATTACATAATGTAATAAGATATCTTCCACCTCACTTTCAACTTTAGATGGCTTTTACTTTTTATTTCTTTTTAATTTTATTATGTTATGGGGTGCCTGGGTGGCTCAGTTGGTTAAGCGACTGCCTTCGGCTCAGGTCATGATCCTGGAGTCCCTGGATCGAGTCCCGCATCAGGGAGTCTGCTTCTCCCTCTGACCCTCCCCCCATCTCATGTGCTCTCTCTCTCTCAAATAAATAAATAAAATCTTTAAAAAAAAATTTTATTATGTTATGTTAGTCACCATACATTACATTATTAGTTTTTGATGCAGTGTTCCATGATTCATTGTTTGCATATAATACCCAGTGCTCCATGCAATACGTGCCCTCCTTAATACCCATCACTGGGCTAACCCATCCTCCCATCCCCCTCCCCTCTAAAACCCTCAGTTTAGATGGCTTTTAAAGTTAAAGCTTTTATTTATTTATTTATTTATTTTTAATATTTTATTTATTTATTTGACAGAGACAGAGAAAGTGAGAGCAGGAACACAAGCAGGGGGAGTGGCAGAGGAAGAAGCAGGCTTCCCGCCAAGCAGGGAGCCCAATGCACGCGGGGCTCGATCCCAGGACCCTGGGATCATGACCTGAGCCAAAGGCAGACGCTTAATGACTGAGCCACTCGGGCACCCTAAAGTTAAAGCTTTTAAAGAGGATTATTTCTAACAACTATCTGAGAGCTTTATCCTTATTTCAAATGTACTCTACTGATCCTTTATTATTCAAGTCATTCATTTCTGAAGGCCTTTTGCAATTGTTTTGAATTGTGATTTCAATTTCTCTTTGCAGCTTGTGACAATCAGGCAAGACCAACAGAACAGACACAAGTGTTAAGCAGAGAAGGATTTGGGAGGCTGGGGAGAGCTAATGGAGTAACTCTTCTTTTTTCCTGTTTTTTTTGACATAGAATTGACAGACAACACTGTATAAGTTTAAGGTCTATGACATAATGATTTGATAGATGTGTATACTGCTAAATGATTAGTACTGCCCATCCTTCTCAAACTCTTTCAAGAAACTGATGAGGAGGGAACACTCCCAAACTCATTTTTATAAGGCCAGCATTACCCTGATACCAAAGCCAGATAAGGACATTACACAAATTTAAAAAAACCTTATAGGCCAGTATGAATATAATAGATATGAACAGGCCTGATGAATATAGATGTCAAGATTCTCAACAAAATACTAGCAAATCAAATTCAGCAGCACATTTAAAAAAACATACACCATTATCAAGTGGGATTCATCCCTGGGAAGTGAAAATGGTCCAACATACACAAATCAATAAATGTGATACACCACATTAATAGAATGAAAGATAAAAATCATACCATCTTAACATAGGCCAAAAAAGCATTTGACAAAATTCAACATCTATTTATGATTAAAAAAAAAATCTCTTAACAAATTGAATATAGAAGAAATATCTTCAACACAGTAAAGACCATATATGCTTAACTCTTTATTTATTAGCAGACATTTTTACTGTTGCCCTCACTTTCATTTTCCTCTAATATAACCAAAGAGGGGACTCTGCTGATGAACACTCAGATAACTAAGACCCACTATACTCAGTTACCATTAGCACATTTATATACTGCTAAAGGTAGAGAATAGCATCTAGAAGAACATCTAACAAGGACATATATGTAGATACAAATGGGGTAAATATCTGTCAGTTCTGGGTCTGTATTTATCCCCTCCTCATGGGTCTTATTTCTCTGCCTATTTGTGCGCCTGGTAAATTTTGATTCAATTATAGACACTGTGATTCTTGCCTTGTTGGGAGTTGGATATTCTTGGATTCCTAAAATAGCCTTCAATTTTCTTCTGGGATACCATTAAGTTCGATTCTTTCAAATCTTTCTTTTAAGACTAGTTTGGCAGGATGAGATTAGTACTCAGTAGAGGGCTTATCATTCCTCCCTACTAAGAGAAGACTTTTCTGTCTCTTCTACCTAATGCTGTATTAATCATAAGGTTTCCCAGTCTGACTGATGGGAACAGGCACTATACCCAACACTAAGTATATATCGAGCACTTTCACCTCTAATTCTTTTAGGTTTTCCTTCCCCGTCTTGGGTAGTTTCTTCACATGCATGTGTTGTTCAGTGCTCAGCTCAGTACTTTAGTGGGATCCTCTGCAGACCTTTGGAGTTCTTGCTCAATAAAGCTCTTCTCTGATGCTCTATACCCCAAACTCTAGTCACCTCAGTCCCCCAGGACCCTCAAATTACCAAGTCCGCTGGATTCTCCCTGGGTTTCCAGCCCCACAATGGCACCATGGCCTGGAAACCTTCTGAAGTAGTAAGCTAAGCCAGTCATACGGCTCTCATCATCTGTTTTTTATTCTTCTGTTGCCTGGCCTCCACAACCAGAATTTCATTTTTTTCCTTGTTACTGCTGTTTCAAGCACAAGGATAAATCAAATCCTTGTTATTTCTTCTTAAGTCTTCTATATTCAGTTTTACAAGAGTAAAAGAGAAGAAAAAGGAGACTATCCACACATGCATCTGTGTGTGGGTTTGTGTGTGTATGATGCACATTTTATTGTTTATTTTTATATACATCTATTTAAAAATCTATTTATTTATCTTAGAGAAGAGCATGTGAGTGGGGGGAGAGGGAGAGAGAAAATCTCAAGTCGACTCTACGCAGAGTGCAGACCTCCACACAGGGCTCAATCTCACGACCCTGAAATTGTGACCTGAGCCAAAACCAAGATTCAGACGCTCAACCGACTGAGCCACCCAGGTGCCCTGAGACGTGCATTTTACTTATTTATTTTTTTAAAGGTTTTTGTTTATTTATAAACTATATTTATAAACTATAAATAAACTGTTGTTTATTTATTTGAGAGAGAGAGCAAAAGTAGGGGGAGCAGCAGAGGGAAAGGGAGAAGGGAGCCTGACGTGGGGCTCAATCCCAGGACCCTGGGATCATGACCTGAGCCAAAGGCAGACGCTTAACCGACTGAGCCACCCAGGCACCCCAAGATGTGCATTTTAAATCTGAATCCCATGGGTGGCTTTGTTTTTTCTAGAGACTGTTAGGTCTTCTCCAATGTGACCACTGAAGCCACTTAAATCAGCTGCTAATGATTCGGCCATAGCTGCTACGATCACCTCTTGTTCAGGGACCAACTTTTACGTCCTTTTCTCTCTCTGAACTTGATAGCTGTTTTAAGCTGCTCCCAAGAGGAACCTGGATGTAGCTTAGAGTTTGAACCCAGTGTCTCTGGGAGGTACTAAAGGAGAAGCACATGGGACCACTAAGCATCACAAAATAATGCCAGGATTGTCATGCCCCAAAGACCCCGGGCAACTTTACCACATTGGTGAGGAAGCTTTCTCTCCGTTATCTTTGCTCAGGACTTTCCTATATTCCCAGAATTCTAGCATCATTATCAAATAATTAGTCCATAGACTGCATTTTCAGATTAAACATCTTGCTCTCCCCACCTTACCTCACCCAGATTCCTCACCATGCTTAAAGTACAGAATTTATATATTTTAAATGCCTTGGTTCTTTCTATGTAAAGGGTACTTCCTGTATGTGAAATATTTTCTTGATGAATAATGTAAGATAAGTTTTTCCCATGTGAAAGGGAGATTCTAACTGTTGAAAATTGAAAGTCCGTTTATGATCACAATACATGTAGACAGCATTTTATTGTTCTCCTAAACTAATGGAACACATTTCAAATTTCCCATGTGAAATGTATCAATTCACCTTTAATAATGTAATTGGAAATTTTATCTTCTTCTGTTTGTCCCTTCCTTCTCAGTTTCGATTCCTTTTTATTCTTTAGCCCTTTAACTTTCTCGTGCATTTGAAAAAGATTTACTTCACTTGTATCATCCTGTCCCCTTTAGCCATTCAGCTTCTTTACCCACCTCTGGAGTGCCTGTGAAGGTACTTGGTATCTCTATAGGAAAGTACTGGTAACAATGGAAGAGTTTATTTTATTTAGCTTACCTTCTCCTAATTCATTAATAATTGCCTAGTAGGCCCATAAAACTGAAAGCTGAGAGACTGAATAGCACATTCTTATTTGTTTTATCCACAGAGAAATAAATCTACTTGTAAGAGTTAATCCTAGAATCTGGTAAGAAATTTGTCCAAATGTCATTGGCTTCTCACAGAGAAGTCAATTCTTTCAATTCAGGAAGATAATGCACTATCATGGGAAAAATCTTTTTCACTTTTGGATTGTGAAGAGTATTATCAACAAATATCAATTCAAAGCACACTCAGTAACAGATTCTGCAGATCAAACAGGAAGAGTTGTTCATCCCAGATTCATGTTATATAACTTTTAGACTTTGAGAGAGAGACAGAGTATGTGTATGTGTGTGTGTGTGTGTGTGTGTTTTGGGTATTACTTACAGGGGAAATACAACGATTATAAGAAGATCCTTTCTTTTTTGATGGATAGATGCATCAATGGATGGATGGCATTGGAAGAGAGCATAAATTACCTTCCTACAAAGGCAGTACACAGAAAAGTTTGATTAGATTTACATCAAGCCTGATGTGCAGCAAACTTAGTTTTTACCACAATCTTTACTATTGATTAAAGCTGTAAACTCACTTTGGTGAGGCAAGCATAAGGGAGATAAGTGGCCAGAGACCAGGCCTGACAGTGAATCTATTAACAATGATGGATAAAAAGCATAGATTCTGGAAATAATTAAACAAAGAAGCCTTTAAGACCTGGCTAGGAGTCAAAATAAGTGTGAAATGAGGGAAATGAGAAATCAAAGAAGAGCCTAAAATCCAATGTTGGAGTCCTATAAAAGAAGGAACAAACAATAATGAGGAGGAGACTTGAGGAAAGGTATTAAGTTCAATTCCCCACAGAATGTTCCTGAGACCAGAAAAGAGAACAAATCCTTTCATGAAGATATTTAAGAGAGAGATATCCATTTACCTTAATTGGTCTGAAAGAAATTCCACCCAGAGCCAAGAAAGATTAACTGAAGAATATTTACAATGTTTTATTTTCATGTGCTTGTTTTTATTATTTTTTAAATTGAGGTATAATGGATATGTAACATTGTATTAGTTTCAGGTGTACAACATAATGATTCAATATTTGTACCTACTGAGAAATGATCACCAGAGTAAGTATAGAATATTTTTTTCTTGTGATGAGAAATTTTAAGATCTACTCTCTGGGCAACTTTCAAATATTCAATACAGTATTACTAACTATAGTCACTATGCTATACATTACATCCTAATGACTTATTTTGACAACTAAAGGTTTGTCACAACAGTTTAAATCATCTAAGTCACAAGTCAGAGGTGGAAAATTCATTTTATTTATTTTTTAACAAGAACTTCCTAATGGTGTGAAGAGAGCCAATGTGTTCAGAAGAAAATCTAAAAAGGAAGTGGCTCATGAAGTAAGGAACTTCCTTTCCTTCATAGATGTAGCTCTATTAATATGGGTTTAGATTGAGGCTATGTAAAATGAGCTATTGCTATACCCTTTCCACCCCAAACATGGCACTGCTAACACACCATCTCTCAGTACACAAACCTACCTACCACTGTTCCACCAGAACTCCTAGCAATAGTAGTGGTAGGTTTCCCACTGAGTTGTTGTTCAAATGGTAAGGAAGGGCATGACCCAGGCCATCTCTACTCTCTTCTACATAATCTGCCTAAAGAGCATGGTACACTATTCTAAAGGGAATTCCCAAATGCAGTCAGAAGCCATGAGAGAGTTGGATTATGGTTTACAAGGGCATTAAACATATCCTTGGAATCATGAGAAACTTTTAACACGAAAGTTAGTGAAACAGAGAAAGAGATCAAATTAAAGTCTTTAGAATTGGAATGGCTAAGGATTTTATTCATGATCAATGAGGTGGTCTATTTCTAAGATTCCATTTTAATCCTAATAGTTTAATCTCTCAAAAACAGAAGAGGATAATCTCTCAAAAACAGCACATGAAAGATAGTAAAAGAAAATATATTCCCCGGGTATGTGTATGATTGTGTGTGTTTATGTATGTGTAGCTTAGAAAGTGGACCTAAGACATAAAGCTTACTTGATGATTACAATCTTAATCACATAAAATTTGGGCTAAAGTTTCGTTTCCATTTATATTTAAATTATTCAATGGAAGTTCTTATAAGAAGGATTGTGTAAGCAAAAGGAATTCCTGCTGTTTATATTAAAATGCTTGTTATGCTTCTCTACAATTTTTCCAGGGGCATTTGTTTCCCAGTAAAATGTCTATAAGAGGGTACAAACTACCACCATCGTGCAAATATTTGTCTCACAACTGCGAAGAAAGTATAATGAGAGCAGGAAAGCAAAATAAACAGAATAAAATAAGATTGCATGAAACTCTGCTATGTGCTGCCACCATAAATGAAATACGTATTCTGTGACTCCATATCTACCACGACTGAAAAGGTAATAGACACGGAAAGCTTTTTTTTTTTTTTTAAGACCAGAGTACGCATGCAGGAGTGAGCACACGTGGGGGAGGGGCAGAGGACGTGGGGCTTGATCTCATGACCCTGAGAACATGATGTGAGCCGAAACCAAGAGTTGCACCCAGATGCCCCCATATACACAGAAAGCTTTAAAAACCTATTGTATGGGCGCCTGGGTGGCTCAGTTGGTTAAGTCACTGCCTTCGGCTCAGGTCATGATCCTGGAGTCCCGGGATCGAGTCCCACATCGGGCTCCCTGCTCAGCAGGGAGTCTGCTTCTCCCTCTGACCCTCCTCCCTTTTGTGCTCTCTCTCATTCTCTCCCTCGCAAAGAAATTAAAAAAAAAAAACCTATTGTATATACTCCAAAATAAATAATTTAGCTAATATAAAATTATTAACTTTTCCAATAGAAAATCGAGGGAAATTTTTTTATCTATATCGTGTTTCTTATTCTTTGCTATTATGCATATGCATCATCATACATTGAAAAATGTGAAAGAATGCATTTCCCACTTAGAAGGAGCACTGTTAAAGTAGCATTAGCAACTGCATTTTTAATGAACTATTGGCAGAATTATCATCAGAGAAGCCCAATAATACTGGTAATTATAAAAAGCAGTGCTCATTCTCGACACACATACCTACATACCACTGTACATTCCACCAAACCTCCTAGCAAGAATAGTGGTAGGTCTCCCATCAAGATGGTGGCTAGCTCAGGTCATGTTTACTAGCATACCTCCATTTCCACCACAGCGTAGTACAGCCCACATACGCAATGTTCTATGCTATGCCTCCATCTTCAGAGATGTTCCCTAGGCTTCCTTCCTTGCCTACGTGGATTTCTCCCAACAAATTTGAAAAAGTACACCACTTTAATTCACCAAGTAAATATTCCCCACATCTTAGCCTCAATTCTCTCACGTCTCAGTTGCATTCTACCATTCAGAAGTGGCCTGAACAGCAGTTACGGTCTGCCATCAGATAATTTCAGGAGGTTAAATATTGTTCATAATGATAGTAATAGCTAAAGTTGATTAGTGATTTCCATCTGCCAAATACTTTGCTAAATGTTTCACACATTTTATTAACCATATATTTTTTTAAAGATTTTATTTATTTAGGGCGCCTGGGTGGCTCAGTTGGTTAAGCAACTGCCTTCGGCTCAGGTCATGATCCTGGAGTCCCTGGATCGAGTCCCACATCGGGCTCCCTGCTCGGCAGGGAGTCTGCTTCTCCCTCTGACCCTCCCCCCTCTCATGTGCTCTCTCTCTCAGTCTCTCTCTCTCAAATAAATAAATAAAATCTTTAAAAAAAAAAGATTTTATTTATTTATTTGACAGAGAGACAGAGAGATAGCGAAGAGAGGGAACACAAGCAGGGGGAGTGGGAGAGGGAGAAGCAGGCTTCCCGCGGAGCAGGGAGCCCGACGCGGGGCTCGATCCCAGGACCGTGGGATCATGACCTAAGCTGAAGGCAGATGCCCCTTATTAACCATATTTTAATAAGAAACTAAAAATGAAAAGATTGAATACTTTATTTAAAATCACACAAATATGGAGCTGGAATCCAAACCCCTTGTGTGTCCTACTCAAGAGACCAAATACTTAATCACCATTATACTGCTTGGTGTCCACATGCAACTAAAGATATACTGGTTATGAGTCAATTTCTGATGGCCTGAGGCTCAACAGAACATACTGAGGATGACTCAGAAAATTCTAGAATTATAGAATACCCTAGGATCTAATTGGTCACTAGACACTTCAAGCAAGGGGTCTCAAAATAAGCTTCAATAAGGTAGCATGTATAAGAAGTAAAAATTCAGGGAAGGACCTGTATCTGGACAGCATGAGTGACACTTAAGGAACCTTAACAGACAGCATGTGGCTCATTGGGTATATGATGATGGCACTTAGCTCCAAGTCTCAACTGCGAGTTTAATATATGTCTGTGTGAAGTCACACAGTGAAATATTCTTAGGCCACTCTAGACATACAGATCACTGATATCCCCACTTATGTCTCAGTATTTAGAATATCTGTTATTGATACAAGTTCAAGTTCCCTAACTTTAAACTCTGTGAAATGTTTATAGTATGCTGGCTAATGTCTGAAAAATGCAAAAGATTCAGTTTTGTGTATTACTACAAAATTCTTTCTTATTTTACTTAGAAAAATACATTCTTTGTAGGATCACTAGTCAAAGAGAATTTGATATGCTTCAGGACATTTTGGAAGATGTTGGGATATGGAAGAAATATCTCGATAAATTGTTTCCCACCTTCTGCAACTGCACTTGAATAAATGGAGCTGTTCTTAGTCCTTAATTTTCCCATCATCACAGATACCAGTGTAGCAATCAGGTGTGGCTAGTTCAAGTAGATTCATTTATGCACCTACAGAATGTTTTTACTCAAAGCACAAATATGTCACAATACAGATAAATTTTGAATTTTATACAGTAGACTTACAGTATGTGAGATAATTTTCTTCAACTAAGCGACCCTGAAAGCTCTGAAAACCTTCCTACTCCACACTTGTCACAGAATATAAATGAAACATAGATGTTGGTGAGGAAAGTCAATTCTATTTTTCTGCAGGTTCACCATCATATGTTTGTTAAAAGTCCATTGCCAAGACTAGAAGTTTGTTGCTAGTCAAGTCACTTTCCAGGTGTTGTAAAGAGGGACTTTGTTCATAGTTTCTTTTTTTTTTTAAGTTTATTTATTTAAGTAATCTCTACACTCAATGTGGGGCTCGAACTCATGACCCCAAGATCAAGAGTCGCATGCTCCTCGGACTGACCCAGACAGGAACCTCTATTCATAGTTTCTATGTTGCTAAAACTTAATCACTTAATCTTCTACCCAGTCCTGAGAAGGCAGAAAGTAAATAATGAAAGTTAATGAAAAGGTTAGGGAGGGGAAAGAAAAAGAACAGGATCCTACAGAGAAAAAACAGTTGCATTTCTTACATTTAGTCCTGATATATCATGAAAACTAATGATATAACTCCCATGAGCTGCATGCAGATCAGAGCATTAATCTCTAGCAAAATGGTTTATGTTATAGGAACCCACAAACAGATTTCCTTTAACTGCAGTAAATCAAGCACGGTGGGTAGTTTCCGTTTGACTGATGAGTACACATGTCACTGGCAGGAGGGCAGTGACATATGGAAGAGCAATAAATATTTTTTTCTGACACTTCAGCAGCCCTTGTTCAATGACACTAAAGGAAGATAGAAGACTTCAGGAGAAAATGCAAGCCTGTCTCTATTAGCTGTCGTGCCACCGCCGAGGCAGCAACTCCACGGTGATTTGGTGTTCTGTGGTGTAGCTTGCACATTTAGTCTTAAACAAATGAATAGCCTGAAAGTAAAGAATCAATAGTTCTCTCAGAACAGTGTTTTCATTTTCATTCCAATGATGGCATTCTCCCGGTACCTAAGATTTCCTTTAATGACAGGGATTTGGAGAATCTTGACCTTCTAGGACCCAGTGGCCAACCAAATTTTGTTAAAGCTTTTGTTCTTTGTCCTCCTCAACAATATCCTTTATGGGCTTTCTGTCTGCATAATTTCCCATTTCTCGTGGGAAGAAAATCAGGGGCAAATGTGTCAGAAAGCATTATGTTATAACCCATGTCCAAGAGATTTAGAGGTATTTAGCTCTGAACACCTTGTACTAATTTTTTAATGATCTCAGTTATTTCCCTAAACCTCCCCGAATGTTATGATTTGGGCACCCACCAAGCATAGTTATCAAGGGCTACTATGTTTCCCTCTAATAGGCAAAATACAATAGGTATTAAAATGTAAACACAGTGGTTTTCAACTTGACTTATGTGGCTTATAGTTCTTTTTTGAACACCTACTGTCATGTACTAGAGAACACCCTGAATCTCAAGTGTTGAGTAGAATAGCACATACTTCAAAATGGACCTTTCCCAACTCTGGCGTCAGGGTCTCAGTATAGTGGGGTAATAAAAACTCATAGGCTTCAACTACATTTTTGGGCCAGGACTGGAAAGACAGAGATCTGCCATCCAAGGTAGATCCAAAGAGAGAGCCAGGCATTTTCAGGGGTGTTACACAAATTACTCATGCAGATGTGCGCAGCAAGCTACCAGTAAGAGACATGCAAGTAAAAGAAGTGTGGCAGACATGGATGCCACATCATGGTAAAAGCAATGTAAGGCTTTCTGATCATGTGTCTAGTAGCTCTGTTTGCTTGTTGAAAGCCTTTATTCCAGTTTCTTGATTGCACTAAGGAAAAATGAACAAATCTGGCTTGGCCCCACATTCATTCAAAATCTGGTTCTTAAAATGTAGGAAAACAGTGGAGTATTGTACAATTAAAAAAAAAAAAAAACTCATGAAAATGAAACTACAATTTTCTTCTACCGCTAATTATCTTTATGACTTTGGGTAAATCACTAATCACTTGTAACTGTTTATTTATCAGATGTCTTTGATGTGCTAAATTAAACCTACAGTGGTTCTTGCTCTCAAATTCTGACTTTCTAATTCTACTACTTATTGAACAGATATATTTATATCCATCTCTTTCTATTTAGCTGTTGTGCTATAATCACCATTCAAAATTAACAAACCATTCTTGCTTATAAATTATATTATGCAGTCTCAATTTTACAAGATATTTCAAGATTGAAAGTTGACATGAATTCCAAGTATCTCTCTTCAATATTCCTAATATGCAAATATAAAAAACTAGAAATTAAAAAAAAGGGCGCCTGGGTGGCTCAGTTGGTTAAGCGACTGCCTTCGGCTCAGGTCATGATCCCGGAGTCCCAGGATCGAGTCCCACATCGGGCTCCCTGCTCGGCGGGGAGTCTGCTTCTCCCTCTGACCCTCCTCCCTCTCATGCTGTCTCTCATTCTCTCTCTCTCAAATAAATAAATAAAATCTTTAAAAAAAAAAAAAAAAGAAAGAAATTAAAAAAATAAACCTATTATGTAAAAGTTAAAAAAACTTGACAGATAAAACTAAAGAGCTGACACTTCACCATACTAAAAGTTAATGGTTCATTCATATACTCATACATTCATTCAACAGCCATTTACTGAATGAATACCATGAGCCAGATATTATATCAAATGGCTAAAGACAGAGCAGTGAATAAGAATGACATGGGCATTATCTTCATGGGCCCTGCATTTTTGGGGGAAATTGAAATCAGTCAGAGAACATTAATATTGTCATTTATAAATGTCTTGTGTAGCATAATCCCTTTCTTCATGAAACCTTCAGTCTAGCTGGGAGACAATGTTAAATAATTACATGAATACTTTCACTTGTGACAGTTGTTCCAAAGAAGTACAAAATATTGCATGATTCTTTTCTCTTTTGTTCAGCTTCATTATTGTCTATTATTCTGTCTTCTAGGTCATTAATTCATTCCTCTGCTTCTTCCAGCCTGCTGTTCTTTGCATCAAGCCTGTTTCTAATCTCATTTATTGCACTCTTCATCTCTGATTCTTTTTTAACTCTTTTATCTCTGTGGTAAGGGTCTCACTGATGTCTTCTATTCTTTTCTCAAGCTCAGTGAGAATCCTTGTGATTGTCGCTTTAAATTCTCCATCAGGCATGTCACTTATATCTGTTTCACTTAGATCTCTGGCCGTGGCCTTATCTTGTTCTTTCATTTGGATAAATTCCTCCATCTTGGCATTTCGTCTAAGTCTATGCCTTCTTCTCTGTGTTAGAAAAGCCAGCTATATTTCCAGCTCCTGAAAGTAACAGCCTTATGAATAAGAGGTCATGTAGTGCCCAGGACCTGGCACTTCAGGAAGTGTCTCTGGTGTGTGCTTTATGTGCTCTGCTGTTGTGTTCTGGCTGTTCTATCCTTCAGGCCAGTCATCTGCAGGGGCTCTCCTTGCCTGGTGTGGGCAGCGTTTGGTCTCTGGCCTGAATATGGTGAGTTTTACCTAGGCATACCATGGTCTCATGCTTGTGAAAAGAGACCTGACACCAACTTCACCAGAACTGAGGCCCTGCAAAACACTCTGGTTGGAGACGTGATGTGGGCAGGAGCTTGTGCTGGTCTTCTGGGGGAAGGGCTTGCTGTGCTAGAACTGAGGCAAGCTTGACTGAGAAAGGCAGCCCCTCCAGAGCAGAGAGTGGTGGGGCTTGGTGTAAGCAAGTTAGGCAGCCAGAGTCCAAACTGAACTGCTTCCCTGCTGGTGGTTCTGTGTTGATCCTGAGGGGTAGGGGTGGGGGGGGGGTTGGGAAATGGCACCTGCCAACTCCTTTGTTCCTGAAGAGGCATCTCTGTGAATGCTGTCTCTCAGGGACACGCTCTGAGAGAAAAATAGACTTAGGGAACTCAGTGACTCCATCAAATGTAGTAACTTTCATGTTATAGGAGTCCCAGAAGAAGAAGAAAAGAGAAAAGGAAACAGAAAATTTATGTCAAGAAATAATAGCGGAGGGCACCTGGGTGGCTCAGTTGGTTAAGTGGCTGCCTTTGGTCTGGGTCATGATCCCAGAGTCCTGGGATTGAGTCCGTATTGGGCTCCCTGCTCAGCAGGGAGTCTGCTTCTCCCTCTGACCCTCCCCACTCTTGTGCTCTCTCACTCTCTCTCAAATAAATGAATGGATGAATGGGATCTTTAAAAAAAAAAAAAAAAGAAAGAAAGAAATAATAGCTGAATACTTCCCTATTCTGGGGAAGGAAACAAGACATCCAGATCCGGGAGGCACAGAGAACTCCCATCAAAATCAACAAAAGCAAGCCAACACCAATTATAATATGTAATTAAATTTTTAAAATATGAAGAATAAAGAAAAAATCTTAAGAGCAGCAAGGCAAAAGAAGTCCTTAACTTATAAGGGAAAACCCATAAGGCTAGCTGGAGATTATTCAACAGAAACTTGGCAAACCAGAAGGGAATGACATGATATATTCCAAGTGCTGAATGGGAAAAATCTGCAGCCAAGAATACTCTATCCAGCAAGGCTGTCATTCAGAATAGAAGGAGAGATAAAGAGTTTCCCAAATAAAAACTAAAGGAGTTCCTGAATACTAAACCAGCTCTGCAAGAAATATTAAAGGGGACTCTTTGAATGAAAAGGTGAGATTAAAAGTGACAAAGACAAGAAAGGATCAGAGTAAATCTCCAGAAACAGGACAAAACAAGTAATAAAATGGCACTTAATACATACCTATCAAGAAATGAATGGAAATGGACTGCTCTAATCAAAAGACACAGGGGATCAGACTGGATAAAAAGACAAGACCAATCCAAATGCTGCCTACAAGAGATTCATTTTAGATGGAAAGACACCTGCAGATTGAAAGTAAGCAGGTAGAGAAATATTTATTATGCAAATGGTGTCAAAAGAAAGTCAGAGTAGCAATATTTACATCAGACAAACTAGACTTTTTCTTTCTTGTATTGTTCTTATCCTGCTTTGGTATCAGGGTAGTACTGTCCTCACAGAATGATTTTAAATGTGTTCCCTCTATTCCACTATTTTAAGATTTTGATAAAGATTGTCATTAGTTTTTTAAATGTTTGGTAGAATTCACCAATGAAACCACCTCCTGTGCCAGGAGAATGTGATTCCTAATTCAACCTTCATTCTTGTTATTGGTCTAAGAATATTTCCTATTTTTTGGATTCAAGATTCATGATTCAATCTTGGTAATGTGTGCATTTTGGGGAATTACCTTTTTTTCTAAGTTATCTGATTTGTTAGTATATAATTGTTTATAGTAATCTGTCATCACTCTATGTATTTCTGTGGTTATCTGATGGGTTGTTTTCTCTTCCATTTCTCATTTCGGTTTTTGAGTCTTCTTTTTTTTCCTAATCTAGTTAAAGCCAAGTTTGTTTATTCTCTTAGAAAACTGGGCATTACTTCCAATGTTATGTTATTGCTTATTCTGGTCTCTATTTTATATATATATCTGATTTTTCTTTGTTATTTCTTTCCTCTACTAAATTTCAGCTAAGTTTCTTCTTTTTTCTAGCTCCTTGTGCTGTAATGTTGTTTACTTGAACTTTTCTTCTTAACACAAGCATTTATAGCATAAATTTCACTCTAACATCTGATTTTGCTGCATCCCACAGGTTTTGGAATATTGTGTTTTCTTTTTCTTCTGAGACATATTTTGATTTGCTGTTTGATTTCTTATTTGGGCTAATGTTTGAGCATTAGCATATTGTTTAATATTTACAGTTTAAATATTTAATATTTACATTGTAGATTTTCCAGCTTTATTATTGATCTTTAGTTTTGTACCACTGTGGTTGGAAGATATCCTTGGTATGATTTATGTCTTTTTTTTTTTTTAAAGATTTTATTTATTTATTTGAGAGAGAGAATGAGATAGAGAGCATGAGAGGGGGGAGGGTCAGAGGGAGAAGCAGACTCCCTGCCGAGCAGGGAGCCCGATGCGGGACTCGATCCTGGGACTCCAGGATCATGACCTGAGCCGAAGGCAGTTGCTTAACCAACTGAGCCACCCAGGCGCCCTGATTTATGTCTTAATTGTAATATTTGTTATGTCTCTTTTTATGTGATTTAATCAGGGGATTCTTCTGTGTGTACTTGAGGAAAATCTGTATTCTGTTTTTCTCGGATGGAATGTTTTATACATATCTTTTAGAACCATGTATTGTGAAGTATGCTTCAGGTAAAAACTGTCCTTGTTAAAAAACAAAAAAAACAAAAAACAACACTTTAACTGAGGGTACTTGTATAAATAAAGTGTATCACAGGGGAGACTGATGGGGGATGGGTAAAATAGGTGAAGGGAATTAAAAGTACACTTATCATGATAAGCACTGAGTAATGATGTATTGAATTGCTGATTCACTCTATGTATACCTGAAACTAATGTAACACTGTATGTTAACTACATGTGAATTAAAATTGAAAACCTCAAAAAAAAAAAGTGCAAAATAGCAGGGAAAATATAATACAGTGCAGATCCTCACTCTGGGGATCAAAGGATGCTTTTCCAAAAAAGTGACTTTATCGTATAAGGAAAAGAGAAAAATTTGTTGTTGTTTTTTTTAAAGATTTAATTAATTAATTTATTTTAGAGAGAGAGTGCACAAGCGCGAGTGGGGATAGGAATGGAGGGGGAGGGAAGGGGAAAGAATCTCAGGCAGACTCTGTGCTGAGCACGGAGACCGACGTGGGGCTCAATCTCATGACCTTGAGATCATGACCTGAGCCAAAACCAAGTGTCAGACGTTTAACCAACTGAGCCACACAGGCGCCCTGAAAATTTGTTTTTTAAAAGTGAGAAAAGAGCGGGGGTTGTTTTAGGTGGGAAGTATGTACAAAAGGCTGAGACAGAATGGACTGTGGGACACTGGAAGAACTCGAAGCAGACTCAGTATAGAATAAACGGCACAATGGCCCCTCAATACACTGGCAGATGGGCAGACTAGATCAACAAGGGCTTAGTTGCCAATTTTCATGGTTCTTTGATTTTACAGTAACAAAAACATGTTAAATATAACTCAATTTATTTAAGATATTGAGTCAAAATATCTTTCACATTTATCTAGTTTATAGAGTAAGGAAAAGTAGTAGGTAAAGTTGTAATTATTAAAATGATTGAAATACTGACATTCGAGAGCAGTTTCCAAACAGTACATTTACATAGCTCACATGCTAAAGAGCAAAGGAAAATAATCTAAGGTTTGTAGCCCAGATTTTGACTCATACACTTCATTTTTCTTCATCCAGGGGCTTAAGCAGGCCAAGTGAACACAATAAGGAATCTGATCTTATTTCTTATGAGTCATCTTGAATAATAATAAATTACTCATAGACATAAGGGAAATAAATTAGCCTCCTCAGACATTGTATCACGAAGATAGATGCCTTTTATATAAACAAACTATTAGTAGGACTGACCGTAAAATGTACTTTGACATTCCCAGGTTTAAGCTTTTAGACAGGACACTCACAAAGCTGGATTCAATGATGAGGACTGGCATGAAAAACAAAGCAGTGCTCCATCAGGGTATCAGGTACCTCTAGATCATTATATTTTCTAGCAAGTCCTGAAAATTTAACTGCTATGACATGAATTTACACCCATTCCTTACGTTAAGTGCAAGGTAGGAACATGCAGCCATAAATTGAAGATGCAAACAGTGCACTGTGTCAACATTTCTTTCTGAGGTCTTTAAGCTTCCCATTTCCATTCCATTAAGTCTAGTTCTATTTCCACTTCTGTTCTTTCAAAGTTGTTTTTCTGATTCATCCCTCTATCAAATACTGAGAAGTGGACAAAGTAAATAAATTTATTAGTTTATTTTTTGTGTAATATAATGTCACAGTATATAAACAATGGGTTCTAATTCCAATTCTGTATCTAACATTATTTTCACTCTTCATATTTTTTTTTCAGAATCTGGAGCAGGAAGTTCAGACTTCAAACAAATAATAAACTCAATCTAACACATTTTAGACTCAGCCTGTACACTTCAGGATTAAGATTTGGTTTCTGTTTTGTTTTTTTGGCTTTTCACTCTCCTTATCTCAGAGAGAAGATTAGAGGAAAAAACTAATTTTGAGCCCTTATATAATGACATGTAAAAGAAAACTGGAGTTTAAACCAAGACACCAGTTCACAGTAAATGTCAAATTCCCAAAGTGAGGCGTCAGATTACTATATGCGGAAATTATAATTGAAAGAGAAATGTGTTTCAACTCATAGATGCACACTGGCATCACCTGAGGGCCTCAACAAACTATTGATGCTTGCATTCTATCCTGTGGAATTCTTATTTCATTCAACTGGGTTATGGCCTCGGAATTGGGATTTTTAAAAAGCTACCCAGGAGATTCTAACGTTCAGAATTGCTATTTTAGCTAATAATAATGATTTAGAGAACATTAAGGGGGTCACACTTTCCAGATAATTAAACACTGTACTTGTTCAATAAATAGTTGTTGGATTCAATCAATAACATGATGCTTCAAGTCGTTAAGTGTCATGAAATACTAATATAGAAATTATGTTTAAACTATTAAAATAGGGGTATAAGTATCTTTAAGCAGATACTACTTAACAATTTGCTAGGAATAAAATCAGCTCTCTTTATGGAGTCTTGTTCCCATAGGGGTTCCAAAATCACAGCTAATCCCTCTTATTTATTGAATCATATATACTGTAGGTTTATCACTGTCTAGATTGGTTATAATTTGATCATGTGTATGAGATTTTACTAAAATGTAAAAACAGTATTTTTGCAGTAAATATTATCTGGAACTTCCATGTCCAAAAACAGATCCTACCTACTAAATTTGTCGGCATTGTATGACAGAGAAATAAGGAGTATTATTCTGATACAGATCACAAAATAATAGTTATAGGTCGGGATTTGAGGGGAAAAAAATTAAGATTGTTAGAAGCCCCTACTGTGTGACTGGTTCTAGTAAAACAAGTTAAATGAAGTCCATTTCCCTTCAAGGCTTCTACAATTTACTGTGCACCCTCTTCAAGTGTATGTGTGTATGTGTGTGTGTATACACACACACACACACATAACTGTATATACACATACTCGTAACTATATATATATATTTATATATTTATAAACAATTCCTTTTGGGAGTTTACAGAAGGACAGGGAATTGGTGAACATTAATATCTCCCATGTAGCAGCTTTACTAGACAGATTTTATATAGTTGTACTTGTTCAAAGACAAGAGTGGTAACAGTTCATTTGATGGCCCTTCTTACAGTGTTATACATGCCTCATCAGTAGGCTCTCACGGAGAGCCTGGGTGGCTCAGTCAGTTGAGCCTCTGACTCTCAGTTTCAGCTCAGATCGTGACCACATGGGTGATGGGATCAAGTCCCACGTGGGGCTCCCTCCTCAGTGGGGAGTCTGCTTGGGATTCTCTCCCTCAGCCCTTCCCACCCCCTCTTTTTTCTCTCTCTCCCAAATAAATAAATCTTTAAAAAAATAGGCTCTCAGTTCTCAGAGAACTTTTTTTTTAAGATTTTATTTATTTATTTATTTGAGAGAGAATGAGATAGAGACCATGAGAGGGGGGAGGGTCAGAGGGAGAAGCAGACTCCCCGCTGAGGCGGGACTCAATCCCGGGACTCCAGGATCATGACCTGAGCCGAAGGCAGTCGCCTAACCAACTGAGACACCCAGGTGCCCCTAACAGAGGACTTTTGAGTATTGTTTTTTTTTTATTTGAATGAATGGTTGATTTATGCCATCATTGCTTAATTTTTGCCTCTTAATGAGGAAACTAAGTATTTTCTTAGCTAGTTGATATTTGACAAGACTGAACATATTTTTTAACGACCCTGAAGACCAATAAAATACCTTAGTATCTACTTTAGTTGAGACATATGTATTATCACTCACGTTAAACTCTCAAATTGCATCTCACAAAATGTTAATGTTTCTTTTGAAGTGATAACCCCATATTCTAGAAAAACTTAAATAATGAGAAAGCACTATGTTGTAATTTGCTTGGTGCAAACATCACCATAACATTTGTTAATAATTATTTATTTGATATATCTACTGTTTGCATCCACCTCACCACAGGTCTACTTGTTCATGAATAAAGACAAGGGCAGGGGAGATAGTTAGCTAAAAAGTCATTTTCCTCTGCCCAGAATCATCTTGGGATTCAGGAGAGGTGGTGTATTCCTGGAATGGGACAGAACTAACAAGATTATGTGGAAAAGGTTGAAGACAGAGAGGGAACTAGCCTCCTGATTCCATATGCTTCCATACTGATTTGCTGGACAGATTTTGTCAGGCAAAGTGCACAAACTCCCGAAACAAAGCTCAACTGTGTCTATGGGGCTATCTTAATTAAACAGAAGTGTAGTTAACCAATAGAGCAACAGTCTATAAGGAGGAAGCAATCACCCTGCAATTAAACAATTCTGACATCAAATGCTAACTCTACCATGTACTAATAATTTAACTCGACAAAACCAAGAGGAGCTGTGAGGAAACTGAGAGGAATTTAGTTGGGTTAGACTGTTATTCAAGAAATAGTTATATGACATTTGCTATATTTCAGGTTTAAGAAGATAAAGCTAAAAAGGCAGACCATGCAGTTAAGGGAACTTATGGGTCATAGTGATATGGAGTCATCAATCATTATAATAGAATATGGTAATCAGTGTAATTACAATGTGCAGTGGGAGGAGAGGGGAAGGAAGTCTAGAAATGCCTAGAAGAATCAAGGTACTCCTCACAAAGACTATAACCTTAGGCTGAGACTTTAAGGATTCCAATATGCATTTATTAGAGATACAAATGTAAGGAGGACATTCTAGACAAAAAGAACGATAGACATGACATGAAGATGGAGTACCATTGGGCAAAAGGTCTGCAGTAGGAGACTATTGAGGACCAGTTACATAAAATTAAGTTGATCCGGTAGGCAAGGGCCAGAGAATAAAGAGGGTGGTCTGTCATGCCAAGGCATTTTGAGGGTTTTTTTCCCCCCCTAAATGTGGTGAGAAGCCAAGGACATATTTTGAGCAAAGAGCTCAAGTCATGTCTGTTTTAGAAAGATCAGCATCAAGAGATTTTAAAGGATGGTTTGGGGAAGGGTAAAATTAAGGGAGAGAGGACAGTAGAGAGAACTTCAATAGTATGGGTAAGACCTAGCAAGAGTCGTGGCAGTAGGAAAGAAGACAAAATTAATAGATCAAGAATTCACTTATGGAGCCAAGTGAATAAGTATGTGGACCAATAGTGCGGAGATGAGATCTACAAGAACTTTTGGGTTTCAGATTTGGACAACTGAAGGGATGGGAGCTGTTACCAATATATGAAATTTCAAAGGAAATATACAGAAATGGGATGATGGTGGGTTTGATGATAATCCCTCAGAGTATGAGGTATTCATGAAACATTCATTGGGAATGTAAAGCATCCGGAAAAGAGCCTGGCACATAAGAGATGCTCAATACACTGTAGTTCCACTTCCTTTTGCACCAGAATAATTGTCATTAAGCTCCTGAATACATGTAATTAAAATTAAAGAAAAACATCTGGTCTCCTTTCAGTTTAATAATAGATTCTTCCCTACAGATTCTGAACATGCTTTTCTTTTCACCTACATGATCCTGCCTGCCCAGGTCTATCACATGCCTGGCTCTTTTTTTTTTTTTTAATCCTTCCAGCCTTGGGTTGAGTATCTTCTAAGTCAGGCCTTCTCTAGCCATGCCAAGAAGCAGTCGTCTCCCAGCTCGGTACTTATCTCACATCTTCCTACTAATGATCTTCACGGAAAATTTCTCCATTTCAAATAAATAATTCACATTAGTTTATTTGCTTACTAGTTCATATGCTCTTCCCATTAGAATCTATTCTAAGGTCGACATTGAAGGAAGAAAGAAAAGGAAATCGTAGACCGTTTACCTTTGAAATTAATTACCCAATTGGTAGATCTAAAATCTCCTTAACCTACTCATATTACAATATATGCAGAGCCTACACTATTTTCAGTTTTTATTTCACTCCTTAACACGTCAGAATAAGGCAGGGAAGGAAGAAAAAGTTCATAAAACATAAAATGGTGCAACAGTCTCTTTCACAAATAACAAGTGCCTGAAGTTTGTGCGCCAGGCACAAATATACTGATGATTACAACTCTAAAAGTAGGATAAGCCGGCAAGGAAATATTCTCCATAATACCATCAGCCAGCTTAATGTGACTCGAAACCCTACTGGAGCCTCTGCTACAGGCAAACCAGTGTGCCATTCTTGGTGGGTGATAAAAAATGAGTGAAAGCACAGTATCTTTCTTAAATGAATTTACAATTTACTGATGAGGATGAGAAAATACAAATAATTATACGGCAGCATGTGGATCAAGCTATGAGACAGGTTCAAATGCAGCACTATTGGAAACCACACAAGTCCTTTCCCAGGGCAGCCATGTGCTTTCTTAAAATACGGTGACCTGAGTTCTAAATCAAGCATAGACAAGGTAACAGACTAGAAAGGAGGGGAGTAATGCATGTGTTGGGCATTTGGTACTACCCCTGGAAATACATAGCACAGGGTGGGATGCAATCATAGGATCAGAAAACACAGAAGAGGTTCATGGCCTTTAGTGCATGTTTGAAATCCATCTCTCCTTCATCAAATTTTTGGTGACTTTTTAAAGTGACTGTATTACAGTGGTTTTAATACAGTGACTTAAGGCCATATTTTTAAAGAAATCTATATCCTACCTAGGTGATGCTAAGTTACTGCATATACCACTAGGCTCTGCTCATTTTTCCTCCATGTCAGTTTTGACTCCCAAATACACATAAAAGAGCCATAATGTCTGCGAAGTCCACAGTCGTCTAACTGCTTACCTTATCACTTAAGGACCTAGAAACAGAAATCAATGGCCAGTTCATTTCCCTTAATGAAGCAAAAGGAAAGAAAAGTTTTGTCAAAGGAAATAGGATATGAAGACATTGAATGATAAATGAGATAAGCTTTCAGTGAGATAGTCATCTTTATCACTAATGTCACAATTCAATTGTTAAATCTCTCCTTCCTTAACTTTTCTTCATGTGGAATTTTAATGTATCAGAAAATCTTTTAAAACCCAAGTAAAGAAATTTTATAGTAAAATTTTAAAATCTGACTTCTATAACCTAGCTATTTTCAGGCAAAAATTTGCAATAATACTTATAACTCCCATGACCGTTACTTTTACCTGAAGTTCAAGGTCAGCATTCTTCCACATCTGTTCACTTCTGACTTAACCATTTAATGCAGTCATTTGATCATGAAATATTGTTTTATTTCTATAATATTAATTATACTTATTTATGGCAATAATATTTTCTGATTTCTATGATTTCATTCCTCTTTTATATTAACTGGAAGCACTCACCCGTGTCAATGTCTCCATTCTCTCAATAAATTAGCAATGCATTGTGCTGAGAACTCCACTCACCATTTTTCCTCATGGTTTTATCAGTGCATATATTCATTTAAAGTACTCTATTACTGACGAAGAATATAATAAAGGCCAATTCATTAAAATTGCTTGTTTGTAAAATATACAGCAGAAAGAAATAATTTACTTAATAAAACTGAATGCTGTACTACACTGAGTTAAGATAATGAACCAAATTTAATACACTTTGGAATTACTTTTGTGGACATGTTGATTTTTATTTTTTTTTATTTATTTTTATTTTTTTAAAGATTTTATTTATTTATTTGAGAGAGAGAGAATGAGAGACAGAGAGCACGAGAGGGAAGAGGGTCAGAGGGAGAAGCAGACCCCCTGCCGAGCAGGGAGCCCGATGCGGGACTCGATCCTGGGACTCCAAGATCATGACCTGAGCCGAAGGCAGTCGCTTAACCGACTGAGCCACCCAGGTGCCCCGACATGTTGATTTTTAAACAATTTTACTCTTTAATATCACTTCTTTCCCCCTTAATTCAGTTTATGGCATTTAAAAATCTTTATAAATTTTAGGGTTTTTCAGATAATAATAATTCATTTTTTATTTTTATTTTTTTAAAGATTTTATTTATTTATTTGACAGAGACAGAGACAGCGAGAGAGGGAACACAAGCAGGGGGAGTGGGAGAGGGAGAAGCAGGCTTCCCGCCGAGCAGGGAGCCTGATGCAGGGCTCCATCCCAGGACCTGGAATCATGACCTGAGCCGAAGGCAGACGCTTAACGACTGAGCCACCCAGGTGCCCCAGAATTAAGAATTTCTTAACAGAATAAAACTATAATTAACTTTTTTTCATCTAAATATCTCCTTATGAAGATATTAAGCCAAACACTCCACCATGCCTGTGGTCCAGCAAAGACCACTTGCCCTGAGACCATATTCTCACACAATAAAATCGCCCTTCCTAGGTCTAATGAAGCTATCAAGACATTAGCAGTATATTTTTTAAAGATGAACAGAATCTTCAAAGAGTAAAAATCCAATATGATTCCAATACTGTCTGGAGCAAAGTGAGAATGGAACTCTCAAAGTCCCTAACCTCATGCAGTGGACCATCTTCCCAACTGGTAATTCTCTTTGCGTTGATGGGCCAGCAGCCAACCTCAAAAGAGAAAGCCCTTAAGAAACCTAGTAAAGCATTCGGCTGCCATTTCAAACTTCGCAGGGAAATTTAGGTAGGTTACACTCCATATGAAAATCAGTACTGTTAGGAGGGAAACAGGTACAGGTTGATTTGTGTGTTACAAGACAAAAGACTGAACTTTTTTTTCACTTTTGCTCACCACTGCAGTGGTAATGCTATGAGTCCATACTGAGTCCCTTTACAGCTGTTAGGAAGCTTAAGAGAAAGAAACCATCACCACCTTCAGTGAAAACAATGAGACCCATGCTAGCATCAGTCCAGATTCCCGTCTGGCTAACACAGCAGCACTGAGATGAACTGCACAGGTGACCATCAAGGGCTTATGAAGCAGCACTCAAGGCCAGGGCTCCTGATCAGACGAAGTAGAAGAGTCATGGGAGGTGAGAGTCAAATTCTGAAATGTGTTCCAACCATTGTCATCTGAAGAAATACCTTTCGATCATGCTGTACCCCCCCCCAAAAGTCTGTACATCCTGACATAAAATACGTATAGAACTGGAGTGAAAAATCCCTCAAATTTTAAGTATTCTCTGATTAGCCTACCACTTTCCCATGTTCTGGGGATTTAAGAGGGCTCGTTCAGACTTTGCCTATTCAGATCCAACATTACTATTTTGAAGTTTTGACTACTTCCTCCTAGAAACCCACTCCCCTTTGCTCCCCAAACACTATTCTCTCCTGGTTTTTCTCCTGCAGCTCTTCAAACTCCTTTGGGATTCCCCCTCTCTCTGCTACATTGTTAAATGGATGCTCACATCTCTATTCACTCTACTCTCCCTTCTTTAGTGATCATATCCATAGCCAGGGCTTTTACATCCCCCCTGCATACTTATGAACCTCAGTTATTATTTCCAGACTGATCTCTCTGCTGAGCTCCAGACCTGCCTATTCAATACATTTCTTAGACATTTGACTCTATCACAAATCGTGACAGACGGTACTTCCTGCTAATATCCAACCTCCTTCTCTTTGATCAGTTACACAACAGAAGTTAGAGAAGTCAAATTCTCCTTTAGCATCCTTTCTTGCAACTAGAGTTGACCAAATTATATACTTCTGGTCAGTAAGATATAAACAGTAGTCTTATGCAAAGGCTTCTGGGAAAGCAAAATCTATTCTTTGTTCCCTGCCTTTTATTCTAATCCAGGTTGATGGTTACTGCCTTATCATGTATTTCTTAGTCATTTCAATGTCTTATTTTGTGATGTGTCTTTCATCATTTTTCTATTGTGGTATAGTTTTTAATTGACTTGTAGGAGCCTGTATCTATTATAGAAACAAATCTGCTGGATAAAGGTACTGAGAATATTTTATTACAGTCTCTGTGTCACTTTTTAACTTTCTTAATTTTGTCCTTTAATGAACGAAAGTTCCCAATTCCACTACATTCTAATTTTTCTTTTTTTTTCCTCAGGCATAGTGTTTTTTCATATCCTGTTCAGAAAATTTCTGCCTATGCTGGAATCATGAATATGTTTTCCTAGGTTTCCCCCCTAACATAGTGGTTTTAATTTCATAATTAATTCATGTTTTAGGTAATTAGATATTAATACACACATAATCAAGTTTGTAATTTTTGTTACTGCTTTTATTTACTATCATATTTCCCCCTTATGAAATTCCTCCCTCATGTCAACATTACATGATTTTTCAACAGTATTTTCTTGGTCCCTTTTACTGTTTAATTTTTTTATCTGTATCTTTAACACATCTGCCGTTTCTCTAAGGTAACATATGACCATATACACTTAATGTTTGTCTTACCTACTTAACTTGTTGCTTCTATATCATTTAATGGATAGTCCAACATTTCACCTGATTTGAAATGTCGATTTTAACTATGGTTAAGTTTTTGGGGTTTTGTTTTTTTTTAAGATTTTATTTATCCATTTGACAGAGAGAGAGAGCATGCAAGAGAGGGAGAGAGCAGACAAACAGGGGGAGTGGCAGGCAGAGGGAGAGGGAGAAGCAGGCTCCCGCAGGGCTCGATCCCAGGACCCTGGGACCATGACCTGAGCCCAAGGCAGACACCCAAACAACTGAGCCACCCAGGTGCCCCCACAGTATGGTAAGTTTATATCTAAAATTACATTTCTTTCTGTACGTTCAAGTCTCCTCAACTCCACTGTCTATCAATCTATATACCGATACCCACACTTTACTGTACTGTAGTTTTCCAATACATGATACTATCTATAAGATTAGATACTCTCACAAAGCTGCACACTTCTCAGTGTATTTCTTTTAGAATTTTGTCCTTGCTATTCTCACATTTATTTGTTTGGATAAACTATAGAATGCCTATTTTCAAGTTCAGAAAAAAATAACATGCCACTGGGATCTTCACAGGAATTGCGTTAAATGTATAGATTGGCTGAAGATACAATTATCATCTTTATAGCACTGAGGCATCCATCCAAGAAAATAATGTGTGTCTCCATTTAGCCAATCCTTCCTCTAAGACTCTCCTTAAAATTTTGTAATTTTCTTCATATAGGTCTTACCCATCTGGAGCTTTTTCTTAAGCTTTAAATTTGTTGGATGGGACTAGAGTATTGCATTTTACTTCTACTTTGTTATATTTGTTTACTTTCAAATCATAAGTGTTATTATAAAGTTTACTTATGAATTCCATATCTGAAGTCATCAAGCATAGTTGCTCAGGTTGTGATATGCAATTCCAATGTGCCTCTTTCATATACAATATAAATGATACTCCCCGGAGCTGTCTGCAGCCTCATTGTTTTACATATTTAAATGAACTTGGCTTTCCTGCTAAACAACTGTATACTTTAATGTCCCTCATTTTTTATTTCAAATTAGTCTTTTTAAAGAAGAAAGGCAAATGTTCTTTGTAAATGTATTTAGTATTATTTTTTAACAGGCTTTAATTCACTTCGTTTTTCTTGTATAAAACTATGTGGTGGCCACATCTGGAGCCTGGGTCCGTGTGGGTCTTTACAAGATGGTCAGTGAATTCCTGATAGGGAGACTTGGTGAATGCAGTCTCTTTCCAGAGGTCATAGGTGAGATAGCCGTAGGTCTTGGAAATGGCATCAAAAGTGGCGTTGGTGAAATTGCCTAGGGTGGCAGTGCAGCCCCGGGCCGGGGTGTAGCAGGTGTCAATACCGGCCATCATCAGTAGCTTCTTGGGCAGTGTGTCTGGGGGCAGGGATAAGGCGCACCAGCACAGAGCCACGGTGGCCAGTCACCTTGCATAGGATGGTATGGGGCTTGCTGATCTTGTTTCCCCACTTGCTTTGCCCCACAGGGACGACGGAAAGCTTGGCCAGGAGGATGGCCCCACGGATGGCAATGGCTACCTCCCCTGGAGTACTTAACACCCAGACCAAGGTGTCTATTGTAATCTCCCATGGCAACAAATGCCCTGAACCTGGTCCGTTGGCCGGCTCATGCCTGCTTTTGCACAGGCAGAATCTTCAAAACCTCATCCTGGAGGGATGGTCTCCAGTTAAAAGACAATGATCTCAGAGTCCTTGATGGGCAGGGAGAAGAGACAGATCTCCTCCAGGGACTTGATCTTCATGCCCTTGACCAGGTGGCCCAGCTTGATGATGGGTATCCACTCCTTGTCCTCAGCCTTGCCTCCACGAGCTCCACACCTTAGTCCTGGCCCCAGTGCTGCTGCCAAAGCCTCCTTGGAGGCCAAGCCAGCCTCCCATTCCAGGGCCCTGGGCCCTCCAGGCCCTCCCACAGCACCAATGTCATCCCCCATTTGGTGTTTTCTTGAAGCAGATAACAAATATTCTTTGTAAATTTTAATTATTTGTCTTTTCCACTATCATCTCAATAGTTTGCTCAGGACTGCAAGCTACAGAAACGCTGAGACCAACAAATGATTATGTAGGATGGTTATAGTTACATAAGAATATAAGAATATGCACTGTAGTAGGTCATGCAACATTTTTCTCACATGGCTCAGTTGTTTCTAGAACTATTTCCACAATCACATTAAACTCAGTATGCTTAACACAGAACTGATCCTCCTCCTCACCCCAAAGAGTGACTCCTAATGACCTATCCTTTTTCTAGTAACTGGTCCCAGGTACACAAAGTTTAAAAAGTTCATTGACATCTTCTCAACCTCCAGCTAACCCACAAATTCAATCAATTCCTCCCTCTTGATGCATTTCAAATCCACCTTTGAATTTCTTCTTTACCTGCCAGCATCCTAAACAAGGTTCATGTTACAATAGTCTGTTTGGCTTCTTTAATTATAACACTTTAACACAAAAAAGTAAACACTTTTATTTCCCACACCAAAGTTTATCCCTACCCCATTCTCTGGGACTAATTTTTGTCCAGGAGGAATGTTCATAGTCAAGCCAATAAGTGGCCTGAGTCCTCACTAACTGGATCCCTTTCCCTGTTCTCTATTCATATTTGATTATATTCTGCCACTGTTCCTGTAGCCTCTCTTCTAACTTCAATGATTTTTCATACATCCTAGCTGCCTAGAGTCTGGTTCTCCAGAACACACCATCAGATCTCCCCCGCTGAATGCAACTGCTTGAGCCCCAGCTGTCTCTGAAGGGCTCAAGTTGACGCCAAGCACCAGTAGCCATCTGCTTTGATCTTGTAATTGATTTGGATTCTAACATGACCTCCCTCAGTTTCAGTTCAGTCTTTGTTTAACCTTAGAAAAAATATCTGAGTCTTGTTCCATATTCAGAACACCGACCCTGGCGTCAGCCTACAGATGTTCCCAGGTTACTTGAATAACATAGAGCTATTACTAAAAAGAATAATTAAAGAAAGCAGGCATGTTTAAAACAAATGGCCCCCATGGGAAGGCTAAACAGATAGGAAAAAAAAAAAAAAACCCAGCAGTTTTCACTTTCCTGAAAAAGGCATTTCTCACGATTCAACCATTAAAATCAGTCAACCAAATGCTTTCATTTATAAATGTCATAAGTGTGCAAATTTTTACTTCAAAGTAAGTGCTTAAAACAATATTGCTAATTGAAAACTGAAAATGTCAACACTTTCCATTGTATTTTATTATTTGAAACCATTAGTATTTTATGTCAGATACATAAATAAAACAATGGGAAACTTTTCATTTCTAAGGTGAAACTTGAAAATCACACAGAATTTAATCATGCCTACAAGAATACTTGTTGGAAAATTGACCTCAAATATCATAAAAGCTCTCTAATCTGACTCTTGGAGGTTTGTGCTGCTTGCGTTTTCTTCTGAGTGGCAGAAATGGAAAGTCTTCTCTAATAATTATCAATGATGACAGAAGATGTCATTAGTGCCAGGCTTTCTACAGCAGAGGGAAAAGCATGTAGCTGCTCAGATGGGTATTCACTAGCACTACAGAATAGAAAGTCAAGGAGCTGACAGCCAAGTAACCCTAGTGTTTGAATAAAACTCTATGCTTCGAATGATGTTTTTCCTGAAATGTCAAACGTTTATGATTTACAAATTGGTTTCCCCCAAGAGTAATTGAAGGCTATTAGGTAATGATTCTGCATGTGTTCAAAGCTTCTCATACAGTCTTAATGAATACTCCCACCTCTCAATAGCCTTTTGCATTAGCTGAATCCTCTGGCCAGTCAAGCCAACCTGTGGCTGTCCAGCTCATTAGAGCCAGGGAAATTGATTCTGAGGGAATTGTTGTATTCAGGGTGCTCTGAAGAGCTTCCTGTCCAAAGGCAGGCCAATCCTTGAGGGAAAGCCAAGAGTCAAAGCCAGGTAGACCAGAAAGAAGCCTGACATCCAAAGAGAGAAGCAGTGTCACTGACAGAAGAGACGGAGCCAAGAGTGAGAAGCCAGATGGATATTTGGTTGAATGGGATCAAATGGGAAGCAAACAAGACAGCTTTGGCATAAATGCTTTCCAGGGAAGGCAAGATCAACACGGTGCTCTCCCAGCTCTCTGGCTGATACATGTAGAAAAGGCACTGCAGCAGTACCTTTCCATATAAGATGCTCCATTTAGATCATTACTTATGGAAAGCAGGTTACTAACAAAAAAAAAGAACACTGCCCCTTCCAGTAATTAAAGTCAGAATTTGTTTAAAGAATTAAAGATGAATCAATTAAAAAACACAATACAATCTATTTTATCCAAGACTCTATTGACTAACATTCTCTATTAATTGATTCATCTACACATCCATAATGCAATTATAACAGATGGTTGTAAGAAAGACCCTCAGGGTTTACAGCATTCTGAAGTACTTTCTTAGTGATGAACAAGTTATATTTTGAAGGGCTTGGAAGTCAACTATAATCTGTTTTTTTCTAAAATGAGAAATTAACTCAATTAAACATTTTAACTACCTACTTATGATACACAATTGAATGATAGATACGGTACATTTCTTAATCAGAGTATTTTATTAATCACACCATGCCAGACAACAGAAAGTTTTCTGACTAGACAAAAACATAAAGATAACACTAAACTTGAGAAATAATGCTTCTTTTCTGCTCTAAAACTAGAAAATTAATAACTGACATGTATTAAACATATACTAAGTTCCTGGTACTATTTTAAATACTTAACATGCATTGCCTCCTTTAATCCAAATACCAGTCCATTTTAGTATTTACTATATCATAATTGAACACTGTGGTTTAGAGGTGTTGATTAACCTGGTCAAGTTCATGCAGCAGGTAAATAAAGGATCTAGCATTCTCAATCTACAGATAGGCAGGTAGCAGATACACACAGAGGGGTAAGAGGATAGAGAAAAAGAAATATTCTTGCCCATTCCTCCATTTTTGAAATGGCAAACTACATCACACTCAATTTAAAATTGAGAAACTGGGACTTCAAGAGAGATTAAAAGTCTTAGCTAGGGTAAAGAATGGAAATGGAATTCATTCTTGGCCTTTTAGGTTAAACTAAAAATGAAATATGAGGTACGTATAATAAAATATGAAATATATGGAATTCCCAATGCTTCAACATTTTTGACACACAAAAATGGTACTCTCATACGATTCAATCGACTACAGTCTTCTACAAAGCACTTAAAAGCACAATTATAAATATTAGAAGTCATATCACCCATACTGCCACTCCCTGTGAAATCCCTAATTTGGTACTGATATCTAAATGACTCGTTTAGGCATGCACATAATACTAAAATTTTAAATTTGGAAAGTATCAATTACTACAATGGTTTGATTCAAGTAGTAACTTAGTAACAATGTTTAAAATAACCTTAACATTTTTACCTAAAACTTTCAAAATATTTTAAAACCAATACTTTATGAATCCCAGATCTCTGTGATGTGGGTAAGCTCTTTAATTACTCTTAACAGCTTAGAAACTAAAACATAAACAACTCAAGTGGATTTCTGCTGTCATCGAATGAGTCACACCAAGCAGTGATAGTAACAGCTTGAGTTAAAGGACATTATTTATTCTCTGCTGCACAGTCAACCTCACAATGTCACATCAGGGGACATATTTTGTTTGGCTTTCATATAATAAATGATATCCATGCAACACTATTTTACCTAAGCAAAAATATTAAAAATAATCTGGTGATTAAAAGTAATGAATGAACCAGATGAAAACGATAAAGCCATGGCAGTTCAGTTCGGCCCATCATAGCGGTACCACAGCGGGTGTCCAGCAGCGCCATTCTCTCTTTGGCTGCAGACTTACAGCCACTGCAAGAACCCTGGCTCATTGTATTCACCATCTTCCATCTGGCTCGCTTCCCTTTTAGACTTGGTCCACAGTCAGTCGGGTGAAATCTCTTGGTTCCATTAGCACTCACAAGTCGTTTTGCATTTGCAGACTGTGAAGGGTCTGAGTTGTTTTATATTCTATTTGGCCAATACTGCACTCTAAACTCTGTGCCTCATTAAATGTTAGTTAATAAAGGGATCCCTCATTATGCAACGAGGACCCAGAAATACTGAGATGCTAGTTGGCCAGAAGAGTTAAGTGACTGAACTTGTCCTCTGGTGAAATGCCTGATCAAGACCCTGAGTAAAGAGCCTCTTCGTGGTGACTTCACCAGCCTACGTTTCACTCACCGGGAGAGCTTTTGACTAAGGAGAAGATGCTTATACATACAGTTTCCCCTCTGCATGGTCCTATGTGCACACATTGCAGTTCTCCCAATTTCGTTAAACACCAGTCCTGGACGACTTGATTCAAATTTCAATCACCACAGTTTTTTAACTATGAGAAATTCTTTCAAGCACAAAGATGCTAGCTCTTCAGTTCACAGATCATTCTGTACATAACAGTCTTATATCACAATCAGTGACAACTCAAATCCCTTCTCTCAAAGTCTGTCAGTGACTAGTCAGTAAGCATCCATTACTTCATACATAGACAGCAAAGTGTACAGCTGTGGTGCCTCCTTGTTTCCGCATGATCAACCCATGTGGCATTGCTCAGAAATGGATAATCCAAATAGGAAATTGGGCAGTAAAATATAAGTGCAAAGACACAAAAAGTGATAATACTACAAATGACATTCGAACAGAACATGAACAGACTGTAAAAGAGCTGACCATGACAATGTTAACACCTCCATCATCTACCTCTTGCTAGATATGCAGCAGGAGGAGCTTGAGGAAGGTGATCTTAGCGACATAAATAAAGGAAGTGGCTGTAATAAAAAGGATGAAGCTGTTCTCGAGGAGGTGATGCCAGCAACCAAATCTTCCCAAGAAAGGAACTCTCGGAGATATTTCATGACAATGAACAGGTGACAAAATATTGGAAATTGATCCCATCTTTGAAAAGAGTATGATAATTCACCCAAGCATTGAAAAGGTTCTTCTTCTGTATCGTATGTTACATGATAAGAAGAAAGCAAGCACTATTCATACTACTCTTGCTAAGTTGTCTAAAACGAAATAAAACATTTCATCAATGTTTCAGTTTTAAATTATAAGGTACTATATAAATGTGAGTTTTACTATTGTTTTATTTTCCTATACATTAACTGAAAATTAGAGTCATAGTATATTGACAAGAATTTTCAAAGGTCACCGAAAAATCACAATTTTCCCCATTGATTATTAAGATCATTTTGCATGAAACCACAGAGTCATTTTTATGGTCTTGAAATACCCTTCAAAGTGAGTACTTCCTGTTATTTATTACGGGTTAAAATCAATTTCCTGCTGAAAACTACAAATTATGGACTAAACCAAACAGATAAATAAGTACTTATCTGGTTGAAGGCATTAGAGAACAACCAAGGCAATGAGGACTGTTTTGACACAGCAAGAACGATCCAAGCAAATAGAAGTTTTAGGGAACTACAGAGTCTCTGGAGCACTGAAAGTGTTCAGGACCAAAGTGTCAAATGAATTAGTGAATGAATAATAAATGAAGGAAGGGATTCAGTTTCCAACTACTATCTTGAAAAATTGTTGTATTTGAGTGTCGTTGATAACCAATGTTACATTAGTTTCAGGGGTACAACATAGTGATACAATATCTCTATGCTCTATGTTATGCTCACCACAAATGAAGCCACCGTCTGTCACCATACAATGCTATTACGGTATCATTGACTATATTCCCTATGCTGTACCTCTTATTCCCATAACTTACTCATTCCATAACCATCAGTTTCCAACTATTATTATTACCCAGGTTAGGAAAGTAGTGTTGATAGTTATTCTTTGTATGATACAGAAATCTTCACAAGGGTTCTTAACTTGCTATGATTATAAGTGGCTAGTGAGTTAACTCACTGACAGCATCAATTATTATTTTTATTATTTTTGACCACAGAAATCTTAACTAAAAAGTGTTAGCAACACAGAGAGAAAATGACAGCTTGAGTTCTGGTTTCTCATCTGATATTCTGAATACTATCTACCATCAGTATGTTCTACAGAAAGAAATACATTACATCTGAAAACACAACTCATACCCATATGTGCACATAAAAGAAACCTGTCTATCATAGTGGAATCTGCTGTGATATCCCTTGCCTGTTCCAACCCCTTAGTAGTGAGGTATATCGAAATGCCCTTTGCTTCCTACAACACTGCTGGGAAGACCATAGCCTCTGATGCCACTACTTTTAATTACAGTTCAGCACTCTCTTCCTAGGACTCAAACATAAGTTCAGAGTTTGGGCTTGAGAATCAATAAACAGCTATTAAATTTTCGCTCTCCATCCTATACCCTCCCTGTAAAAAATCAGGCTCTTCTCATCTAATTTTTATGCCACCCAATCTTTAATGGTTTAATTTCACTGTTAAGCCAACTTTTACGCCACCCAAACTTAATGGTTTAATTTCATTGTTATACAACCCCAGATATGCTCATTCCAAGTGGCAGGTGTGTATCAGTCCAAAGACGGGGATTCACAACACATTTCAAAATCATGACAAAAAACTCACTTATATGTCATATCCCATTTTAAGAATGTATGATAAACTATGGTTTCATAGTCTATGTACTTTTATGATACTCTTTGGTTAGCTTAGAAGCAAAGCAAAATAATTATATTAGGCAGGAAAGTGATGGAGGATTTTTTCCCATTAGTTCCCAGGCATGGGTTGCAACATTTATCTGTGAAAACCAGAAGGAGAAATTAGAGGAACACAAGTCTACTCTTCTAATAAAAACAATAAAAGGTTATAGTAAGGGGCACCTGGGTGGCTCAGTCGTTGAGCGTATGCCTTCGGCTTGGGTCATGATCCCTGTGTCCTGGGATCGAGCCCCGCGTCAGGCTCCCTGCTCAGCGGGAAGCCTGCTTCTCTCTCTCCCTCTCCTACTCTCCCTGCTTGTGTTCCCTCTCTTGCTGTGTCTCTGTCAAAAAAATGAATAAAATCTTTAAAAAAAAAAAAAGGTTATAGTAAAACTGCAGGTTTCACTAAAATATGTGATATATAACATAATATACAGAAATTAATGTATCCTATGAAAACATTACAAGAATAAAAAATATTATGAGATTTTTAACAGATGAAAAACCTATGAAATTAATTCTGATTCTATTAAGTTAAATTTAATATAATTTTGAATTCTAGCAATGACAGAATAGGTTGATTCAGATCAACTCTTCCACTAACAACACCTAGAAAATATGGATAAAATATTTTACAAAACATCCACATCTATTTAATGGCAGCAGAAAGCTACTAGGGCAGTGAGCATATGTAGAACTAAGATCCAGAAAGGAGTTGAGGCTAGGATTTGGTGGCTCAGAGAGAGGTACAGAGAGAGGATTGGATAAGAAGCAGTACTGGAAGAGAGAATTCCTGAGAATTTTCCTAATCTGATAAAAGTCATCAAGCCACAGATTTAAAGAAGCAATATGAACTTCTAGCAGGATAAATTCAAAGAAAACCTTATCAAGACTGATTCTAATAAAACTGCTGAAAACCAACAACTAAAAAGAAAATCTAAAAAGTGTCCAGAGGGGTAAAGTATAATTTATTTTCAAAGAAGTAAAAGTACAACCAAAAGCTGACTTCCCCCAAAAGATGAAGGAAACCAAAAAGGAAGGGCAGGATATTACAAAGGGCTGAAAGAAATGACCACCAACTTATATTTCCGTTCCCAGTAAAATATTCTCCAAAAATAAAAGTATGATAAAAACACTTTCAGACAAATAAAACACAATTTATCACAAACAGATTCTCTCCTAAGGAAAGAAGTGCCAAGGGTGTTTTGGTAGACATGATAAAAATGATGCCAGTGGAAGGCTGAAACATGTAAGAAGGAAAGAAGACATTTAAAAAAGAGGCTATTACCAAAAATGTTGCATCAGTACATTTAAAAACTATATGACATGGACTTAGTGTGCTTGTAAAGCAGAACTTACTCAAATCGCCTCAAGGATTAGAAAACCTGAGTATTCCCTGCCAAAATGGAATCATAACTTAATGTTTTCCCACAAAGAAAAATCTCTGATTCATATAACTTAAACCAGTAAATTATATCACACATTTAAGAATAAATAACATGTATCTCAAACCAAGTATTTCAAAAAAGAGAGGGAAAGGAGAACATTCTTTAACTAATTTTATGACCAACATAGTCCAGATACCGAAACATAATAAAGGCTTCACAAGAAAGAAAAATGAAATGCATCAACATGCACCAAAAAAACTCTTTGAACAATGCATGAACACATCAAATCCAGCAATAGTCAAAAAAGATAAAGAATATATTGAATTTATTAGAAGAATGCCAAGTTGGTTTAACTTTGAAAAAAATCAATCAATATTAGCCACTATCTTAAAAGAATAATTACAGAGTTTCTTAAGAGAAAAAAGAAAAAAGACCAAAACAAAAACCACTTGCAGCCCAGAAATAGAGAGGCATGTCCTCAATTGGATAAAAGTTTGTTTTTGAAACAAGCAAAATATTTAGTGAAACACTGATGAAAGATTTTCCTCTGATACAGGGATAAAATAATAATGCCTATTAGCATTGCCTTGAGTCAACAGTACACTGGAGAACCTAGTGCTAACAAGCAAAGAAAAAGAAACAAAAAGCTTAAGAATTGGAGAGGAAAAAATAAAATACTTGTTATTCAAAATAATGAGATTATTTAGAAAATCCAAAAGTAGAGATAAATCAGTATAAAGTGTATGTTTATTAGCATAAACTATAATTTGTTATGTCCTGAATATAAGATTAATATTCAAAAATAATTTCTATTGCAACCCCGAATAGCCAAAGCAATTCTGAAAAAGAAAAACAAAAATGGAGGCATCACAATTCCAGATTTCAAGCTATATTACAAAGTTGTAGTCATCAAGACAGTATGGTACTGGCACGAAACAGACACAAAATTAATTCAAAATGGATGAAAGACCTAAATGTGAGGCAGGAAATCATCAAAATCCTAGAGGAGAACACAGGCAGAAACCTCTTTAACCTTAGTTGTAGCAACTTCTTCTTAGACACATCGCCAGAGGCAAGGGAAACAAAAGCAAAAATGAACTACTAGGGCTTCATCAAGATAAAAAGCTTCTGTACAAGGAAGGAAAAAGTCAACAAAACTAAAAGGCAGCCTAGGAGATATTTGTAAATGACATGTCTGATCAAGAGTTAGTATCCAAAATCTATAAAGAACTTCTCAAAGTCAACACCCAAAAAACAAATAATCCAGTTAAGAAATGGGCAAAAGACATGAATAGACACTTCTCCAAAGACGACATCTAGATGTCTAACAGACACATGAAACAATGCTCAACACCACTCATCATCAGGGAAATATACATCAAAACCACAGGTATGAACCTGTGAGAATGGCTAAAATCAACAACACAAGAAACAACAGGTGTTGGCGAGGATGTGGAGAAAAAGGAACCCTCATGCACTGTTGGTGGGAATGCAAACTAGTGCAGCCACTCTGGAGAATAGTTTGGACGTTCCTCAAAAAGTTGAAAATAGAACTACTCCATGATCTAGCAACTGCACTACTGGGTATTTACCCAAAGGATACAAAAATACAGATTCAAAGGAGTACATGTACCCTGATGTTTATAGCAGCATGATCAACAATAGCCAAACTATGGAGAGAGCCCAAATGTCCATCAACTGATGAATGGATAAAGAAGATGTGGTACATATATACAATGGAATATTACTCAGCCATCAAAAAGAATGAAATCTTGCCATTTGCAATGATGTGGATGGAGCTAGAGAGTATTATGCCAAGTGTAATAAATCAGAGAAAAACAAATACCATATGATCTCACTCATATGTGGAATTTAAGAAAGAAATCAGATGAACATAAGGGAAAGGGGAAAAGAAAAAAAGGAGAGAAACAAGCCATAAGAGACTCTTAACAACAGAGAACAAACTGAGGGTTGATAGAGGGAGATGGGTGGGGGATGGACTAGATGGGTGATGGTTATTAAAGAGGGCACCTGTTGTGATGAGCACTGAGTACTTTATGCAAGTGATGAATCACTGAATTCTACTCTAGAAACCAATTTGCACTGTATGTTAACTAAACTTTAAATTTAAAAAACAACTAGAAAATGGAATTTAAAAATCAGTACTGTTTGAATTTCCATTTAAATTTAGACTAATCAGGGCACCTGGGTGGCTCAGTTCATTGAGCATTCAGCTCTTGATTTCAGCTTAGGTCATGATCTCAGGGTTCTAAGACTGAGCCCTGCATCAGGTTCCATGCTGGCTGTGGAGCCTGCTTAAGATTCTCTCTCTCCCTCTGCCCCTCCTCCTCTTCCTTCTCTAAAAAAAAAATTTAAAAAAATTTTAGACTAATCTTCTCAATTTCTATAAAAACACCCACTGTGATTTTGATTGGGATTGTATGAAACCTACAGATCAATTTAAAGACATAGTATTTGTTAACAATGAGTTTATCAATCCATGAACTTAGTACATATTTACATTAATTTTTTAAGTAATGTATTATTATTACATAAAATAATCCTATTTTACAGAGGTATTAAGATGAATATTTATATAGAGGTATTTCACATCTTGTATTAAGATTAATCCTAAGTATTTTATATTTCCAGATGCTATTTAAAATATTTCTGTAAATTCTATTTTTTAATGGTTCAGTCTATAGAAACACAATTTTTGTATATTGAGTCATTATTCTGAAACACTGTTGAATTCATGTATTAGTTCTGTTTCCTATTTTGTAGATTTTCAAGATGTTCTACATGGTGCAATGATTATGGACAAAGGCATCAAAACAATTAAATGGGGAAAAGACAACACTTTAACCAATTACCCTAGAATAAGTATATATTCATATATAAATGTCATAAGGCTTTGTTCTACCTTATACCATACACAACAAATTCACTACTGATCATAAACTTAAATATATAGGCTAATAAATATAACTTCGAGCAGAAATTGTTTAAAACTATCTTCATGAACTTAATGCAGGTAATGCTTTCTTAGGGCAACAAAAGATTTAACTGTGACAGAAGAAATTGATAAATTAGACATTTTAAAAAATATTTTATTTATTTATTTGACTGAGAGAGAGAGAGCACAAGCAGGGGGAACGGCAGGCAGAGGGAGAGGGTGATGCAGGCTCCCCAATGAGCAGGAAGCCAGACTTGGGTTCGATCCCAGAATGCTGGGATCATGACCTGAGCCGAAGGCAGATGCTTAACCGATTCAGCCACCCAGGTGCCCGTAGACATTGTTTTTAAAAGACTTCTCTTCATCAGAAGAAATAAGAAAATATACTAGCCACACACTGAGACAAAATATTCACAAAGCACATTTCAAAGAGAATTTATATCCAGAATATATAAAGCATTCTATAGTCCTACAACTCAAGGGCAAAAAACTGACAAAAGACCTTAGACAATTTGCCAAGATATTTATAACAGCATATACAAATAAGCACATGAAAAATGGTTAATATCATTACTAAAGAAATGGAAATTAAAGCCACAATGAACTACTACTCCAGATCAACTAGACTAACATTAAAACCACATACACAAGCTGGAAACTACTAAATTAGCACAAATGATCTACAATTACACATATTGATATGCATGACTTATTAACACTATACTGAGCAAAATAACCACCAAGAAGAGTACATATTATATGATACTAGTTTTATAGCAAAACTTATCTCTGCTAGTAAATTTCAGGATAGGGGATGCACTTAGGGCTCTAGTTGCAGAAAGAACAATGAGGTCTTTTGAACTGGTAAAGTTCTATTTTGGCATGGGTGCTAGCTACGCAGGTGTGTTCAGTTTGTAAAAGTTCTCCAAGCTGTACAAGATATGTTCACTTCTATGTATTTTTTACTTGAATAAATAGTTAAAAAATTATTTTAAACCAATACTGCTTACAATAGAATAAAATAGAAATAAATCAAATATATCCAAGACCTCTATACAAAAAATACTCTATTACTAGAAGATAAATAAGATCTAAATAAATGAAAGAATACACCATGTTCATCAATTAGAACTGAATTTTGAAAGATGTCAATTCTCCTTCAACAGAATTTGCATTATAGACCTAGCATCTGTGGAAATTTATTTGTGGAAATTAATAAACGTATTCTGCACTTCATATGGAAATGTAAAGGTCCAAGAAAAAACACAAAAATCCTCAGGGAATCAAACAGGTTGAAGGAATTACTCCACTTGCTATCATAACTTGTAATCAAGTTTCTTTCTTTTTCTTATTATGTTCAGTTAGCCACCGTATAGTACAGCATTAGTTTTTGATGTAGTGTTCAATGATTCATTAGTTACGTATAACACCCAGTGCTCATCACAACATGCTATATGTTACTCCCTCCCCCACAACCCCCTCCCCTCTGAAACCCTCAGTTTATTTCCTGGGGTCCATAGTCTCTCTTGGTTCATCTCCCTCTCTGATTTCCCCCTCTTCAGATTTCCCTCCCTTCCCCTATGGTCCTCTGTAATCAAGTTTCAGTAATTTTTTTTTGTTAAAGATTTTATTTATTTGTTTGTCAGAGAGAGAACCCAAGCAGGGGGTAGTGGCAAGCAGAGCAGGCAGAACAGGCAGAGGGAGAAGCTGGCTCCCCGCTGAGCAGGGAGTCCGATGGTGGACTTGATCCCAGGACCCCAGGATCATGACCTGAGCCAAAGGCAGTCGCTTAACTGACTGAGCCACCCAGGTGTCCCTCAAGTTTCAATAATTAAAAGAGTGTGGTACTCTCCCAAGGATAATTTATAAAACAACAGAACATAATAGAAAGTAAATACCAAACATTCACACATATGAACACCTGAGTAATCAGAAACATACAACTGAAGAGCAGTGGGAAAGGGATCATATAATAATAAATGTGACACTGGGTCACTTAATTAAACACATGGATTGCACATCTAAGTGTGAAAGATAAAATAAATTTCAGAATGCAATTTCAGTCAATTCAAAGATGTCTTAAATGGATACATAAAGCACTAACCATAAATAGCAGATTAATAAACTATACTAGATTAAAATTAAGATATTCTATGAATGAAAAGACATTAGGAAAACAAAAAGTTAAGACAATGACCAGGAGAAAATATTTGCAACACACATAACTGACAGAGAGCTCATACCCATAACATATAGCATATAAAGAAAATATAATACACAGAGAATTTTTTTTAAAGAATCTTTATAATACAAGAGGAATTCCTACATATTGAAAAGATAAAGACCTAGAAGCTGATGTTAAAATATGAAAGAGATGAATGGGCCCCTTCAAAATGAGGATGCTCAAGTAGTAGATAAACATATAACCAGGTAGGTGGAAATTCAAAGTACAATGGTATACTATTACACACCCACTAGAACCACTAAAATTACAAAATTTGACAACTAAGATGTACACAGGTGCTAAGTGGACTCTTAAGCACCGCAGGTAGGAGTATGAATCAATACAACATTGGATACCTACTAAAGCTAAACATACTCATACAATTTGATTCAGCAATCACGCTCCTATTGATATATCCAACAGAAGCTGGTACGTAAGTGCACCAAAAGCATTCAAAACAGCAGTATTCATAATAGCCAAAAATAGGAGACAATCTAAATGTCCATCAACAGGGAAGTTGACAATCAGTCAAGATGTAATCATTTACTGGAAAACTATACAGCAAAGAAAGTGAATGAACTACTTCATTGTGAAGATGCGTGGATGCACAAACAAAGCCAAACAAAAATACACATATCTACCATATGATCCCCTTTATACAAGTCCCAAAATAGGTAAAACTCATCTATGGTGTCAGGACAGTGTTCATATATTGGTGGGGAGGGAGGTACCAGTGACTAAGAAAGGGCCAGAGGTAGTTTCCCAGCAGAGCTAATCAATAATTATTTCTTGACGTGGGTAGTGTTTACATGAGTGTGTCCACTTTGTGATCATTCACTGAGCTGGATACCTTTCATTTTGTACATTACAGCTCAATAGAAGTTTATTAAAAATAAAATTCAAAACATTAAAATAGAGGGTTTTAAGGGGCTTACCTTGCCGTTATTAGTAAAGACAATTTTTATAGCAAATCAGTAGTGTTAAAAAACCAAGAGAGGTGGGGTGCCTAGGTGGCTCAGTGGTTAAGAGTTTGCCTTTGGCTCAGGTCATGATCCTAGGGTCCTGGGATCGAGCCCCATATCAGGTTCCCCGCTCCGCGGGGAGTCTGCTTTTCCCCCTCTCTTTCTGTTCCCCCCACTCGTGCTCTCTCTCTAATAAAATCTTTAAAAAAGAGAGATATTTAACATACCAAGGAGAACTTTAAACATTTTTTTGTAGTATGTATGGAATAAATCACTAATTAGTAACTACTCCGATGTGAGTAAATTTGGCACAACAACAACAACAAAACACTTCACTTGATGACCAGTTACTATGTTTACCTGAAAGTAATAAAACTCCATTGATTTTAATTATATTTTAGAAATCAGATTTTCTATTATATCAAGTTGGCCTCTCTCATTTGCCAGGATTAAATTTTGATGCATTTGGGTATTTCTACACATCATTAACCTGGTGAATGCAACCAACTCTGGTAAAATTCAGACAAATTAGCCTGTCTATTCATTTCTGACATAAGAACCATATTAATATTTCTACTCCTTTCTCTTGATTTACTCTTTATTTTCTAACTCTTCGTCTATCTTCATGTTTACATCATTTATGTGCGGCAAACTGTTAACTTACCATTTAAAATGTCACGTTCAGATCACACATGAACTTACTTGGTATTAGTTAATACCACAGCAGCTCATAACAGGAGCTAGAACACTGAACAGAAAAGCCATAGGGCATGCTCTGCCATTAAGCATCAGGGTGATCTTCGGTGACTCACTTTACCACATCAGGCCTCAGTGATCAAGATGGAAATTTTACTTGTCAATGTTTAAGGAGCCTATACAGCCTATTTGCTTTAGCCTTTTGGTTTTTGAGAGTGAGAATTTACTCAAAGACATTGTGATTCTTTTTTTTTTTTTTTTTTTTTTTTTTAGGTTTTATTTATTTATTTGACAGAGAGAGACACAGCGAGAGAGGGAACATAAGCAGGGGGAGTGGGAGAGGGAGAGGCAGGCTTCCCGCGGAGCAGGGAGCCCGATGCGGGGCTCGATCCCAGGACCCCAGGATCATGACCTGAGCCAAAGGCAGATGCTTAACGACTGAGCCACCCAGGCGCCAACATTGTGATTATTCTTTCCCTATTCTGTCCCATCCTATTTTGACCGATAGGACCCAACCCTACTGCTTGCTTATAGTACTGTAAACTTAAGCCAAGACACCCAGTCTTTCTCCAGGCTGAGCTCCTAAGGGATTCTCCCAAGCAGCAAAGCCAGCATGTGGATTATCTAAGACAGTATAGATAAATAACATTATTTGAAAACTCCACTAATTTGAGCAAAGAGTAGAAGAAGCAGGTCTGTAATCCTGGGAAGCCTTATCAAGTGTGCTAGTTTATGTTCATCCTTTTGTACATAATTGAGATTCCTCATATGACGTCATTTGTCTGTCTCCCACACAAATCTCTGCCAAACTTGGCCCTAGACTTTCTGTTTAGGTAAAAAAAAAAAAAAAATTAGACCCTGTTTATCCTCACTTTTCAACAAATACCACTTAAATGTGAGTTTTCCTTTAATCATGTTTCCATTAGCATGGAGATTGGGACCCAATGCAATCCTAACAAAACTGGAACATACACAGTTCATCCTCAATCTGGGTAATAACTCCGCTTAGTTTGAGCTTTACTGTGTTCTTCATTGCATTCATTTCTGTGGCCAAAAGAATGCAAATTATTCCAGAGTTTTACTCTTTCTTCTCTCTCTCCCTCTTCCCGAAGGTCAGCCTAATCTCTAAAATTTATTTTAAATGTATAAAGTCACTCCTTCTAATTTCTTTAAGATAACATTTATGCTATTCTCTTCTCCTGTACAATAGACTGCCCTTTTAAACCCCCTCTTTTTATCTCCCATTCAACATTTCCCTTCTACTTCCCACTCAGCCTCAGCATTCTCACTATTAAAGTTTTATCCCTGTTTTTTTTTTTTTTTTAAATCTGTATTTTACCGCCTAATTGTCTATCAGTGATCCAGTGTAGTCATCATCTAACTTATGTTAACTGATATATATTTTATGGACACTATTAGAAATTCATAAGCTACAGTTTAGGCATTGCAATAACATTTCACAAGTTCTGGATTCGCCTCTCCTTTGCACAATCAACATGAAATCAGAACTTCTCAACTCATTGTTCTAATTCCCTTTTTAATGTCAAATTTTTACTGCTGGGCAACTAACAGCCCTCCTTCTATACTGGCCTCTTTGTCCTCATAAACACTTAATATTTCTCTAAATGCATCCTAGCTTTCTTGTGACAGTAAGATATTCCAAGCTCACCTTTATTTCTTCTGCCCCCCAAAAGAAATGTTTCCTTTTAGTGGAATATAATGGTGGGTTCAAAAATAGAGGAAACAGAGTACACAATACTCTGCTTTGTTTAATGACCTGAGTTGCCAGGACGGCACCTTAGGACACTTTACTGGGGGGTGGGGGGGGGGGTGGGAAGAGTACCCTTAAAAAGGGAGGATGGTCAGAGGGTCAGGAGTTCATATTGATTCTTCCAACTTAGTTCTATCTTTACTTACCTTTATACTTTACTAAAAGAGCTTCTTACATCACTGTAATTTTTCTCTTTTGAGTTACCATCTTTCGAGTTATCCACTCTTAAAAATGTCCCACTATATACTGTGTACATGATTAAATGGCAGTGATGTCCTGCACCTCAGCCCTTTACTCCAGAAAGACTTTAATCTCTTTTCTTAATTTTTGTTCATTTGGACATGGGGCCAAACTATCCTGAAGTTGGCTCAGACTGTACAAGTCTACGTAATCTACTGTGCCAACTTCACCTGAACCCAGCCTCTGTAAAAAGAAAAAGAAATCTAACCTAACCCCAGAGGAACACCAAAATATTAAAGGCATACAGCACTTAGATCCAAAATCAAACCCATGCATTAGTGGAAAATAACAATAAATAACTGAGCTGCAAGGTTTTTGCAAAAAATCTTCCAGTTTTCATTTCCATGAACCGAAATATACACTTGAACCCCCATATTTGATTGAGATCCACTATCTTAATCTAATTTCCTTCGCTTTAATCCATGTTCATTTGGGGCACAGGAATTCTAATAAACCCTGATTTTTACTATTTTTATTATCCTAGTCAGAAAGTTGATATATTTGCCATCCTACACCCCCCTTTTTTTTCGATCTCATTGATACGAGGAATTCCTACACACTTTTATAATTACTCTACAGTGACCCACAAGATTTAACTCAAAAAATACAAAAGCACAAGTAATTATAGCACATTTCACTAAGAATTCCATGATAGTACCCAATTCCACTGGCCCATTATTTCCAGATTGTTTTAGCCTTTAAAAAACAAATGCTGAGTGCTGAGAAATGTACATCTATAGGAAAGCTGATTGCTTATGGAGGTCTAGGTTTCTAGATTTCCTTCAGAGATAAGAATGAGTGTTAAAACTGTCACATGTATACTACTTCACACAAATCCTTTAATATGTGATCCAGATTACATTCCTGATTTCCTCATCAACTTCCTTGCCATACAAGCTTCTTCCAAACGTTTCTGAAGACTTTCCCACCTAAGGGGAATTAGCTAAAATATGTGTGATCCTGCCTCTGATTAACTTTTACTTCATCTGTATATATGATTGTTCACGTTATAATTCTGTCCCCATATGATGTGATCCCACTGAGAACCCACCCTGAACTAATCATTGCTCTGTGAACAAGGCCACTTGAAGGCTAGGCTAGACATAGGACGGGAGGAGGGAAAAGCAGATACTTCTCTCTTCACACACCCACATTTCAGCTCTGTAATTACTGTGAAAGGAGGAACACTATAAGAAATCTCAACTCTGAAACTCAAAATCCCTCAGGTCCAAAATAATTGGGGAAAAAATATACTTAGGATTCTCTGGGCTGGATAATGTTTTTTTTTTTTGGTAATAATTAAATGATTCATAAATTAATTGTAATGATGATCATTCATAAAGTAACTCACATACTTTGCGGTTTTCTGTGGAATTATACCTCACACATTCTTAGGCACACCAAAACAAAACAAAACAAAAACAAGAAGTGCCTCAGCAAATTAGACAATGTGCAAAGTATTACTAATCACATGTTCGAATCAGTAATTTCATACAATAGCCTCCAAGAACAGTTATTTTGTCGATTTCAATGGGTTGTTAAATTGGTTGTTGTTGTTGTTTTTTTCTCGACACAGTTGAAACCTGAACCTTATAGACATGATCTGAATTTTCCTTTTTCTACATTGTTTAAACTTTGGCTGAAAAAGTTTATATCTCTGCCAGCTGAGTATAATTACATAGTCCCTATCCATCTCCATTATTGCCTTTGTTAAGAAGAGAAATTCTAAACAACGTCTGCTGTTCCCCAGGTCACAGCTTATTTGAAGTAATCACTATTTGGTATCACTACTTAGTTCATCTGGGTTTTTTTGGCTTAATAGCTTTATTGAAATAGAATTCACATACCATGAGCTTCACCTTTTAAAATGTACAATTCAGTGGCTTTTCGTATATTCACGGAGGTATGCAAACACATCGATTACCGAATTTCAGAACATTTTTGTCTGTACACATTAGCAGTCAACCCCCATTTCCCCTCAAGCATCACTTCCCCCAGCTTTCAGCCATTTTTCATCTCTACAGATTCGATGGTTCTGTGTACTTCACAGAAAAGAAATAATGCAATATGTGGTCTGTTGGGGCTGTCTTCTTCCGCTTAGCAAAATGAGTTCAAGGTTCATCTATGTAGTACGTACCAGTACCTAGTTCCTTTTCAGGACTGAATAACATTCTATTGTACAGATAGAACACTTTTTTTTTTTTTAACTTTCATCAGTTGACCAACACCTTTGTTGTTTCCTTTTTTGGCTATTATATAATGCAGCTATGAGCATGCATGAACCTGTTTTTGTGTGGAGTTATATTTTTATTTCTGTGGGTATATACCTAATAGTGGAACTGTTGAGTTACATGCTAACGCTATAATTAACAATTTGAATGACTACTGAATTTTACCAAAGGGGCTGCGCTATTTTACATTCTCATCGGCTATGAAAGAGGGTTCCAATCCTCAGTTCAACTTTTTTTTTTTTTTAATTGTTTGGTAGAATTCACCTGTGAAACCATCTGCTCCTGGACTTTGGTTTCTTGGGAGTTTTTTGATTACTGTTTCAATTGCAGGATTGGTAATCAGTCTGTTCAAATTTTCTATTTCTTCCTGGTTCAGTTTGGAGAAGTTACATGTTTCTAAGAATGTATCCATTTCTCCTAGGTTTTCCAATTGGTTGGCATATAATTTTTCATAATATTCTGTTACAATCTTTTGTATTTCTGCAGTGTCAACTGTTATTTCTCCTCTTTTGTTTCTGATTTTGTTTGAGTCCTTTTTTGGGGGATGCATCTGGCTAGAAGTTTATCAATGTTGTTGATCTTTTCAAAGAACCAGATCCTGGTTTCACTGATCTGTTCTACTGGGTATTTTTAGTTTCTATATCATTTATTTCTGCTCTCATCTTTATTATATCCTTCCTTCTGCTGGGTTTGGGTTTTGTTTCTTCTTCTTTTTCTAGTTCTTTTAGGTGTAAAGTTTAGGTTGCTTGAGATTTTTTCTTGCTTCTTGACGTAGGCCTGTATTGGTATAAACTTCCCTCTTTAGAACTGCTTTTGCTGCATCCCAAAGATCTTGAGCTGTTTACATTTTCATTTGTCTCCAGGTATTTTTGGATTTCCTCTTTGATTTTTTGGTTGATTTATTCACTACTTAGTAGCATGTTCTTTAATCTCCATGTATTTGTGTTCTTTCCAGATTTTTTCATGTGGTTGATTTCTAGTTTCATTACATTGTAGTCAGAAAAGATGTGTGGTGTAATTTCAATTTCTCTGAAACTGTTGAGACTTGTTTTGTGACCCAGTATGTGATCTATTTTTTTTTTTAAGATTTTATTTATTTGACAGAGGGAGAGGACACACAAGCAGGGGGAGTGGCAGAGGGAGAGGGAGAAGCAGACTCCCCACTGAGCAGGCAGCCCAATGTGGGGCTCGATCTCAGGACCCTGGGATCAGGCCCTCAGCCAAAGGCAGATGCTTAACCTACTGAGCCACCCAGGCACCCTAATATGTGATCTATTTTGGAAAATAGTTCATGTGCACTTGAAAAGAATGTGTATATCCTACTGTTTCAGCATGGAAAGTTCTAAATGTATCTACTAATCCATCTGGTCTGGTGTGTCATTCAAAGCCACTGTTTCCTTGTTAATTTTCTATTTAGATGATCGAGCTCCACATTGGGCTGCCTGCTCAGTGGGGTGTTAGCCTCGCACTAGTACTCCATTACTATTGATTAGTTCCCTTTATGTTTGTTATTATTTTATGTATTTGGGTGCTCCCATGTTGAGTGCATAAATATTTACAATTATGTTTTCTTGTTGGATTGTCCCCTTAATGCTTAAGTAGTGTCCTTCTTTGTCTCTTGTTAGAGTCTTCTAAAACAAAGGAGTCAATTTTGTCTAAGTACTGCTACTCCAGCTTTCTTTTCACATCCATTTGCATGATCAATATTTCTTCATCTCCTCATTTTCAATCTGCCTGTGTCCTCAGGTCTGAAGTGAGTCTCTTGTAGGCAGCATATAGATGGGTTTTGTTTTGTTTTGTTTTAATCCATTCTATCACCCTATGTCTTTTTTTGGTCACTCTATGTCTTTTGATTGGAGCATTTAGTCCATTTACATTCAAAGTAATTATTGATAGTTTTGCATTTATTACCATTTTGTTTTGTGTTTTTGTGGATCTTCTGTTTCTTTCTTCTCTTGTTCTCTTCTCTCATAGTTAGTTTGCTTTCTTTAGTAATGTACTAGGATTCCTTTCTCTCTTTTTTTTTTTAAATTTTATTTATTTATTTGACAGAGAGACAGAAGAGCACAAGCAGAGGGAGTGGCAGAGGGAGAGGGAGAAGCAGGCTCTGCACTGAGCAGGGAACCCGATGCGGGACTCGATCCCAGGACCCCGAGATCATGACCTGAGCCGAAGGCAGACGCTTAACCGTCTGAGCCACCCAGGCACCCAGGATTCCTTTCTCTTTATTGCTTGCGCATCTATTACTGGTTTTCGATTTGTGGTTACCACTAGGTTTGTACATAACATCTTCTGCACAGAGCAGTCTATATCAAGTTGATGGTTGCTTAAGTTTGAACCCATTCTTTACTCCTCTCCTCACCATGTTTTAGGTATATGGTGTTATACTAGACGTCTTTTTATTTTGTAAGTCCCTTAACTGATTTTTACAGATATACTTATTTTTACTTCTTTTATGCTCCCTACTTCTCTTACTCTTATTTATGGTCCTTCCTTTCCATTCAAAGAGTCCCCCTTAAAATTTCTTGTAGGGCTGGTTTAGTGGTCATGAACTCCTTTAACTTTTCTTTGTTTGGGAAACTCTTTCTCTCTCCTTCTATTCTGAATGATGCCCTTGCTAGATAGAGTATTCTTGCCTGCAGATTTTTCCCTTTCAGCACTTTATATTTATCATGACACTATCTTCTGGCCTGCAAAGTTTCTGCTGAAAAATCTGCTGACAGTCTTATGGGGTTTCCTTTGTATGTAACTACTTTTTTCTTACCACTTTTTAAACTCTTTATCACTGTTTTTTGCCGTTTTAATTACCATGTGTCTTGGTGTGGACCTCCTTGGGTTGATTTTGTTGGGGGAATCTCTGTGCCTCCTGGATCTGAATTTCTGTTTTCTTCCCCAAATTTGGGAAGTTTTCAATTATTATTTCTTCAAATAAATTTTCTGTTCCCCTTTCTCGCTCTTCTTCCTCTTCCTCTTCCTCTTCTTCCTCCCCCTCCCCCTCCTCCTCCTCCTCTTCTTCTTCTTCTTCTTCGTCTTCGTCTTCTGGGATCCCTATAGTGAGAATGTTACTCTGTTTCATGGAGTCACTGAGTTCCCTAAGTCTATTCTCTTTTTGCATAACTTTTTTTCCATCTCACCTGCTCAGCTTGATTATTTTCCATTACTCTTTCCTCCAGGTCACTCATTTGTTCTTCTTCCAGCTTGCTATTTATTCCATCTAATGTATTTCTAATTTCAATTATCGTGTTCTTCATCTGTGACTGGTTCTATTTTTTATCACTTTGTTAAGGTTCTCACTGATGTCCTCCACTCTTTCCTCAAGTCCAGTGAGTAGCTTTATGATCATTATTTTAAATTCTCTCTCAGGCATATTACTTATCTCCATTTTGCTTAGTCCTCTTGCTGCAATCTGTCCTGTTCTTTCACTTAGGACATATTTCCTTGTCTCACTTTGTCTAACTCTCTATTTCTGTGTGTGAGCAAAGTCAGCCAAGTCTCTTGCTCTTGAAAGTAGTGGGCAGGGAATGTACTTTTAACAAGATAGCACTGGTTCCCTCCCACAGGGGACATGCAGCTGCCACTGAGCCTGGGCCCAGCTGGGGCTATTCCACAGAGCACATGCAGGCAATGTGGTGCCTGCAAGTTGTGCGCACTGGTCCTCTTTGACAGCAGATACACAGCTTCTGCCAAGGCCAGGCCTGCCAGGCTGTGGTGCAAAGTGTGCAGGTGGAGCACACAGTTTTAACCAAGTGTGTGCATTCGCTGTGGGAGGTAACTGGCCACCGCCGCCACTGAAACCAAGGCCTCACAAAGCGTGCAGTTGGTAGACTTGGTGTTGGCAAAGTTTGTACCGGTCTTCTCAGGGGAGAGAACTCCAGAGAGTCGGGACTGAGGCAGGCCTGGCTGGAGGGGGCAGGGCACTATGTAAGCAAGTCAGGTAGTGAATGCTGGTGCCATGTTGGTTCCCACAAGTGGCCGGTGTGTTTATGCTCGGGGGCAGGGGAGGGAAATGATGCCTGCCCACTCCTTTGTTCCTGGGAGAAGTCCGTCAGTGAACTCTGAGGTTAGTAAATAACTCTCCCTCCTGTATGCCATAGGTGTTTCTCAAACTGCTACTTCTGTATTGTATCTCCCAGGGCTGTTTGCTGTGCTGTCTCTTTCAGGGCAGGGATTCAGTTTCCTCTAGCCCTCCTGACCCTCCCAGAGCTGAGCCTATTCATTTTCAAAGTTCTAGGCTTTAAGTCCCACTGGTTTTAAGAACTCATGAAAACTGGCCCTTCTGGTTTTCAAAGCCAAATGTTATGGGGATTTGTCTTCCCCATGTAGGTTCCTCCATGTCTTAGTCTGTTTCTCTCCCCTCCCTGCACCCTCAGTTCCCTCCCTCCAGTGACCAGATCCACGGGTTTAATTCCCACCACATCTCCACCCTTCCTACCCTCTTCTATGTGCCATCTTCTCTACATTTAGTTGGGGAGTTTGTTCTGCCAGTCTGAGTCATTTTCTGGGTTATTTATACTGATGTGAGTGTTATCCAGTTGCAACTATGGGACAAAGTGAGCTTAGGGTCCTCCTACTCCGCCATTTTCCCTGGAAGTCTTCCCTTTTCAGATTTTTATAGCATGAAAATAGACCCCTAATTTTAAGGCATAAAGCTTAATGTGCCCATCTAGACCTCACTCTCACAGTCCAGCCTCACTCAAGCAGGCTTTCAACCCTCCTTTTTCCATCTCATTACTGTTGCTCTCTTAAAGTAATAAAGAACAATGAGGCTCATGATTCTTAGCAATGTCATGCTTTTAGAAGCTGCATAAATTATGAGACAGAAACACGGAATGTTCCAGTTAGTGATGAATTTCAAATCACTTGGCCTATGAACAGGGATTCATAGTTTAAATTATATTCTGTCAGTATGTCTTGTTTATAGGTGCTTATGTTCACATTTAATATGAGGCCTCAGAACCTATATCTCAGTAACAAGTGTTCCTGTTGTTTAAAGTTTGTTCCGTACTATTATAAAAATAATGCCACTCAAAGAAATAACTGCTGCTTGTTTGGGTTCCTTTGTTTCCCTTTTAATACTGAAGGTGAGAATGCTGAAAGGCCTATATTTATTGTATAGTTTTACATTCCTGTTCACTTGTAGCCCCACAGCCTGCATGAGCAAAGATACCAGTGGCACAGTTTTAACCACATAAATTGGATTACTGCTACTCTTTGTTCATTCAGCCTAGGCAGCATAATCTGGACTATTTTTCTGGTGCTTATTATCTGTGGAAAAGAAGCTAAATGGCAGTGTGTTTTTTGCCCTTTCAGCCAGTTGAGCCACAAATATTTTTGATTCTGAACAAATACTTTAGTTTTCTATCCAAATTTTCAGACTGGCCCCCTTATTTCTAGTGTTGCTAATCAACATCTGGGCCAACAGAGAAATTGTGCTTCATGCATACAAACTAAATCACATTCATTTGTCTATGAAGAATAAAACTATGTTGATGCCATGGAGATACACCACTTATTAAGCAGGTCCCTTTGCACCTGTTCAGTGATTAGCCCAATTGAATCTAGGCTCTTCATTAAATATTAATGGAGTTGTGTAGGCAAAATTTTTCAAATCCTTGGCACCTTCAAGAAAGGAATCCTCAAAGAGTATTAGAAAAAGTTAGCACATTTAGAGTACCCTAATTGTGTATGTGCTTAGTGTCCACATTGTTGAGGAAAGACAAGCATAATTACTTTAACATCAATTGTAGATAGACTCTTAACAAGAACAGAGAAATTAAAAATGTGAATTCAATGGATAAAGGAAACATAAAGATTTTATGGTTGTCACCCTCTCAATATGAGTGCTTAACACTGGCTACACATTAGATTCACTAGAGGAAGCTTTTAAACATACAAATGCTTAAGGTGGTGTTCAGTATGTATATTGCATGTACGTTATCCTTCAATAAAGCATTAAAAAACACAAGAACCAAGGCACGAGTCCTATTCCAAATAAATGGAAATCTAGTAACTGGCTCACTGGAGGTGGTTCTCAGTGGCTGGTGAACTGTAATATGCATGCCAACCATCTGAAAATGTTGAAGTGCAGAGTTTGATTCAGTAATTTCAGATTATGGCCCAGACTCTGGATTTCTAATAAGCATTCTTGTAATTCCTACAGTGTTTCGACAACCATGTAAAGAGTATCAAGGCTCTAGTTGGGTGGTACCCATTGTTGAACATGGCTCAGAGTTCCCTGGAGGGCTTGTTAAACAGAGTGCTGGGTCTTACCCCCAGAGAGTTCCTGAATCATTAGATCTGAGATGGGGCCTAAGAATTTGGATTCACAGGTGGTGCTGATGAGGCTGGTCTGGTAGCAACGTTTAAGAACCAGTGGTCTGGGCCACATCCAAACCCTACCCTACAGAGAAATAAAAGTTATTAAGACACAAAAATAGCTCTCACAAAGTATAGATATTAAAGCAGGAACCCTCTGAAATACATTAACTCACTCAGCATATATTTTAAACAGATTATCAGATTTCTGATATACATAAAACGCAAGCTTTAATTTGAGGCAAAGTTAATACCCTGCTGGAAACAGACGCTGCTACAGTTGTCAGATCAGCAGTGAGGAAGGAGCAGAAATATTAAAAAGGAGACACAGAACTTATAGAGCACAACATGTGTCAGTGAACTCTCTCTGCCAGGAAAAAAAAAAAAAAAAAAAAAATATATATATATATATATATCAGTTCCTTGGCCTCACTCACTATGCAGCCAACTGTTCTCAATTTTCAGCAATATGTAAACACCTCCATTAGGCTTATTCAGAAGTGACTCTCAGTAACGTTTAGAACCATACGCAGGTCCTTCCCTTCTGCTAGTAACTTGGATCTGTATTTCTCCTTGTGTAAATCATAAAAAGTTTTTGCTGAAATCCTAGACCAGGAGTTGCTCAATAAATGTGAACATTCTAGTTTCTGTTATCCATCTGCCAAATGCTAATTGCGTGGGCCTTGTAACTCATTTCTGCACACACTTCCTGCTTTTCCTACCCCTTACCCATGTACAAACTTAAAAATAATTTGCTGATTTAGCTGACCTAAAACTGAAGAGACCCTTATATTCGATGTAACCATTTCCCCAGGCCTTGCTCTTTCTTTGAACCCTTAATCCGATGCCACCTTTAATACAACATGACGCTCATCTGCCACTCACCTGTGCATGTAGGAATCAGCTATATGGTCTGCCTGTGCCAATGAGTGAATGCACATCCCCCAAATTGTGCATACTCCATGAGGACATCTCTGCCACATCATCCATTAGGAGGCAGTAGCACCATGGAACTCCTGACCTTTTTTCCAGTTATTCACTTAACACTTTTAGGAAAAGAAATGGATTATCTGAATGGAGCAAGCTTGGAGCCTGAACCACATTGGTCCACATTATCAGTGGTACCTAAAAGCAAGACAGGCTACACTCTTTTTTGTCTCTTATAGCACAGAGACCTAGCTTTTGGAAGGCCCACCCCAAGTGTCTGACATCTGTGATCCATCCTCTCTGACCTCCTGATTGAATTTACAGTCAAACAGGTCCCAAGATCTAGGTTAAGAGACGGAGGTCAGAGGCACTGGTAATAATACTGTATTGTATATTTGAAAGTTGGTAAGAGAATACGTCTTAAAATTTCCCAACTCAAGAAAAAAAACTGTAACTATAATGGATGTAAACTAGACTTATTTGCAGTGATCATTTCACAGTGTATACAAATACCAAATCATTATGTTGTATATCTGAAACAAGTATCATTTTATAGATCAATTATATCACAGTAAAAGAAGTATAAGGATTATAAGGTCTTTGACACATACTGACAATGTCTTTCCACAAATGATTTAATAATTCACCACCTTACAGCAATATATAGAAGTGCTATCTTATTTTATTCTTATCAGCATGTAGGCTCTGAGTATTACCATTTTTTAATATTTGTCAATATGATAGGAGAAAATAAACTTTTTTCCTTTGATTACTAGTTAGCTTGAACAATTTAATATGTTTATTATTTATTTATTATTTAATTGTATTTCCTTGGCACATTATTGATGATCAAGCTGACCAGCACTGAAAACTCAATATTTTAAAATTATTAAAATTATTTTTAAAATTATTAAATTGGAACACGAGCCAAAGTCATGTATCACTTCTAGTCTAAGGCAGTTAAAAGTGCTGTGAGGGGCATCTGCCTTCGGCTCAGGTCATGATCTCAGGGTCCTGGGATCGAGCCCCACATTGGGCTCCCTGCTCCGCGGGAAGCCTGCCTCTCCCTCTCCCACTCCCCCTGCTTGTGTTCCCTCTCTCGCTGTGCCTCTCTCTGTCAAATAGATAAATAAAATCTTTTAAAAATAAATAAATAAAAGTGCTGTGAATTCTTGTCTCTCTCTCTCTCCACCATCCATACAGCAAGAAGTAGAGAACTCTTAAAATGGCAAAACTGCAGGGCGCCTGGGTGGCTCAGTTGGTTAAGCGACTGCCTTCGGCTCAGGTCATGATCCTGGAGTCCCTGGATCGAGTCCCGCATCGGGCTCCCTGCTCGGCAGGGAGTCTGCTTCTCCCTCTGACCCTCCCCCCCTCTCGTGTGCTCTCTCTCATTCTCTCTCTCTCAAATAAATAAATAAAATCTTAAAAAAAAAAATGGCAAAACTGCAATAAGGACACCGCAAGTTGCAAGGCAGAGGCAAGCAGAATCAATATGGAAGCTCTCCTAGAAATCCTTCCTTGTGGAAAAGCTGCAAAGAAGAGCCAACTGACCTGCAAAAGACTGTGACGTGAGTGAAAACAAACACTATGTCCAGACCCTACATAACCAAATACAACATAGCACAGCCTAATTAAAGAAATTAGCCCAAAATCAGTGGTTCTAAAGTGGGGGGTGGGTTGTGCACCCCCCAGGGGACAGTGGTATTGCCTAGAGACATTTTTGTTAGTCACAACTGGGGGTATACTCTGGTGTCTGGTTAGTAGAGACCAGGGATGCTCCTGAGCATCCTATAATGTATAGGAATGGCCCTGTAACAAAAATTTATCCAATTCAAAATGTTGATAATATTTAGGTTGGGGCCTGCCTTACATCTATAGTATTTGCAGGAAATATTTTCCCAGTTTATCTTTGGCTCTTAAATTTTGTAGTAGTAGGTTTTTCTGAAGTACATCAAACTTTTCTTGTACACTGTGTATGTTAGTGTGTGAATTTATTCCCAGTGAAGGAACAATGTATGGTCATAATAGATTATTTGGGAAATAAAGGATATCCTAGCTAGATGAGACAGCGTAAGAATAAGGTGAGAAAAGCTGACCTTTATGACCAAGGCAGGGGTGGGGAACATTCCTCCTCAGAAGTTAAACTAGAAAATAGTTTCAAATAGATGACATGAATTTCAGACTGAAGAAAAGTCACTTAGGGACAATGCCTCTCTGGCAAAAAAAAAAAAAAAAAAGAGAGAGAGAGAGAGAGAGAAAAGAGTGCTGAGTGGTAGGAAGTGAATAAAGAAAAACCTAGAAAACACCATCAATACCTCTGACCTTTGGGACAATTGCAGGGGGAAAGAGGGTAATTCTGTTTAGAGTGCTTTTTCTCTCTGAAGACAGTTTCATTCATAGGGTGCTGAAGGGGGAGAAATTCACCAAAGAGAAAAATTTCTCGCAGGGCTGTTACAGAAACCCATCTTTTTCAGGCATTTAGGATCATTCTGATGTAGAGAAGACTTCCCGGATTTAGGAGGTTCCCCTAAAACAAAGGAGCCAGTATTGGAGGTAAATGTAAGCTACAAGAGAGAGGAATCACTATGAAGACAAGCACTTTTACCTTGGCATTTGGAAATAACACAGTACCTGAGAAAACACATAGCAACTGAAACTGACAACATATAGGATATGTTGTGGCTATCCAGTGCTGAGCAAGAAACCACCCCAGATTTGTTTGACTTAAAACACTCACTCTCCTCATGAATTTTCAATCTGGGCAGGGCGCAGTTGAGAGAGCCTGTCTGCTTCACACAGCATCGGCTGGGATGGCTCCAAGGCTGGGATCTGGAATAATCTGAAGGCTTGCTCACTCACACATGTCTGGAGGTTGGTGCTGGGAATACACAAACAGCTGGGCCCGGAACCAGCAGTGTGCTGTCATCTGTCAGCCCTGTGTGACCTCCGGGAGCTAGTCAGCTTATTCAGCTTACAGCTTTCTGAGTGATTTTTGCCCGGCTTCCTGAAATTTCTCCACAGGTATCCAGAGCTTAGTCTTCAGGAACAGGCTCAAGGGTACTCCTATACAGATTTGTGATGCTTTTTCTTCATGAGGCTCCCTCCTCACTCATATTCTGCCCTGCAAGTTCCAGCTACCTCAGTCTTTCGGTGTCTTCAAATCAGGGAAACTTCCATGTCTGTGTGCCAGCCCCCTCACTACATGGCAGGACAAGAAATGCTGCCAGGCAACAGGCCAGGCCATTGACCAGGCTCACCTCATTTGTGTCCCTTTTCAGAGAGCTCACAGTCCTGAATTTCCTGTTGTCCAACGTCCAAAACCTACTGCCCAATATATCTTCTCCAGTTTTCCACTTATTTACAGAAGGGTAAATCTAGTCCTTACTCATGGCCCACAGCATCACTTACAAATGATGATTTATTTGAGAGAGAGAGTGTGTGAGAGAGAACGAGCTGGGGGGCAGGGGAAGAAGGAGAAGCAGACTCCTCACTGAGCAGGGAGCGCGACGTGGGGCTTGATCCCATGACCCTGAGGTTATGACCTGAGCCGAAGGCAGATGCTTAACCGACTGAGCCACCCAGGCACCCCTGAATGATAACTTTTTAAGCTGAGTAATAGATAAATCAGGTCCATCATTCTCTCATCTCTGCTACTGTATATGTTCAACTGTTTCCATGTAGCAAAAAAGCAATATATATAAAAAGATGTGAAAAGAGACTTCGAATTTTAAATCTGACCAAAGTTACCATTCCCAGGTTAAAAGAGCGAAAAGGTACTCTCGATATCTGATATTCAAAGGTACCGAGGGTAACTGCCACAGATTCCTTGCCTGAAAAGAAAATTGAATGGATAACAGATATTCCAAAAATAAGGAACCCAAAAATTCAAATATAAAACCATATTCAGTGATAACTATTGGAATTATTATATGAAAGGGTCAAGAATAGAATCTTAAAATCAAAAGGTCACACTAGTAAAAATTTCATGAGGTTCTTATGCAGATGCTCAATAAGCTTTCAAATATAAATTAATTCTTTAGGAGTCCTGGCAGAAAAGTGGAGTTACCTATCAAGGGGAGGGGGAATGTACACTGGCCGTAGACTTGCCATGTGAGTAGTTAATGCCAGAGGGCACTGGAACGCTGTCTCTGAGTTCTGAGGATCAAGCCGAAGATATCTGAACACACCGCTGTTTAACAAGATCAGCAAAAGAAAGATGTTTTTAAACATTAAAGAATTCATCTCCTCAAGACACTTTTGGAAAAACTACTCTACAAAAAACTTCAGGAAACCAATAGATAGAAAGAATTAATAGGGAACCCTGGAACTAAATATAGGACCAAGCTTAAATGATCAGGGCAGTTACGACACACATACACATACTCTGTCTCAGTCTTGCTCTTTGTCTCTCTCTCTCTCTCTCTCTCTCGTATCTACACACACACATACACAAATACAAATACATATATATACAGATACAAACACACACATGTATGTACATACCTATACATGTATATTCATATATGCATAGATGTATTAGACGTTATATAGGACTGTGACTTCTTAACTTGCAGGTTAATACATGTGAAAGGTAAAAGTCATATTAAGGTAAAAATTACTCTTAAAGATCCTTTAAGCCTCTAATACAGTTCAACATACATAGTTTTGTGCCTACAACGTAATACGTTAAATATCATAAATACACTTACTTGAAAACTACTCCCTAGACAAATAGAGGGAACAAAAGGAAATCTGTATGCAGATAACTGGGTATTCAAACAATTCTGCCTTTAAACTAGTTATCAAATACTTATTGTGATTGGGGGATTGGTAGAGAATTCAAAACTATTTCTGCTCTCCTGCAGTGTTGATTCCATTCTGTCTTAATATTATGCATTTATTCACTATGCAGCTCTCTGGGAATTCAGAAAAATAAAATTCAGTGGTGAATGGAAAAGGGATTGAGAATTCTAAAGAGTTCTTCCTTGCCTACAGAATTTACTCCAACTTGTTTAAATATCAAGCATCCACAAACATAATAAATGTTAATAAAGTTGCTTGTGATTACAAAGATAAAAGGCTAGCTTATAAAATCAGTACATGAGTTAAAGACTCTACTGTCAACGTTGGCAAAGTTAAAAATATACGCCTAACAAAAATCAAAAGGTAAAATCAATTTTAAGAATGTTAACTACCTTATCTTTAATAGAAGCGAGTAAAATTAATACGACCTACAAATGAAACCTAGCTTTGAAAAAGAGGATAATGGATTCAGATTATTTGCTTTATATAACCTTTTGTCTAAATCTTAAATGGATGTTTGAGTAACTGGCACATCTTGTATTGAATACAAATGACAGCTTCAGTTGAACTTTTCTTTTGTCTTCAATTAAATAAGTCAAATCCCATTTAATAGCTTTATTTAAATTAGCATATATAACAGGACCCAGTTTTTATAAAATTATTTCTCTCTCCACCCATTTTTCTCTCTGTATGTATAAATCAGGGATCTCTGTAATGATTCCCAAAATATTAACAGAGATGAATTCTGATGACAATTTGAGTTGGTTCAATTTTTTACATTTTTACTATATTGCTTGCATTTTTAATGTACGGATTTCATTTTATAACAAAGCCAGATCTCAAAAAAACATCAAATCTCTCAGAGAAAGTGAGAAAAATGCCACCATCCTATCCCCTCCATTGCCTGTACCCTCCATTTCCATGCCAGCCGCTACTCCCGGGCGTCAAAAAGAAAAGCCAAATTTTTTCTCCTTTTGAAAAAACAGAACAAATCTCTCATCTACAGAAACACCAAATAACAGATACCCAAAGAGAGTTAATTCAGGACTAGCCATGAGGTTATCAGAACTTATCCCCATAGGGCAGAGTTGTAGAGCTGTTTTCATAGAATGTGTTTGAAATTTTGAATTGCAAAATGCAAGAATAAAAAGGCTAAAAATGGACATTTACCATTTATCCACAGCCAATTCTATCAGTTCTGTGATATTATTCAGAGTGCAGAGGTTTGTTCAATTGCAGGTTAATACAGTAGATACATGAATGAGTAGCCAGCTCATTATTCCCCAAAGTTACAGAGCTTTTATTCTGTTGCCTACAACTGGTAACATAGATACTTTTTAATGACAATGATTTATAGTTTTCCAATTTCATTTTTCTTTTTGGCCTTGTCATTTTGAGGACCACGAGAAACACAATTTAGTGGTGTCTGCTACAGTACATGTTACAGAATGAATGTATGTGTCCCCCACACACCCCCAAAGTCACATGTCAAAACCTAACCTCGAATGTAATGGTATTAGGAAGTGGAGTCTTTGGGGAGTGATTAGATCATCATGAATGGCATTAAGCTTTTATCAAAGAGATCCCAGAGAGCTCTCTCACCCCTTCTACCGTGTAAGGACACAGCAAGAAGGCCATCTATGAACCTGAAGGCCAGGGCCTTGCTCTGGCACCTCCCTAGCCTCAGAACAGTGAGAAACAAATTCTGTTATTTATAAGCCATCCAGTCTGTGGTACTCTGTTATAGCAGCCTGAATAAATGAAGATACTCTTCATTGTCTTCTTTGAGGAGAACCATTTCTTTCTTTCTTTCTTTTTTTAGTATTTTATTTATTTATTTGAGAGATAGTGAGAGAGAGCATGAGCAGGAAGGAGGGGGAGAAGCAGACTCCCCACTGAGCAGAAAGCCTGATGCGCAGCTCGATCCCAGGATCCTGGGATCATGACCTGAGTTGAAGGCAGACACTTAACTGACTGAGCCACCCAGGCACCCCTAGGAGAACCATTTCTGTTTACAATGGACTCCTTAGCCATTTATTGTTCTGTCAGGATTCTTCTGATTTGGTCTTCAAAATGTGGCTTCATCTTTGCAACATGAGATTAACATGGTCAGAAACACCCAAAATAAGTTCAAGAGTAAGGCTGATCCCTTCATTGTGTTGAATTTGAGACTGTTCTGAGACAATACATTTTTTAAAAAATATTGCTCATCACCATACTGTACACCTGAAACTAATATAACACTGTATGTTAACTCTCTGGAATTAAAATAAAAAACAATAAAATCAAAAAATATTGCTCATGTCAAGTACAACTGAAACTTTGTTTTTCATAATTCATTTTTTATTGGAGCTGGAAGTACAAATTTCCTTGTTAGCACTTGTCATGGTTGGTGAATGCTGAACAACAAGATAATTGGCACAATGAATCCTTGTGGTAATAATTAAAATAAAGTTACTATAGACCTTGTGGATTTAACCCTAATGCTGGCTTTTCATTTTGACACTTCAATCAACTATAACCCTAAAATTTCTTTGTGTTGTATGTTTAGCTTGCCACAAACTCAATGTGCTGGAGCTTGTTGGGTAAAAAAGTTACGAACACGTAGCACACATATAGGATATATAAGCACATATTACTATGGAGTATTTGGCGGTACAAATTATACTAGAGAGACCACATGTAGGATGCTATGTTCAGTCCCACATTCCATGGTTTACCAGAAATAATGAACTATAGAAAGTATATTCGCTTCATTCTGGAAGGGAACCAGAATGAGAGAGATCTAGAAATCAGGCCAGGAAAAAAAAGATGACAGATATGGAATGACGCCCTCAGTAAGAAGAGTCACAGGAAAACCATGATAAGCTGGCAAATGGGTTGCTTTAAGGGAAGAATTTAAATTATTAAGTGAATATTTTAGAAGAGCAGATTGCAAGTTAATAGAGAAAATAACTATTAATACCATTATTAGAATGAAGTTTCATATAAAGAAATCAAATTCCCATCATTGGGTGGGTGGATTTAAAAGGAAGCCTGAATGACCCATCAAGTTCTCAGTCATGTAGCATGAAGATGTCTAACATGATCAGAAAGTCTTCCTACCTGGCCTAATTATTTTGTAAATCTGGACATTTTACAGCCCTATTAATAAAGAAAGAGAACTTCAGTTTGTTGAAGCATTATAAAAGCGTTAGCTTTCAGTAAAGTGTCTCATTATGAACAGGGACTGGTGAAACCAGAATCCAGATCCTATAACTACAAATATGTTCCATTTATGTAAGTTTTTTAAAAAATTTAGTATTATATATATATAATTAAAACACTTAACATCATGGTCATGGGAATACAAAGAGGAATCATTAATATGCCTTCCTGTATCTTTATATTGTATCACTCAACTGTAACTGATAGAGTTTTCAGAGATTTCAACTAAATCTGGTCTTCCTGAGTGAAATATCTTCTGGATTTATCTCACAAGTAGAAGGCACTTACATTTAAGAAAGCTCACTAATGAAACAAAAGCAAAAATGAACCTATGGGACTTCATCAAGATAAAAAGCTTCTGCACAGCAAAGGAAACAGTCAACAAAACTAAAAGGTAACCCACGGAATGGGAGAAGATATTTGCAAATGACATATCAGATAAGGGGCTGGTATCCAAGACCTATAAAGAACTTCTCAAACTCAACACTCCAAAAACAAATAATCCAGTCAAGAAATGGGCAGAAGAGGGGCACCTGGGTGGCTCAGCCGTTTAGCGTCTGCCTTCGGCTCAGGTCATGATCCCAGGGTCCTGGGATCGAGCCCCACATCGGGCTCCTTGCTCAGCAGGGAAGCCTGCTTCTCCCTCTCCCACTCCCCCTGCTTGTGTTCCCGCTCTCATTGTCTCTCTCTCTGTGTCAAAAAATAAATTTAAAAAAAATAATAAAAAAAAAAGAAATGGGCAGAAGACATGAACAGACACTTCTCTAAAGAAGACATACAAATAGCTAACAGACACATGAAAAAATGCTCCACATCACTAGCCATCAGGGAAATATAAATCAAAACCACAATGAGATACCATCTTACACCAGTCAGAATGGCTAAAATTAACAAGATAGGACACAACAAGTGTTGGCAAGGATGTGGAGAAAGGGGAACCCCCTCACCCTGTTGGTGGGAATGCAAGCTGGTACAGCCACTCTGGAAAACAGTAGGGAGGTTCCTCAAAAAGTTAAAAATAGAGCTACCCTATGACCCAGCAATTGCACTACTGGGTATTTACCCCAAAGACCCAGATGTAGTGAAAAGAAGGGGCACATGCACCCCAATGTTCATAGCAGCAATGTCCACAGTAGCCAAACTGTGGAAGGAGCCAAGATGTCCTTCAGTGGATGAATGGATAAAGAAGATGTGGTTCATATATACAATGGAATATTACTCAGCCATCAGAAAGGATGAATACACACCATTTGCATCAACATGGATGGAACTGGAGGGGTTTATGCTAAGTGAAATAAATCAAGCAGAAAAAGACAATTATCATATGCTTTCACTCATACGTGGAATATAAGGAATAGCACAGAGGACCACAGGGGAAGGGAGGGAAAACAGAATGGGAAGAAATCAGAGAGGGAAACAAACCATGAGACACTCTGGACTCCAGGAAACAAACTGAGGATTGCAGAAGGGAGGGGGTGGGGGGATGGGGTAACCGGGTGGTGGGTATTAAGGAGGGCATGTGATGTGATGAGCACTGGGTGTTATATGCAACTAATGAATCATTGAACACTACACCAAAAACTAATGATGTACTATATGTTGGCTAATTGAACTTAATAAAAAAAAAAAATAGAAAAAGCCCACTAACAGATCATTTACATTATGCAAAGACAGACCCAGGAGTAAGGTTCACAAGGGCAGGCATTTTTGTATGTTCCCTGATCCCAAGTGCCTAGAACGCAACCTAGCACACAGTAGTGCTCAATAATATTTACTGAATGAATGAATGAACAAATGAATGAATGGAGGTTGAGGTAAAATGGAACTAATATTTTTGAGTTGTCTTCTGGCTTCTTCAAGAGAAGGGGAGAATGGTCTTGACTTCAGGAGATAAAAAACAGCTCTTGCAGAAGGAAGGAGGAAAAGGTATGATCAGGAGAGAAGACTGGGTAGAGGACGGTAGGGCAGAAGCCAAGAAAACAAGAGGGAACAGGATCGAATGCAAATCTCCCACAATTCTCTGAATCAATCTAAGACCTACAGTGATGACTGAACTACAAAGGCATTTCAAAACTAGAATTGTAGAAGTCAGTGAATTGCAAACAGTGTCTGGCAATGTAAGTTGAGAATTTAAAATATGTATTAGCAAAATTCAGAGGAGAAATTGTCTGCCCTGAAGGATTCTCTCAAATTTTTTTTTCCTTTAAAAAGAAAAATGGGATAGTTAGTCAGCAGAGCTAGGGCATTTATAACAATGTCTTTTCTCTCACCATTGATTTGTTTTCATTAGGTAAGTAGTTAGTTTTCTAAAGCGTTTTTTTCCTCCTTTTGCTCTTGGCCTTAACAAAATTGGTGGTTTTGGCACTATCATTAATTCCATAGTTGCAAAATTCCCTTAGAGAAACATAATAACTTTCGTTTATTGAAAATACTAAGGGAAAGATAGTTTATTAGGTATTCGGATGACTGGATGTTGAGAAACATATCATTTATCATTTAAAATATCTCTGGTGCAAGGGCACTGTTAAGTGAATGCATATAAAACATAGAACATCTGGATTAAAACAGAAATGGCAATGAGATACATTACACCAGACAAGTGGGTATTTGGGGACACAGGGCTGAGTTTTTCACATTTTACCAGCACATTTGCAGACAGACAGAAAGAGCCTAGATGCTCTCATCCAATCCTAGAAGCTTTTTTTTTTTTTTTTGTCCACCTTACACATTGGTAACAACTGGGGATGACTGGGAAAATTGTCCCGTATCACCAGCGTATGAGATTCACTCACTAATAGACACAAACACAGGGGCACCTGGGTGGCTCAGTCGTTAAGCGTCTGCCTTCAGCTCAGATCATGATCCCAGGGTCCTGGGATCGAGCTCTGCAATCGGGCTCCCTGCTCAGCGGGAAGCCTGCTTCTCCCTCTCCCACTCCCCCTGCTTGTGTTCCCTCTCTCTCTGTGTCTCTCTCTGCCAAATAAATAAATAAAATCTTTAAAAAGAAATAGACACAAACATGTCTAAATTGACAAACTCTGAGTAGTAGCTCAGCCATACTGATAAACAAATTTGGTCAGTAATGATGCTATTTATCATAAATATTCCCTAACATGTCAAATGTATGAATTAGATTACTCTAGAAATTAAGAGCTGGGGAGGATTTTGGAGATTATCTTCTCTGATCCATCAATTTGGTGGAAGATGCAATCAAATGATGATAGTAACACACATTCCCTGTTCTCAGGGACCTATCAGTTTCATGGGACAAGAGTCCCTAAACAGGAAATTACAATATAGTGTAATGGGAGGGGCCAATAGGGGCATAGAATATAGCGTTATATAGCAATGACATGATCTCTTGCTTTGGGAACTCTGTGAGGATCAAAAGTAACTTGCCTGAAGAGAGGACTCTGAAGCTGAATCAATAAAGAAAGACTAAGAGTGGTACAGGTTATGTGGAGCAAGGGCATTTCCGGGAGTAGAAAAAGAAAGCCCGGGAGGAAAGAAAAAGCACACTGTGTTGAAAAAGCAGCAAGCAGTCTACTCGGATTGGTTGGCACACAGAAATGACAGTAAGATGGAGGACTCTGGGTGTCAGAAAAAGAAATAAATTTTACATCTAGAGTCTATATGTATGTATATGCATACATATGTGCATGTATGTATGCACATATGTGTCTATATATGCATGTGTGAATCAAAACGTCACAACATGATACTTAGCCACACTACAAGCAATGTATTCTATTCTCTATTCCATTCAAAGGTGTTGGCCAGTTCCTACTAACATAAAGGATATGAGACACTAAAGTGTCATGATCCGGTGGTTGAAAGATGCTCATGTCATATGAAAGTTGAAGGTTGAGGGACAATAAGCAAAGGTCAGATCATAATAAACTATCTAGATTAGACATTACACACTGGGGAATAGGGACTCAAGGAAGGATTTTGAGCAGGGTGACGTAATACCATTTACATTTAGAAAGATCATTCTAAATTGTTCCAGAAAGGATTGGAAAGGTTCTGGGAAAGCAGAGCAATGTTAAGAGTTTTTTAAAGTTAATGTAAGCAATTTAGAATGGTACCAAAATGAAGGCAGTTGTTTTGATGATGAAGAAGAACAATTAAGAGTTATAATTAACAGAACTTTGTTGTTGTCTGGAAGAGGGGATAAATCAGAGAGGAAAAACAGTAGTTACATTCTGAGGACTTGTTCTTAGAAAATATGTGAATAGTAACACCAATCACTGAAAGATGGAAAAATTTGAAAGAACAGGTTCCAAGAGCTGAGAATAATGATTCTGTTGGATATCCAAGTAGAGATATCAAACCACAACGTAAGTCTATGATTCTGGATAACAAATGAAAGTTGTGGCTAAACAGATCTGGGAACTAGCAGCATATGCAAAATAACTGAAGCCATCGTTTAAAAACCCATTTACGGATTGTAAATATATGTATTTTTAAGATTTTGTTTATTTGACAGAGAGAGCGAGAGCTCAAGCAGCGGGGAGCGGCAGGCAGAGGGAGAGGGAGAAGCAGGCCTCCCGCGGAGCAGGGAGCCTGATGCGGGGCTCGATCCCAGGACGCTGGGATCATGACCTGAGCCGAAGGCAGACGCCTAACCGACTGAGCCACCCAGGCGCCCCTACAAGACTGTAAATATCTCTAATATTTTATGACCCTTAAAAATGCACACAGCCCTATTGCTATGTGTGTATAGTACATTATCATTCTCTTACACAAATGAGGAAACTGAGGCTCAGGGAGTTTAAATAATTTACAAAGCTAACATAGTGCTGCCAGAACTCAAGACTCAACGCCAGCTTTTAGTGTTGCATCTTTCCATTTCTTTCCAGTTTACCGAGATGTTCCTCTCCGTCACACCATCTGCTTTAACTTGAAGTCATTAGAATAAACAAATCTCTCCTTGTCCAAATAATACCTAGCTCATCTGCATTTCTAAGTCATTAATTATTTGGCTGTTTGTTTACAGCAGTTTGACAAATTATACTCCATAATTCATAGAACATCATCACCATTCATCCCTGGAAGGCCAATCTCCTGTTCTATGTATTTATTCTCTTTTATCCCTACATTCAGTTTTCCATCCCCTGCCATGGACTCATTTTCTAATCTGTTAGGTATTTATTCTTGGATGTGTATTATATTGCGTGCGTGCATGTAAGTTTGTTTTTCTCTTCCTGTTTTAACTTCAATCTGTCTTTTTTAAGAGCTATTTGTTTTTCAGAGCTGTTACATACGCAGATCTAGTTGTTTGTAACTGCTACATCCAGTTCTGTAGTATGCACTGACCACATTTTACTTAACACTTCCCTCTGAGGTCTGCATGTGGTTGTCTTCAACTTCTTTTTTTCCAGCTTCAGGGAGATATAATTGATATACAACACTGTGTAAGTTACACAAAGTAATCATTTAAACATTTTCTTTAAGGACCTGTGTCAGAGTTCTCTGAGCTATATATTCTGGCTAGAGATGCAAGGTCACAGGGTATGGTAACACTTAATTTCACTAAACATTATCAGATTCTTTTTCAGAATGGCTGTTACTGGTATCCTCTCCAAAGCACATAAACTTTAGGAGTTTTATTTAAGAAATTCTTCCACCCCTAGGTCCCCAAGTTATTCTTCTACTTTTTCTTCTATTAATTTTATAGTTTTACCTTTCATAATTAAGTATTAATCTATCTTGATTGTGTGTGCAAATATATACATATAATCATATATATTTATTGTATCTATGGATAGATAAACACAGGTTACATATACATGTCTTATATAAAATAAGCTAGTTTTATTAACAACATCCACTACCCAATTCATATATTCTCCATTGATTTTCAGTATCACTGTTATATTAATTTATCAACATTCTCTGTCTTCTCTAAAGCAGGACTCCTGAGCCTAAAAGAGCACCATGTAACAGGTTTATTTTGTACTTCAATCAACTGATCTCGAGTTTTTATAATTTCACATTCTTCTTATTATGATCCTTCTGTGGAAGTGGTGAATCTGCTGATTTTAAACAATACAAATGATTCAACACAGTTGCATCAAGCCTCTCTGAACCTTTGAATTTGCCAAAGGCCTCTATAACTGGGCAGACAGAACACGCTTCTCAGAAACATCCCTGTAAGGGAACAATAGAGCTGACACAGAGTTCTGGGCTGCAATAACCCCAGTTGTTCCACGGATTTAAGGTGGGGGATGTTCAGACAACAACTTTCTTCCTGGGGAAAATAAATATTATAATGGCCACCTACAGATCTCACGTGAATTTTCAGATTCACTGACTGATACTTATGGTAAAGCAATGTGAGACATTTGCTGTTATAAAATCTCGTTATTTCCAATTTCTAGATTTAGGCACTCTGAACAATTGGTAAAGATGTTTTAGGACTCTTCCCCTCCTTAAAACAAATCCCAGCAAAAATAAACACACAAATTAAGTTGTGTACACTTAGTTACTCACTGTGCTCTCTACATAAGAGTAGAATCTCTACAGCTCTCAAAAGAAGCTTTTAAAATTTCCTACTTCAAGAAGCTCGGTATCTCTGAGCTATGGACAAACTTTAAAAACCGAGTTTCAAAGAGTACTCTATTAACATATTCACTGTCCTACAACTCTGTTCTGGACCAGCAGGAAACACTGAGCCTGTTTGTCCTCCTTTTGTCACCAGGAGCCCAGCAGTAGCTAGTTCTCCTCTGCATCTGTTTGTAAACAGGGTAATGGCTTTAACATCCTCGAATACTTGCAGAAGTCTATGCAAATTTATTCCAGATGAGGGCGGCCAATAGCTACTTCTCATGCTTCTGTTCTCTGTTATCATGCTGCCCACCTCGGCTCTGAGTAACAATTTGAACTTCACATTTGCCAAATGATGCTAGAAACATCTGTTGACTGATTTCCCCCAAAATAGCTCTGGGTGTCCAACCTTAGTCACCCCTATTCCGAAAGGTCAGACCATTTCAGCTTCCACTAATTGCTACGTTCTCTCTCCCTCTCGGCATCATTTCAAGACAAATTATCCCTTCCTCTGCTCTCTTTATCATAATCCTTTGAGTAATTTTCACCCAATGTTTGAATCTTTTAAAGTGATTGATAGTATTCATTTGAAGAGTGATCTCATCTTCTCTTTTAGATATTTCTTAATACTTTGGTTTTAGGAGAGCAAATGGGAAAGGGGACACAAGCTGATTCATTTCCCACTTTGGTTACCTCTTTACAAACATGTATGCATTATTTTTCTTAGAGAAATTCTGCTACAGGGTAATTAATTCAAAACCATTCTCATTTTCTGTTTCACATCCTTACTACAAGAGTCTTGAGTTAATATCTCTCCCAGGCCAACTTCAAACCTATCAAAATACTTATAAGTTATTATTAATATAATAAGAGTTATCTTCCTCCGAATGATTTTTTTTCCCTGTCATTCCTTTGAAAGCATTATTTCAAGAGTTTTTCATTTCCATCCCTTTCATGGTGCATATGTTTTGGTTTTCTGAAGCACGGTTGTGTCTGAAAGCTACAGCACTTTCAAGTGCTGAAACAGAGTAAGCCCAAAAAAATAGCAGTGGAAAGGCAAAAAAAATCACATCTCCTTTGCGGCATCGTGAGCAAATTCACTTTTCTTCAGAAGGTAGGGTCCCCAGCAGGGTAAGGATTAAAGGTTTTTGGCTGGATTTGCTACAAGTAAAAACAGGGCACCGACTACTGTAATTAACGTCAACATCCAGAAGAAGAAAAGCACCAACTTATTTGAGAGATTGATTTAGCATTTTAGTTATTATGTCTCCAGTAAGGAGAAGAAGAAAAAGAACTGAGGAATTCACTCAGGAAAAGAACAATGACGCAGATAATCACAGAGGGAACGTTCAGGAATGAGGGTCCTGAGAACTCTGATGAAAAAAACTCAGAAGAAAGGAAGAAGGAAGAAACGGTGACAAAGGAGAAACCTGGAGAAGACAGAGTATAACAGAGGCAGGGAAGAGGAAAATGCAAAGGGGGAAGAGAGAGAGGTGAAAAGAGAAACTAATGCAGCATTTCAAAGTGTATCCTTGGAACCACTGTGCAAATCCCACAGTCCGGCCTGCAGAGCGACTGCTACACAGGTCTTTTCAGAACAGACAATTAAACATCCACAGTCACATTTTTAATACACATCATTGATAATCTGTGTGTGTGTGTGTGTGTGTGTGTGCGTGAATGAAGGAGGGAAGGAGAGAAAGATGGGGGAAGGGAGAAAGAAACTGAGAGAGAGAGAGATATCCAGATCAAGCCAGAGACAGATCACAAAGTCTACTATAGGGTTCTACTTCTCATGAATTTAATCAGAGTGGAATACCTCAAAGCTTAAGGGATTTATTTTCTTAAAATAATCACTAGCACTATGACCTTGAACATGATACTTGACCTCTTTAAATTTCAATGTCCTCACCTAAAAAATGGAGATGAGAGCAACATCTATTTGGAGTTTTGATGAGGATTAAATTAGCTAACATACTTACATAATTTAGGGTACAGCCTGCCCTACAGTGAGCATGATAGAAACGTTAGCTAGGATTAGTAGGAGTATAAGTAGCAGTTACAATAGCAGTGAAGAAGCTGTGGGTGAACTTGTACTCAGAACTCATTAATACTCTTCCCAGAAAAATGGAGAGAATGATGTATACAGGGAGGAATCCAAGAACAGGAGTCAGGGAATAAGGATCTGTGTTGGATTTTTCCAGTAGATGGGTGTGTGACCTTTCAATTTAATATCCTGGAGCCTGGCTTCCCTCATTTCTGACAAGAATGCATTGGCCTAATTTATACCAAAGTTCTTCAGATACTAATCTTCAGTGGTAGCTTTTATCTGATTTAAGTTGTCTTGGACTCCAACATGTAGAAGATCTATCACTAAAGAGAGTGCTAGATGCTTGGCCCTGTGGTTTCACAGGACCTAATGTCACCCATCCAGATTACAGGATAAGCCAACTTAACATACACTTGTGAACACTCCGTATTATTTCCTACCTCTCAGTCCACCTTGGGGTGCATCCATTATAAAAGCCTGAACAAATTTTCAGAAGAGTTAATTACTGAATATTTTTTGCTTAGTGTCTCAGGTGAAACAGACCTGATATAAAATTCCATCATCTTCTGGTTTGAGGGGGTGGGGGGGCTCTCTCTTAAGTCACCAAGCCATACATGCCAACCCTCTTTGTCCATACATGACCTTCTCTGAGGTTATGAAGTAGGTGCCATACCTTAGGACTCTCTACTGTGGGGTTACACATTTCTTGTTAAGAAAGGGATAAACCAGGGCACCTGGGTGGCTCAGTCAGTTAAGGGTCTGCCTTCCACTCAGGTCATGATCCTGGAGTCCCGGGAACAAGTCCAGCATCCGCAGGGAGCCGGCTTCTCCCTCTCCCTTTGCCCCTCCCCCTGCTTGTGTTCTCTCTCTCATGTGCTCGCTCTCTCTCAAATAAATAAAAATCTTTAAAAAAAAAAAAAAAAAAGAAGGGGATCAACCTAAATCCTGTATCTAACCCTTTGCATTAGCTTTGGATAGAAATCTATAGGTAGGGCGCCTGGGTGGCTCAGTTGGTTAAGCGACTGCCTTTGGCTCAGGTCATGATCCTGGAGTCCCGGGATCGAGTCCCGCATCGGGCTCCCTGCTCAGCAGGGAGTCTGCTTCTCCCTCTGACCTTCTTCCTTCTCATGCTCTCTGTCTCTCATTCTCTCTCTCTCAAATAAATAAATAAAATCTTAAAAAAAAAAATCTATAGGTAGATAGTTGAGATTAAAAAGCCCATTTGTAGGGTTAAAATAGAAGAAATGACTTACATTTAAAATTATTATTTTAGTGACAATTTTTAGTGACCACATTGTATTGATGAAATCTAGCAGTGCCAAACCCATAGAGAGAAAATTTAAGTAAAACTTTGAAAAAAGAGGATGAATTATAACTCTGGAGTAGCACTAGAAATTTGACTACTGTGATCTTACAGGCCACCCAGTATCTAATTATAGAAAATTCCCATACTTAATTTTAAAGGTCAGTTTGATTCAGATACACATAATCTGATATATGTAGATATGTGCATATATATATATGCATTATTTTTACTAGGCTTTCCTATATATTTCCCATTAGACTTCAGGTGAGAAACCAAAATTTTTAATAAGAATATACACAGCTATGACTAGAAACACATTTTATATCCCCTATTTCCCTGAGTTGTTCACAATGAATGATATTAAGTTTTTCTTATTAACTTGTGAAACTTTTAATATTACAATCCTAAATTATATTCCCATGAAGTTCACAAATGTGTTTTCTTGATATTGTACATTGAAATTCGGCCTGAGTTACCACTTAATTTTTCACTTTTCACTTGTTCATTCTTTTATTCTTTTCCTCCATCAGTACTGCAAAATATGGAGATTCATTTTTTCACTCAACAAGCATGTATTGATTCCTCAAAAGTTACATAAGTTTCTGGGAACCTTTATCCATCAGACATCTTAGCCTTCTCTAAATTCTCTTCTTGACTAAGTCTGAAATTGGCTTCACCATTTCTTAAATTTCTTACAGCTTAGTAAAGTAGAAAACCATTTTATGAACTCACTGTAACCCTTCAAGATAATCAATATTAGGAAGTGTATTCAACTGTCAGAAATAACTTTTCAGACAATAATTACAGAGCACAATGGCAGCTTCTCATTCATCAATGAAAAAATGTCTATGGGCAGAAAAAGAATATCTAAGGCACAGGAGATTCTGCTCCTGAAATAGGTCTTTTTTTTTTTTTTTTTACACACCCAATAGTTGGGCTTAACTGTGGAGAGTGCTTGTTTTGTAACAAAATGGTAACGCCATTACAAGAAAGTGGCTCATTCTAGCAGCTGTTTCTCAGCACACTTGCACCACAGATGCCAGAAGATTGCTCAGACTGTTCACACCGTGCTTTGTTATCATCCTTTGATGGGGGAAGCCTCCACCACATTTAAAGTGTAATAAGGTGATTTTTTTTTCCCCAAAGAGTTCAGGGAAAATGTTTATTTAGCAACTCTATATTGTCAGCTATTTATATTTTGAATATAGGTGGAAAACTGAAAGGTTTTAAGTAACAAATGGAATGAATGAGGAAAATATGTTTGGTCACAAGGAAGGCTGAGCAAATGCACGTGGCGAGTTCTAAGCAACTCTAATCACACGTATCACTGATTACAGCCTAAGAGTATCATTTTTTGGTCTCATGGATCACAACTTTCCATGTATTAGATTTAAGAGCAAGAGTATTAGCTTTGTGCTCTTTCCAAAGAAACACATAAAAAGTCCATTATATTTTATATTCTCTCTTTAGAGCATTAGAATTATGAAAAATTAAACTCTTCCTTATCAAAATTGTATGTCACCTTGTAGATCATAGGAAAAGCATAGAAAATAGAATAAAAAAGCACACAATGAACTTCATGAAAAGGGACTACAGGACTTCTTTCAGCTCACTGTCATAAAAGCATTTCTTTGTCAAGTTAGTTTCACTAAAACTGGGATCTGGATTTTATTTAAGTTCAAAAGGATGTTCTTTCAAGAAACACTTATTGGATGGTTACTATATGCCATGTGATACTCTTAGTACTACAGAGACATCTCAATTAATACTCAGAAAGATACTATTCACTAGCCATTTTAGTTTTATTTTTACATCTTAAAATAGATGTGAAAACAGAAGCTCAGAGTTGTCAAGTAACTTCCCCTAAGATCCATAGCTCTAAAGTAAATAAAATCAAATTAAAATGCACGTCTAATTCCAAAGGCTTTGTTCTTTGCCTCACGTCACACGGCTTCCATAAACTCTCCTATTTATTGTAGCCTAATGCGTTACCTTCAAGATGCTTAGTTTTCATATCCACTTTAATTTTAGCATGATTTCTTATTGTACTTCCTTCTTCCCTTCCCCAGATTTCTGTCTTACACTGTGCTTTACCATCATGGGGTAAAAAAATGATCCTTCCAAAAAATATTTATGGGGCAATGGCTCTGTGCTCAGCACTGTGTTGGGAGATTAGGAGAGAGTAAGACTTGGTACCCTGATTCGTGAAATTCCAGGAGTAAAAGGGTAAAAGGAAAAACACACACACAATAATAATCATATACTAATTAATTTCTAATTAATATATGAATTAACATCTATGTGACAAACACTGTGAGATAAGTACTTCACATGTGAAACTAATTCTAACAACATCCCTATAGAACAGAAATGATCAACATGCCCTACTTATCAGGGAAGTCACCATGGTTTAAGAAGTTAAATAACTTTTCCAAAGAAAACAGTTTTGTAAGAGACAGAAATCATAAATTCATGCTCTTAAGGGAATCCTAAATTAAGGGGATTACCTTTTCTTCCCAATTTGAAGATAACCACCCTTGCTCCATATACCTACCAAAAATATATATATTTCTTCCAATTTGAATATATAAAAAACTTCTTGGGGATGGATTTGATATATTCAAATGCCCCATATCAATACTTAATTTATTATCATGGTAATGTATAAGTATATTTAAAATCACCTATTTTAGAAAATAACCTATTAATTAAGAAAGACCATATTTCTTTTTCTATTATCACATTTTGGGAAGCAATTGCTATTGCCACACTTTAATATCAGGATCTTCAGCTCACTGGAGCCAGGGTTCAGGCATCGAATGCAGCTTCCTGAACACTTTGTTGTTACTTTCACCAACATCGTTTGAGCCACGGTACCTTCTTACTCCATTTATAATGCTGTCACTGGCAACTGTACCACAAGCACCAATTCTCATACCCATAGGGCTGCTGTTTGCTTCGTGTTCATCCCGTAAGTGGGTATTTGTTGAGATAGAGCCAAGTATTGCGGGATTTTCGTGTTCCTTAACAGGCTTGTTTACAATTTCCAACATCCACAGTTGCAAAATTATGAACCTAGGAAGTCCGAGGAAGAGTTCTGATCTAGACACAGTAACAGAAATGGTCATCTTGGATACAAATGGCCAACAGACACATGAAAAAATGTTCAACATCACTTGGCATCAGGGAAATCCAAATCAAAACCTCAATGAGATACCACCTCACACCAGTCAGAATGGCTAAAATTAACAAGTCAGGAAATGACAGATGTTGGCAGGGATGCGGAGAAAGGGGAACCCTCCTACACTGTTGGTGGGAATGCAAGCTGGTACAGCCACTCTGGAAAACAGTATGGAGGTTCCTCAAAAAGTTAAAAATAGAGCTACCCTATGACCCAGCAATTGCACTACTGGGCATTTATCCCAAAGACCCAGATGTAGTGAAAAGAAGGGGCACATGCACCCCAATGTTCATAGCAGCAATGTCCACAGTAGCCAAACTGTGGAAGGAGCCAAGATGTCCTTCAGTGGATAAATGGATAAAGAAGATGTGGTTCATATATACAATGGAATATTACTCAGCCATCAGAAAGGATGAATACCCACCATTTGCATCGACATGGATGGAACTGGAGGGGATTATGCTAAGTGAAATAAGTCAAGCAGAGAAAGAGAGTTATCATACGGTTTCACTCATATGTGAAACATAAGGAATAGCGTGGAGGACCATAGGGGAAGAGAGGGAAAATTTAATGGGAAGAAATCAGAGAGGGAGATGAACCATGAGAGACTCTGGACTCCAGGAACCAAACTGAGGGTTACAGAAGGGAGGGCGGTGGGGGGGATGGGGTAAGCGGGTGATGGGTATTAAGGAGGGCACATGTGGTGATGAGCACTGGGTGTTATACACAACTAATGAATCGTTGAACACTACATCAAAAACTCATGATGTATTAGATGCTGGCTAATTGAACATAATAAAAAAAGAAATTTAAAAAAAGAAATGGTCATCTTGGGATACACTTAGTGCACAGAAAACTTAGCCTTATATACTGATGAAAACAGAAGTGAATGAATCAATACAAATTAATCATCCAATTGGGAAGGTGAAAAAAAGAACAAAAAAGTAAACGAAAAGAAAATATAAAAAAAATAAGATGAAAGAAAAATTTCATGCAGTTCAAAGAGAAAGTAAGTTTTTAAGAAAATCTGTAGGGGTGCCTGGGTGGCTCAGTCAGTTAAGTGTTTGCTCAGGTCATGATCTCAGGGTCCTGGGATCGAGCCCCACATCGGGCTCCCTGCTCAATGGGAGTCTGCTTCTTCCTCTACCCCTACCCCCCGACCCTGCTTATGCACTCTCTCTCTCTTGACCTCTGTCAAATAAATAAAATCTTTTTAAAAATCTACAAAACAGATCAATCACTTGCTAACCTAATCAAGTAAAGAAAGCACAATATAAAACAAAATAAGAAATGACTTGGGAAAAATAATCACTAAAGGACTACATTTTTTAAATTGTGCTGGATTTCTCCCACTAGCCCCTCCCTACTTTCTTTGCTCTGCCCTGTGCCAAGGGAAGGCTGACTCAAAACTTGCAAGCTTCCTTTCCCTCCGGTTTTCATTTGGGTTTGGCCAAGTGGAAAATCAGAGAATGGTAAGGAAATGAGATTGGGCTATTTATTGCCCCCAAGAACCCTCCCACTAAGCTACTTTGGACTACCTGCATTCCTTCCCCAAAACTACAGTTCCTGCTAGGCAGCCTTCACTATAAAACCACCCTCTCTGGTTCTAGTAATCCCTCTTTCTCTTCTCCCCTTCCCTGCATTGGTGAGAGCTCCCCATTGTTAAAAGCCCAATATCCTGTACTATTCCTCTTTGAGTTCCTTAAACCTTGCCCACATCTTGGTTCTTTTATTTAACTTTCCTCAGAATGCTCAGGTTAAATATGCCAACTATTTCTTGCCAGGGTTCTAACATAGAAAAATCATAGTATATAGAGTGTTTGCAAATATATGTGAAAAACAGGTTAAATTGATAATTTTCTAAGAAATACAATTTACCAAAATTGATTCTAACAGAAAGAAAAAGTACGAATCAATAATAAAGTTAGAAGGAATAGAGAAAGTTGTCAAGTAACTACCCCCTGCTAAAAGGCCAAGCCTAGGCCCAAAAGAACACAGCCAGTTCAGCAAAGGCCAAGTAGAACCAATGCCACTTAATGGTTTCAGAGCACAGAAAAAGAAGGGACATTTACAAAGCGTGTTTATGAAGTGAATTTACCACTGATGCAAAAACTGGATAGAAACTGGACAAAAAAAGAACATACAGACCAGTCTCACTTCTGACTGTCAAAGCAACAATCCCAAATAAAATCTTAGCAAGCAGAATTCATTAAGGCATCAAAACAACAGCATATCAGGGGCAAGTGAGGTTTTCTCAAAAAGTCTAAGAATAGTTTCATATTAAGTAACTTATTAAAATAGCTCATGGTATTAACAGAGCTCAGGAGAAAGATCATGTGATAAACTTCATAGATGCCAAAAAGATACCCCAAAAAATCTTCAGCATCCATTTCTGATGAAAAGCTCAATGATTATTTTTCAAAGTAGTATTGCACACATGTGTGCATGCCCCCAAACCAGCATTTTACTCAATAAACACCAAGAGCATCACTGCTCTAATGAATAAGGTAAAAATGCCCACTTTACCGGCTACTATTTAATGCTTTATCTGAAGTATCAGACACTTCTGCACAGCAAAGAAAACAAACTCCTACAACTCAATAGTGAAAAAACAAGTAACCCAATTAAAACATGGGCAAAGGACCCAAAGAGACATTTCTCAAATGTCCAACAGCCACATGAAAAGATGCTCAGTATCACTTATCATCAGGGAAATGCAAATCAAAACCACAATGAGGTGTTCCTACAAAGATGTTAGAATGGCTATTATCAAAAAGATGAAAGATAACAAGTGCACTGAGTAGCAAGGGAATGTGGAAAAGAGAATGCTTGTATACTACTGCGGGAAATGTAAACTGATACAGCTATTATGGAAAACAGTATGAAGATTCCTCAAAATATTAAAAATAGAACTACACTATGATCCAGCAATCCCACTTCCGAGTATACACCCAATGGAAATGAAAACAGGATATCAAGAAGATATCTGCATTCCCATGTTTAGTGCAGCCCTATTCCTAATGGCCAAGATACGGAAACAACCTAAGTGGTCGTCAATGGATAAATGGATTAAGAAGATGAGGGGAAAAAAAGATGTGAGACACACAGACACGAGTATTATTCAGCCATGAAAAAGGAGGAAATCCTAGCATTTGCAACAATACAAATGGACCCTGAGGCTATTACCCCAAGTGAGCTAAGCCACACAAAAAAAGCAAATACCTTAAGTTACCACTTACATGTGGAACCTAAAAAGGCTTTAAGTCATAAATACAGAGAGTAAAATGGTGGTTACTAGGGGTTGGGAGGTAGGGGAATAGGAGAGATGTTGTTTACGGGTACAAACTTGAGATTAATAGACAAGTCTTGGAGATCTAATGTACAGAACAGTGAATATAGACAACAATATTGCACTGTAATCAAACTTGCTAAGAGATTTCATCTTAATTATTCCCATCACAAAAAAGAAATGATAATTCTGTGATATATCAGTGGTGCAAACTATTATTACAATGGCAATCATATTATAATACAGAAATGTGTCAAGTGAAAAATAAGTTCAAGCTTTTCTTAAATTTCCCCAGGCAAGAAAAAGAGGGTGAAATTCTAACAAATTCCATGAAAGTTCAGGTTTCTAAGGCTATTCTACCAGAGTCAGGAGTAGCAAATCTAGAGTTTAGGGTAGAAACAATAAATGCCAGTTATCACCAGAACTTCTCATTGCATTTATCACTAAGTAGCTAAGCAGACAAATCAATAACATGCAAAATAAATTTCAGGTGACTCCTTTTTCCTTGAAAATAAATGATGAATGATGAGATTTGTCTGATGTTTTAGAATAGCTGATGTTTTAGAATAGGTAGATGCATAGATTACTTGGCTGCTGGTCCTTCAGGAGTGTAGTAAGCACCACAGAGATGAAAAAATTTAAAATGAATTCTAAACCTAGGGCCAAAAAAGGAGTTATGAAATCTCACTAATAATTTCTGGAACAGTTTCAAGACTTTCAAAATGATCAGCAATGTCTGGGTATGTGTCCAAAAGAATTCAAAACAAGATCTCAGAGAGATATGGACACCATGTTCGTTGCAGCATTATTCACAACAGCCAAGAGGTGGAAGCAACCCAGGTGTCTGTTGGCGGGTGAATGGATAAAGAAAATGTGGTAGATGCATACAGTGAAATATTATCCAACCTCAAAAAAGGAGATCTTATCGCATACTGCAACATGGATGAACCTTGAAGACCTGAGGCTAAGTGAAATAAGTGAGCCACACAAAAAAAACCCATAAAAAATAAAAAACGAAGAGACAACTACAGTGTGATTACACTCATAGGAGGTAGCTACAGTAACCAAACTTAGAGCAACAGAAAGTGAAATGGTGGCTACCAGGGACTGGGGGAAGAGGAAATGGGGAATTGGTATTCACTGGGGATAGGGTTTCAGTTTTGCAAGACGAGAAAGGGCTAGAGATCTGTTGCAAAATATGAACATACTTAACACTACTGAAATGTACTCTTTAAAATTGTTAAGTAATGGTATATTTTATGATACGTGGGTTTTTATTGTGTTGTTTTGTTTTACTGTATTTTTTAAAAAATCAGCCATGGATTTGGTTCACCACAGTTACCGTAGTGATTAAAAATAAGGATTTTATGATTGATCAAAACTGCATTTGAACCCTGGCTCTACTGCATTCTAATACCGTGACTTTGCAAACATCACATGAACTGTCTGTGCCTATGAGACTATCCGTAAAATGGAGACCTGTAACAGCCTAGACTCAGGAGACAGAGTGCCCAGATTCTAGTACCATCTGTGCCACTTACTTTTTTTTCTTTTTTTTAAAGATTTTATTTATTTATTTGACAGAGAGATAGACAGAAGAGCACAAGCAGAGGGAGTGGCAGAGGGAGAGGGAGAAGCAGGCTCTGCACTGAGCAGGGAACCCGATGCGGGGCTCGATCCCAGGACCCTGAGATCACGACCTGAGCCGAAGGCAGATGCTTAACCATCTGAGCCACCCAGGCGCCTGCCACTTACTTTTTATAACTCAACCTCTGTAAGCCTCAGTTTTCTAATTTTAAGGATAAAATGAGATAATGTGTTAATAGAATATCACAGTATGTCAGGCACATCATATTCACTAATTAAACCAATATTTATTAAATACACAGTATGTGCCAGGCACTGTTCTAGACGCCGGGTAAGGGCCTAAGGATTGTGTAGCTGGTCACGGGATAGTGTGGGCCTGGAGCTGGAGTAGGCTTGGCAAGATCCCCGAACAGGCAGGTGGACCCCGTAACAGCAGTAGTCAGTGACGGGGAGAGGGTAGGAGATGAAGTTAGTGGAGTGACAGGGGCCGGATCCCTCAGGGCTCTAAAGTCCTTTGTAAGGACTTCGATTTTGACACTGAGTGAAATGCAGAGCTATTAGAGGGTTGTAACAGAGAAGTAACCTAAATTGACTTAGATCTCAAAAAAAAACCTCATTCTGTCTTCTGGGTTGAGAACAGATCTTAGGGGGCATTGGTAGTGGCAGGGACTTGGGTTTTTGTAAGTAGTACCTGCAATTGATACTATATTTTATTATTATGTTTTATCAAAGGCAGGCATGAAATATCCATAACGCCATGTTGAAAATTCCAGCTTGCACAGAAGACCATAGGCAGTAAATGCAGAGATAAGATGGACAGAAAAACTGGCCAGTGCTGTAATGACTTATTCTTTAAACTGGGAGTTGATTCTGAGTGCTTCTCCCCTGGGCCTCTGGGCAGAAGTAGCAATTGTAGACAATAGAGAAGGACCCCCAGTACAGGCTGGGGGAAAGCACTGACCTGGCACTATGACCTGGAAGTTTTGAGCTGAAAGACTTCTACCTTCAAAGGCAGGAAACAGGAAGCGGAAGCTGGTCTGCCCCTTCCAGGTGGCTTATTTCTCCTCCCCTAACTGGGATCTGACAGGTTCATGGAAATGCTGGGCAGTGGTGGAAATATTAGTCTGGTATTTCACTTAGGACAATTCTTTATCTTCTTAGTTTTTCTTGAGCTACCAGTGAAAATCATTACAGCTTTTCCTTCTTGATGACTAAATAACAAAAGCACACAACTAAATGCTCTTAAAACAGGGAGAAAATGCAGGTAATCTCAAACTTGTCAAGGAATCAGTTCCTCCTGAGTAACTTGTATGCTCCCATCCAACTCAGAGTGACGAGCAGAGTCAGGAGAGCGACCTCTGACACCTTACACAATCCCTCTCACCCTCCACCTGGATTCTTTTCTGACAGCATTCTTCCATCTCTTGCTCTCCACGTGTCTGCTAGAGCCACACAAGCCTCCTTCCCGCTGTCCACGCACACAGGGACTGGCGTGAATGGTGCTCCTCAAAAAGATGTGTCCTGTGTAATATGAATACGGCCTTATTTGGAAAAAAGGTTCTTTGCAGATGTAATTAAGGACCTTGACTAAAATCATTCTCGATTACCGGGGTGGGCCCTAAATTCAGCAACAAGCGTCCTTACGAATTACACAAAAGAAGACACAGATACACAGAGAAGGCCAAGCCGGAGACACAGAGGAGAAGGTCATGAGGAGATAAAGGCAAAGATTAAGGCGGTGCAACCACAAGCAAGGAACACCTTGAGCCATCAGAACTGGAAGAGGCAAGGAAGGATTCTCGTCTGCTTGAGACTCTCTCTCCCTGTCCCTCTGCCCCTCCCCCCGTTCTCTCCAATCTCTCTCTCTCAAATAAATAAATACATTTTTAAAAAAGTGCAATTTGTGTGATGTTCCCTAGACCCTCTTCCTAGAATTATTTTCCAAAACCACTTTTTCATATATTATATAATTTGCTACTTGAATTTTTATTACCTGTTGTATTACTTTTCCAGTGTTGCTATAACAATTATCACAAACTGGGTGGCTTATGACAATAGAAATCTCTCAAAGTTCTGGAGGCTGTAAGTTTGAAATCAAGATGTCAGTCGGGCCATGCTCCCACTGAAGGCTCTAGCGAAGGATCATTCCTTGCCTCTTTCTAGCTTCTGGTGGTTGCCGGCAGTTTTTGGCACCCGTGGCTTATAGATGCATCACTCCAATCTCTAACCTCTGTCGCCATGGTGTTTTTCTTCTCTGTTGGTGTCTGTGTCCAAATTTCCCTCTTCTTATCAACAGGATATTGGCCATTGCATTAGGGACCACCCTAATCCAGGAGGACTTCAATTTAATTTAATTTTTTTAAGTTAGTTTTTATTGATTGATTGATTGTTACCTCTACATCCAACGTGGGGCTTGAACTCACGACCCCCAAGATCAGGTGTTGAATGCTCTTCTGACTGAGCTCCCTGGACCTCATTTTAATTTGATCACATCTACAAAGAACCTATATCCATATAAGGTCAGTCACCTTCACAGATACTGGGGGTCAGCACTACAGCATTCCCCCCTTTTAGGGGGGCACAACTGAACCCGTAATACCTGTCTCCCTCTACTAGATGGTAAGCTCCATTAGAGCAGGCATTCTTGGCTATGTAGAAGCTAGAGCCATTCTGGCCATGAAAAAGACTCTTGATAGACAAACATTTGTTGGAAGAACAAGTAAATGAATACGTGCTAATGAAATCAGGATGCCTCGGGAGATACAGTCAAATTAGTTGGATACAGACAAAAATTTTGCAAATTCTTAGAAAGATATGCTAGGATATGCACATCTACAGCCATAAAAATAAGCAGTATGCTGACTAATTCATGGTATTAATATATTTTCAAAGGAAATATATTACTTTCCCAAAGCATTCAGGGTCACTTACTTGTTTCTGAGCCTCTTCTTTTAGGTAAATAATAGCTTTTTTCCTTGATTTCATGTCACTAGTATAAACTTCTAGTCCTTATTTCTCTGTATCCTGCCTCCTTATTGCCTCAAATGGAAGTACTTGCTAAGAGGATTTAATCCATTGGTAAAACATTCAGCGGGTGCCTGGGTGGCTCACTCGGTCAAGCATCTGCCTTTGGCTCAGGTCATGATCCCGGGGTCCTGGGATGGAGTCCCACATCGGGCTCCCTGCTCAGCGGGGAGTCTGCTTTTCCCTCTGCCCCTCCCCCCACCTGAGCTCTCTCACGTGTGCTCGTGCTCTCTCTCTCAAATAAATAAAATCTTTTAAAAAAATACAAAATACAAAATAAATAAAACGTTCAGCACCTGAAGAGCTAAAGTCAAAATTTTAAATTCCAATGTGAGGTTTCCAGGTATAAAAGAATGTCCAATCTCTGGCATTCATTGACTACTTCACCATATTAATGTCGTTAAAAAAAAGCTAAAAGGTAAATCATTTAAGAGCAAGAGCTCAAGTTTCTACTAATAGCAATAGGTACTGTTCATTCTTTAAGTGAAAACCGCTGGTGACAACATTATTCAAAGTAGAACCACTTAAGAAGGCCTCTGTGGGTCTGTATCTAATATCAGAAGCCACTGCACACGTCTCAAAAAGAGTAACTGTTCAGTTCAGTCACCAACTGAGTCCTGATTCTGCTAACAGGACAGCACAGAAGGTCTCTACTCCTTCTACCTCAACACATTTCTTTTAATGGGTAGGAGTTGTGATCTTTTCTTCTATAGAACGAAACCTAACATAAGGAGAAAAAGTAATGTACTAGGTATTTTCAAATATATTTTTGTCAGTATGGATGCCGGGTATATTATTATGAAATGCTAAAATATCCTACTGAGGCTTTCTTCCTGTTTTACTGAGCTCCTTTGCAGGAGAAGTAGCAGCAGCGCCATCTTCTGGAATAAATGGAATGTGAAATAATTAACGGTGTTTTAAAACTCAGAGTCCTGAGGAAAAAAATAGATCATCTACATGTACGTAGCACAATGAAAGCCTGCAAATCAACCTTAGGTGTTAATCGTTACAGAAGAAATTAACATGGAATGAATTTCTGATGTCAAGGAGCGACTGCATAAGGGCAGCAAACCTCTCTTCCAGCAGAAGATTGTGTGGGTAGCTCATGCCATTGCGGCATTTTTTTTTTTAAAGATTATATTTATTTATTCATGAGAGACAGAGAGAGAGAGAGAGGCAGAGGGAGAAGCAGGCTCCCAAGGAGCAGGGAGCCCGATGCGGGATTCGATCCCAGGACCCCGGGACCACGACCTGAGCCGAAGGCAGACGCCCAACCATCTGAGCCACCCAGGCGCCCCATTGCGGCATTTTTAACATATAAATGACACACAATAGGAGGTAAATCTATGTTCTGGAAATTAACTGGGAAAAAAAAGCAAATCATGAGATCCAACTAGATTCAAACCGCTTTGCTACGGCAAAGTAGAAGAGACGGAGAAAAAAAAAATTCTGTGGTATTTCTCCTGCCTGCCATTGAAGATAATGTATATATAAAATGGAATAAAGAAACTCACAAGAGAAAATTACTGCAGCACACCATACATAGAGTCACTGAATGGTAGAGCAGGGTCGTATCTGGGACAGGTTAGTCAGGGCACTAATCACAAGGGGCACTAAAACCGTCCCTGGGAAATTATGGTCATGAAGAAAGAAATGATCATTTCTGAGAAAGTGCAACAGATTGGCTAAATGGAACACCTGGATTTGGGACAAGATAGGCGCCTCTTGTGTGGGGGGAAACTTGTGAAGCTCCCCCGGAAAGCACGGTCAGCGTGGTAGGCAGAATTCTAAGATTCTAGGCCCTTGGTGTGCATTCACGTTCTCCCAGCTATTCCAACACTGAACTAGGCATTACTATAAAGGAATCTTGCAATGAGTCCATCTTAAGGTCCAGAGAGCATTTGAGGTGGGCCCCAATTTAATCAGATGAGCCCCCTAAACGCATAGAATTTTCTGTGGCTGGTTGCAGAAGACAAAGTCAGAGAGTAGAAGTGCCATTGCTGGCTTGAGAATAAGGGAGGCCACCTGTCAAGGAACACAGGTGGCATCTGGAGCTGACAGTGGCCTCTGCTGACAGCCAGCAAGAGAATGGGGACCACAGTCCTCGAACTGCAAGGAACTGAATGCTGCCAGCAAGAATGCACTCAGAAGTGGATTTTTTGCCAGTTTCCATATAACTCAGCCTGGTAGACCCCGAGATTTTAGGCCATGATACCCTGAGCTGAGAACCCAGCCCTTCCCTGCTGAACCCACATGCCTATGAGCTAATACGTGCCTGTTGTTTGAAACCACTAAGTTTGTCGCCATTTATTATTTAGCAATAAAAAATTAATAGGTGAGAATAGATACACTTACAATTGCTTTCCAAGGAACACGGTTCCTGTGACCATCCGGCTTTAGTATTTGCTGAGGAGGTTATATGTTTTGCCCTTTCCTCTTATAATGCTTAGTTGAACTTTTAGATAAATATTTGGGGACACATTAAAAGATTAATGCCTTGTCAGGTTCCACATTATCAGGTTTCTCAGTGGGCCTACGGCATTAACTCACACTCGGGTGCCTTCATGTCTGCCAATGAGCAGGAGTGAAAATAAAAATACTGAACAGCCGGTACGGCATGCGCGGGGACCAATCACTCAGATGCCCCATCTCTCGCAAAGGCTGGTAGCTGGTTACCATACCAGCACTGGCAGAGTCTCGTCTCTGCCAATAACAATGCTCCTGGTGGGAAATAGGCAAGAACAAAGCTATGAAAGTAGTAAAACATCTTGGGAGGCAGTAAATAGGACAGGTTTGCAAAGCTCATTTTATCTAAGAATTGTCCCTCCTTAGCTTCTGGGAGGGCCAGTTGTCTCAATAGCTCCATCCTCAGGGTTGCCAGATTTAGGTGAAGGAAACAACACGACATGGAGTTAAATTTGAATTTCAGATAAAATATCAGTATTATACATATGGGTCCAAAATACTGCAGCTATCCAATGTAGACCAGTTTACCCTGAACCACTCAATATCACATGAGACATATTTTCATAGAAAAAATATTGTTTATCTCAAATTCACTTTTAACTGAGCATCCTATGTTTTGTTGGACAACTCTACTGTTATCATGGTCTTCTCTTCCTTCCTACTCAAGTTATTTTTTTAAAATATTTTATTTATTTGTCAGAGAGAGAGAGAGAATGAGCAGGGGAGGGGCAGAGGGAGAAGCAGGCTCCCCACTGGGCAAGGAGCCGGATGTGGGACTTGATCCCAGGACCCTGGGATCATGACCCGACCTGAAGGCAGACGCACAACCAACTGAGCCACCCAGGTGTCCCTCAAGTTATTTTTTGCTTAAAATAGATCAAAGTTTCAGGGTGCCTGGGTGGCTCAGTTGGTTAAGTGTCTGATTCTTGATTTCAGCTCAGGTTGTGATCTCAGGGTTGTGAGATCGAGTCCCACATTGGGCTCTGTGCTGAGTGTGGAGGCTGCTTAAGATCCTCTCTCTGCCCCTCCCCGTGCTCACTCACACGGGTGAGTGCTCTCTCTCAAAAAAAAAAAAAAAAAAAAGGTCTAAGCTTCAGGTCGTTCTGTCTACCAAAATATACTACAGTAAGAACCCACATCTTCACCATTTCTATACCTGGGTCCTGAACTTTGTAGACGATCCTCATAACGAGTTCATTTCCCCACGCATTGACTTCGACTTCAGCCATGTTACTTTCTTTGACCAATAAAAGAAGGCAGACATGACAGTGTGCATTAAGAACTTCGTGGGTGTTTCCACTTGCCCACTAGGACCTCTTTATCTACTTGAGTCCTGGGAGGAGGCTGCAGCCGTCCCAGCCAAGCCCAATCTAGAAAAGTTTACTCATAGCCAGTCAGCGGCCTCTTGAGCAAGATAAATGCATCCTGTTTGCTAGGGAGATTCTTGCAGTCGCTTATTTACACAGCACTACTGTTATCATAGGTAACTCACACTTCCCTTCCCACTTCATGGTTAAGGTGTTAAAAGAGAATTCAATAATCACAATACTGGCTGGTTTAAGAAGACACAAAAGGAAGGGGCGCCTGGGTGGCTCAGATGGTTAAGCGTCTGCCTTCAACTCAGGTCATGATCCCAGGGTCCTGGGATCGAGTCCTGCATCGGGCTCTCTGCTCCTTGGGAGCCTGCTTCTCCCTCTGCCTCTCTCTCTGTCTGTCTCTCATGAATAAATAAATAAAATCTTTAAAAAAAAAAAAAAGAAGAAGACACAAAAGGAAGAAAAGAAAATCAGTCCCGAACACGTAAGGATAGATTCTACTACCCCTTCGGCTCCCTCAGGGGCTTTGGGAGAATGCCGGGGAGAGCACTAATGGGGGAAGGGAAGCATATTGAACCTTACTCTAATGCTCCCAGAGTTATTGCCTTGTCATGTCCCTGTTTTATTTTGAACTGTCATGCTGAGCCTCATTGAGAATTACAGAGCTGATAGGGAGGATTTGATAAAGCCTGTGCATTACTTTTCTGGAAGTCTAGGCTTTTTTTTTTTTTTTTCTTTTCATTTTACCCAGTGTCTATCTGAATCAAGCACTTCTGATTTTCTTATATCTACCTAAGGATTAGAGCTAAATAACTTTATTAAAGGCCAATGAACTCTAGTTCAATTCTCTCACACTCAGATATATTTTCCCGCGTACGTGAAGGCTTTAACATACACCAACAGCCTCGCAATTTGATTTCTTTTTCAGTACACTTTCTGAGTGTGTGTAGTTGAGCATTTATTTTTAATATGATTGATACTGTAGCAGATACTCAGTAAATCTCTATGCCACACAGCCTTCAATTACAAATTGAAGTAATAGCTTATACTTGTTCGTTTGGCTTTTATGACAAAGAATAGATAAAGTGTGAATCTCACTGGATGGTTCCAAGACTGATAATGGAATATTGGTCCATGTATTTCTGGTGCGTCATCTCTCTGAGTTCATCTGGATATCATCACCAAAAGTATCCTGAAAGCTGGTTTATGCAGCATTCTATCAACTGGACATCTCTATTAAACAGCTCTTCCTCTCTTTGCCAGGGTAATGATTGCAAGCATATCTACAAGACCCTAAAATGCCTCCTTGCCAACGATATTAAATTAAATCCAGGGTAGTTTCTCCACTGCAAATGTATTACTGAACTTCAGTGCTCCCAACTCTGGAAGAGCATGCATGGTGTATCCAGCAGTGTTCAATCTGCCTAATTAGAACAAGCTGGGCTTTCTTTTACCATGCAGGTAACAAAGTTTACTGAGGGTACATTGTCTCCAAGGATCATTTATATTTCCTCCCAGAAAGCAAAGATCTACTACCCTTTGGGGAGTCCTCATAAGCCTAAGCACAGCTGGTCTGCTTGACACATCAGAGACATGAAGATGATCTTAAGGGAATGCCTTGCTTCTCAAAGCGTGGCCTGCAGGACCGTGGTAGCACGTGGGTGTCCTTAGAAATGCAGGATCTCAGGCCCACCTCAGACCTACTGAATCAGAATCTGTGTTTTATCAAGATCCCCAGAGGATGCCTATGAACACTGAAGTTTAAGAAGTGCAGCTCGGGTGCCTGGGTGGCTCAGTTGGTTAAGCGACTGCCTTCAGCTCAGGTCATGATCCTGGAGTCCTGGGATCGAGTCCCACATCGGGCTCCCTGCTCAGCAGGGGGTCTGCTTCTCCTTCTGACCCTCTTCCCTCTCTTGCTATCTGTCTCTCATTCTCTCTCTCTCAAATAAATAAATAATCTTAAAAAAAAAATTAAAAAAAAAAGAAGAAGAAGTGCAGCTCAATGTTTACTCCCATGATGCCATTCCTCCAAGCAGCAAGATGCACTTGAGGATTTCCAGCTGAACACTTTCGATAAGCTACCCAACCAATACTTCTAAGGCTGCAACTCCATGACTAAACGGGTTTCCTACAACCCATGTCTCAAAGCTATGAATATTAAATAAGATCATACATTCTAAAACCCAAAAGGACCTATAGAAATGTTAGCTCTTGCTACTGTTCACTGAGCATGCCCTCGTTGTTTCATTCCCAGTGGAGTGTTCAAAAAGAATCACAATTAGGGGCCCTTGGGTAGTGCAGTTGGTTGAGTGTCTGACCCTTGGTTTCGGCTCAGATTATGATTTCAGGGTTGTGGGATTGAGCCCCACATCCCCCACGTCGAGCTCTGTGCTGAGGGCGAAGACTGTTTAAGACTCACTCTCTCTCCCTCTGCCCCTCCCCTCCCTTAAAAAGAGAAAAGAAAATGTAAATCTGAAACCTCTGCCCTAGAGAGGCTGATGCAATAGATCTGAGGTCATGCCTAGGAATCGCTATTTTTAAGTGGTACCCAGCAGATTTTTGTGACCACTCGGGTTCTAGAAATGCCATTCCAAATGAGAGTCTCCTCCAGAACTGGCTGCCGTTGCAAGCCAACACCATCTCCATACACATATTCTAAGAACCCAGCCCTTAAAGTGCAAGGCCCGGCTCTCATTTGGCTTGCTGTGGAGCTTCATTACCTCCCGTGATTTCCTTGGTGACACAGGCCAGGAAGAAACTAGCTTCATCTGCCTTTCAAATGAACTACAGCTACCCAAACAGACCCAAGCGAGCTGTCTTTTCTCGCCCACAGGCTGGGAATGCATGTGTTCATGAAGACAGTTCTCTCCCATTTCCTTTGTCAGTGCCACTGCCCTTACCGTGGAATCCAATCTCAATCAGATTGCATGTTCAGCTTTATTCATGGCATAATCTTTGCTGCTCCGGCCCCCCAACAGTGTTCGTACCTGAACACATAACAATGTCATTCCACAAACACAGGACCTCCTCTATCTGAACCTATATTATGTTTTGAGTTCTCAGCCGGCCATTAGATAAAAATTGAATGCCAGGAAATTCCCCAAAGGTAGGTGGCCTGCGGAGCGACAAGGTGTTGGGGGTGTATGCAAGCCTTTCTCATGCTGGTTTCTATCGTGATGTCCACGTGGCCATCACTTGTATTTGTGTGTGTGCATGCACATGCACGCACGCACGCCCAAGATGTCTGCGCAGGTCACTGCCTGAAACCTTTGTGCCAACCACAAGTCCTCCTCAGATGCAGGAGGTATGTGAGCCTGGTTACGGCCACTGTCAGGGCCATGGAATATACTCCACTGCTCGGGCCCTGCACAGGGCACCAGGCAACTCTGTGGCAGGGTCTCAGATACCCCAACTTTCCTCCACAGTCATGTCTCCTGCTTCCCCATGCTCTCTCTAGGAAATGGAGGCGGCAGACGTGAATAGCAAGCCTTCTCTATCCTTGGTTTCCACAAACCTAACCAAGATTTTAGTGCGAAGTGGCGACCAGTGGGTCCCAAGGCCCCTTCCCTTGAAACCTCAAAACCAAGTTTTGCTCCCCTCTCTGACTCTGCCTGCCTCATTGTGGGCAACTGTCTAACCTAGAAGGGAGAACAGACTTACTCTATGGCTTCCTAATTCTTCCAAAGTGTTTATGCCCTGGGTTTTTTCATCCCCTCTAAAATGGAAGCCTTTAGAATCCAAACACCCATTACTGACAGACCTCTGCTGCCTGCTGTGAATACAGCATTAGGCATTTAACCTAATTGTCCGAACACAGGGGAGTGTAAGGATAAAACGAAATACAAGAAAAAGAAGCCAAGGCTGACATTTCCAAAATATGACTTTGCTGTACAATTATTTTTCAAGTATTACAGCACCTTCCCACTGTGGCAGGTGGCCTGATGAGGGATATAGAAACTGCATGAGCAGATGAAATGAGAAGACGGCAACCACAGTTCCCAACTAACCCTGCCATGCCGCTCAGTGTTTACTTTTCTTTCTGAAAGAAAATTGACCAAGCATCCCCCTCTTGATGTCCTCAATTAAGGTTCTACCGAGGAAGAACTTCGAACGTGACCCAAGTGTGAGAAGCACAAATACATGCAACACCATAGGGCACATGAAGCGAAGGGTTAATTCCCCGGCCGGCTGGTGACATTGCCCTTGGCAATAGCAAGAACTTGCTCTGTGTCACCTACTCCGTGGAGCCTTTTCACATTCATTATCCCGTTTTTTCCACAACAGGCCTATGGTTGCGTTATTGTCATTTCTGCTGTTTTCACATGAGAAACATAAGTAACTGGTCGAAGTGGTGGGGCTCAAACAAAATTGTTTTTGGAAACCCCATATTAAATTCACCAACACCGTGTCCTATTGCAAATAAGGGAGTGACGGACACCACACCCAGACAGTCCTCCCATGTGATGGGGTGGTGGGTCTGCTGTGGCCGCCCCCAGAGGAGCCAAGTCTGTGTCAAGCAAACAGATAAGCTAGTATCACCTGATCTACCACTTCTACGATCTGGACATATCTCCTCAATCTTGGAATGATGTATGTGGGAGATTCTTTCTCCTTCTGAGGGCAACAGATAATGTAGATGTGAGTGGGCACAGAACAGAGATTTCAAACTAAAACAACACTGTGATATAATAAATAATCTTTCGTTTAAACCTCAAGTTGAAATTTGAAGGTATGTATTGGAGGTACGTCTTCCAAGTCTCAGGCCTATAAATATAAACCAAGACCCAGGAAGACAAACCCATACAAACTGAACAAACCAAAGGGTAAGAAAAAAATTCAAGCAAAATATTAAGTGCTCATGCTATGGATCTGTTCATTTCATCTCTGCCGGATTAGACAGTTTGGTACAAGTTTTCATGTATTACATTGCAATTCTTCAACCATCATTTCACTCCTAATGTCTTGCCAGCGTCCTCTTTTATTGACAACTGTTTTTGTTCCAAAAGCTATCACTGTTACATCACAATTAGCTGTGTATGGCACTGAATCCTGTTAGAATGGGGGGAGGCCTATAATCCAGTTATAGGCTCCTTTGTCTCTGGCTCTAATCGTTGCTTTTGACAAAATACTCCTTATAGGGACTAAATGACTAACTCTTTTGTAACACATAAAGAAACACAACTTATGTTTAATTGGAAAAATATGAACTAATGCTTAAGAGTCATCTACCCCAGCCCATGGGGCCCATGGTGCTCGGTAATGGCAGGGCTTCCGTCCCACACACAGCATGAGCTGCTTTCATTGCTCCTTTGCCTACATTTCAACTCTAGGTGCCGAGCAGAAAAGATCTCCATAAGAACAGTTCATTTCCCTGGCCAAAACAAATTTATAAAGTAACTAGTTGCCTTTGTGTTGTTCTTAAAGTGCTTTAAGAACTTGCGTAGCCCTCAAAACAAGCCCTTTCGATTCTGCTGTGAACTTGTCTGGTTTTCATCACCCCGTTTCTATTCTCTCTCCCACCTAACTCCCCGCGGCCTCTCTGCTTCTCATGACTTTCGCACTGGAGAAGTCTCAGTCCCTTTTTTCATTACCTAACACCCATTTCAAAGAAATGTTAAGGTAATTTAATCATCCCTGAGACCCAAACAGAACTCTTACTGCCGTTACAGGACCTAAGGAATTAACCCCCTTGGTTATTGTTTAGGCTTTCAAATTTCCTCCAAAAAGAGAGGATGTTTTTTTTCACTCCTGTTAACTGGCGCTTTGTCCCTTTGGTTAAAATGGATGCATAATTCTTTCTAATAAACGTGAATAGCAAACATCTATCTTATTCTCATTGTGAGGGGAAACTGCTTACAACATCTCAGCCAGCTAAAGATAGGGATTTCAACCATCGAATAACAAGACCCTCTCCTTTTAAAAACAAGGGGCTTGTTTCTTTCTTTCAGAAAGAAAAGTAAACACTGAGCGGAAATCAAGGGGAAATCAAGTGACTTCGTGAAGGTTAATCAGCAAGCCACACCTCTTACTTTTCTTCTGTTGTCCAAGTAATTAATCTTATTTTCTTAATTCCACTACCCAATATCCCCTATCAAACTCCCAAATGACCAATCTTCCATATTTAACAAACACGTATAATTATTAGTTTAATAGGCTTTGAGCTCCTCAATGAAGCATACACAGACTACCTGCTCACTCGAATAGACAACAGATTCTCTTTGGAATCAACAGCTGGCAGTGACAGCCATTCATGCAGAGTTTATTTTTTAAAAACCCTTAGACACCAAGCGACTTTGCAAGCTGCAACATACACCAGCTAATGGACGGTTCCATGTGGTCTGACAAACGGCTATTCCCGAGTCTTAAAAGGAAGTGTCAGAATGAGTCCCTTGCCTCAGTCAATACCTATTTTTTCAGATCTATAGCAATTTCATAAAAATATGGGGTATTCGTGTGGTTTATAGGTTACATTGAGGAAAATGGAAAATATTATTTTTTCCGAAAGTATAGCCCTTCAGAGGCTAACAATTGAAGGGCTGTGTGTGTGTGTGTGTGTGTGTGTGTGTGTGTGTGTGTGTGTGTGTGTGTAGACGAGGCTGAAGGGATTGACCCGTGCTGGGGTGGAAATGCAGTGCTTTGGCCACAAGCTGAAAAACCGCCAGCTGTTTTAACCTCTGTGTCATGTGGAAGGAGGCTGGCTCCAACTGCAGATCACTTAAAACTATAAAAACTTCTTCTTCAATAATACCAGCAAGGCTCATTAGCCCCTCCACAAGTCTCAAGAATTCTATTTTCTCCACACAGTATTTCATTAGAGAGCTGAACAGATATTATTGTAAGAAATGAAAGTATTTCTTTTCTTCGGAAGATTATTAAATATGATAGCACACTCAAAAATTCAATAGCTACTCCCATGCATTAAGAAAAACCAAAATGATCTGTTCATTTATTTATTAGCTGTTTATTGTCTATTCTATGATAGACTCTGTTCTTAGTGTTGTGGGACAATTTATCGTAAGCTAGATAAAGCTCTTGCACTCATTTGAATCCGTTTGCTTTGCCATTTGACAAAAAAACTCCCCCACTCTACTCCCAGGCAGAAACCTCTGTTCAAGAAGTTGCCTCGATCCAGAAGTAATGTGTGAAAACACACTAGGGTTTCATCCTAACATGCAATATAGTCCCCGATCTCGACATTAATATAGTCACTGATTCTCCTCCTATGACTATAAATTTGGCTGACAATTAGCTTCTCCTTATTAGAATTCTAATGCACAATTGCCCCTACAGAGCTCATTAGGATTTTGCTCAAGTTACATGCATTCTGGTTCATAGTTGGCATATTTTCTAACATTACAAGTGTGCCTTATTAAGCAGAATCTTGCTGAATGAGGCAGACACCCATTTTCTTCCTCATTTTTAGAAGACAAAAAGATACTACTCAATTCCAAAAACCTAGGCTTTAAGCAGCCTATGAAAATGTAAAACCGGCCTATACTAGTGACTGTAATTTGTGACTCCTACAGCAAGCACACTACGAAATGTTTTTTAAAATTTCACCATTACACATTTATATCGATTGTGTTCACTAAAAATCTAATAAAGCTGGGTGTTAAACGCAAACAATGAATCGTGAAACACTACATCAAAAACTAATGATGTAATGTATGGTGACTAACATAACATAATAAAATAAAAGAATAAATGGATGGGAATAGTTAAGGAAATACTGAAGGGAAAAAAAAGAACAATGAAATGGAAGTAGAGTTGTCAGATTTAGCAAATAAAAATAAATTTGAAATTCAAATTTAAAAAGAAATCTAATAAAGCAATGTCTTTTATAAGCATGTATATTGGCTTGTTGTTTAATGAAAATAAGTAATTTATATGAAATTAGAGACAGGCAAAATTAATATATGTGACAATAAAAATCAGAAGAGTGGTTGCCTACAGATTGTGCCGGTGGCCCGGAGGGGGCATGAGAAAACTTTTGGGGGGAATATAAATGTTTTCTATCTTGATTGGAGCATTGAGATAAATGGGTGCATACATTTGTCAAAACTCATCTAACAGTTCATTTGAGACTTGCATATGTCACTGTCTGTAAATTTTGCCTCAATAAAACAATAAACAGAGAATTTCAGGGGATTATTATAATCAAAAGTAGTCTTTAAGGAAGAATGAATGCAGAGTTTCCAGAAAGGCTGAGGAACAGTTTCCTAGAGAAGTAGTAGCCAGGAAGCGATCTGAAGGATGATCATGGATGAGAGAATGAAGGAGGAAAGAAGGCTATTGCAGGCCCCTCCAAGGAGGAGCAGACACAAAAGTATGACTTCGGTGAGGAATGACAGTTCAAGAGGCTGAAAGGCACACAAGAGCCAAGGCATGGAGGGTTTTCATGCCCTAAGGAATTTAGACTTCTTCTGAAGGAAATTTGGAGGAAGTCTGGAAGATTTTTAACTGAGAAGTGATAGCGAGACATATACAGAGAGAGAGAGAGAGAGAGAGAGACATTATGGACACTGACCATATTTCTGGCTTGGGCAACCAGGCAGAATTGTGTTGAGGTAGAGAAGGCAGGAGGAGTAGATCTGGAAGGAGAGGAAGCTGAGTTCTCTCAACCCATCGTATTTTACGTACCTAAAAGACACCCAAGCAGGGGCACCGGTGGCTCAGTCGTTAAGCGTCTGCCTCCGGCTCGGGTCGTGATCCCAGGGTCCTGGGATCGAGCCCCACATCGGGCTCCTTGCTCAGCGGGAAGCCTGCTTCTCCCTCTCCCACTCCCCCTGCTTGTGTTCCCTCTCTCGCTGTCTCTCTCTCTCTGTCAGAAAATAAATAAAATCTTAAAAAAAAAAAAAAAAAAAGACACCCAAGCAGAGCTATCCAATGGGCTGCTGGATTGAGGTACTGTAACCCTATCTACAAATTTGCCCAGGACAGTTTTTGCTTATTATTTTTGCCCCAGAAAAAATTATTAATAGCACTGCCTTTCATTCCCCCAGCAGGTTCCAGTTTTGTCACAAATTATACAGTCACCCTGGTCATATGTAGGGCAGGATTTTAGGCCATTTGTGTTCAATTTAGACAAAAGATTTTTGGTGTCATCAATACATGGGTAGTAGGTAATGTTAAAGGATGGGATCGTTGAAAGAGAGATTTTAACTGAACCTGAGGAATACTGACACCAAGAGGAAGATGGACGAGGGCCCCCAAAAGATGAAAATAACAAAAAGCATTACGGAGTTAGAAAAAGAAAACTAAAAAAGATTACTATTCTGGAAACCAAGGGAAGATTTCCTCCAGTAATTCTCTCCCCAAGAGGAGGCATGCTTTCCAATGTACTTAGAGAGGGCCGGTGTCCACTATAGAACTTCATATGTAGAAAGTACTCAGTAGATGTCTGATGATTAATTAGTGGAAAGGTGCTATTTCTGTTCCTAAGTGGCAAATACTCTTACAGCAGCCCGGTTTCAAAAATGAGCAATTCTTTTAAGATAAAACTTTAGTTTCAGAAGCTATGATACAAATCATTTCTCCTTTTCTGAAAGAGAGTACACATTATAGCTCCAACAACATTATATTTTCGCTGTGATTCTTTCTTGCTTCAGATGAAATACAGGGAGATAGGTCTTTGTCCATAATTCCCTCAAATACCATCTTCTCTTGGCTTTTACTGCTGTATATCATCTTTGAGTGTAGAGATTTCACTTTTATAAGTACCACCCTTCCTATTGTTTATAAGTGTCTAACAACTAGAATTATTTTCCCCCTATTATTCTTACATTTTCCTGCTGTTTCTGCCACACCTTGCCAAAAACAAAAGCAGCAACCAAACGCTTCTACAAAGGAGATGCTGATCTCCTGGCAAAAATATGTAAGTTAACGGTTTGCTGTCTATCCCTAAATACAAAACATGCATAAAGATTAGCAAAATAAAAAAATGTAGAGTGATACAGCTACCTAAAACTTTTTCCTTACTCTCAAAAAAATGAAAAGTCAATTTTACTTGACCAGATTTATATATACAAACCTAAACATTCCCACGAACCATAATTTACATAAATCTTCTAAGATGTGGGAGTTTACCTAATTCAGAACATCAACTGGTATTCCACAATCTAAATCTTAAGTAACATTTATCTACAATCAATACCTAATCTGTGCTAATGGCATCCAAAAGAAGAAAAACAAATAAAAAAGGATACTAATGTAACATTGTGTGTCAATTACCCCAAAAAAAAATTAAAGAAAAAAAAAGGACAGACTACCTACACTTATATGAAGCATAATGGTCATAGTTTCTGGCACATCTGTGGGGTTGAAGCTAGCAAACCATAAATAATTCTCAGTAAATGTCAGTTCCCTTCCTTTTTAAAATAGGTAAGAATACTTTTGAAGAGTAAGAAGCTGGTTGGTTTAGCAGGCTGATGTCAATGATGCAGACTGATCGTGAGCAGTTGTGAGCCCAAGACACTGAAGACAGAACCTATCCATATGCATTTGTCTGGATTATTATATGACCACCATAAGACACATATTTCCCCTCTTGAATCAGTCGTGACTGGCTTTAACATAGAGTCTGTTCTAGAGTCTGCTGTATGCTGGTGTGGCATCTTTTGTTAGGTTCAAAACAAAATTATCTAACTCTGGCCCACTTTACACCCACGTACACTGAGGTTCAGGATAGACAGCTTTCGATAAAACTTGTCACATGGAGGTGGTTAAAACACAACTGGTAAGAAAAAGTTGTCTGGACCACTCCCTACCGAATCCTGAATGCCGACTAAAGAAATCCCATTTATTTCTAAAGGGTAATAGTTAAGATACTTGTAGATTTTAACCAGTGGCCTATTATTTTATAAGGTTGAAGAAAGCTAATCGGACATCCTTCAAAACAAATTAGAAACAAACTAAAAGCAGGAAGAGCAGCTGAGATGATGACAGTAATTGTGGGACCAGATTTGGGAAAGATGGTAGAGATGTAATTTAATCTATTTTTCAGGTGGACTTGTAGCTTACTTTAATAAAGTTATTGATATTTACCCAGTAATTCAGCCTGGTGTTTCGTTCCATTAGTGCTAATGAAGCTTTACAAGATGGTGTAAAAACAGTGACAACAAAGTGTGTGATTTTGACCCTCAGTGGAATTTCACCCATTACAAATTGGTTTAGACAGGATATTTTTGTCTTAAATTCCAAAAAAAATGAAATCAATTCAATGAAATTGCATGGCTCAGCTCAACTTTCAATCTTCTGAGTAATCATCATAATTGGAATCAGCCAGAAATGGCTGAGTTTTAATTTGGAAAGCAGGACAATGTTTTGAGATATTGAGGGGGTTTTTTTCCACGTAAGTTTCCTTGAGCCCATTGCTTTTCTCTCCACCATTCAGCATCCTCAAGGAGGGAAGGAATATAGTCAAGAAGTTAATTGAGTTTCTGAAAGAAATAAAAATGAAACCAGAGCAACAGCAGTGGAATTATTTCTGAGAGCCATAGTTTTCCATCTCGACAGCCACAAATTTGATCGACAACTGTTTCGTTTGATTTTTTTATTATAAAGACTTGTCAGGCATATAATGCATAATAATGCATTTTTATTGTCTAAGTCACTGAGTTCTGGGGTGGCTTATTTCACAGCAGGAGTGATACAACCAGGAAAATGTATGAATTCTGTGCAAATTCTTCAAGACCTTAGAATATCCATGGGTAGAAATGAGAAGAGGACAATGGAAAACATCGAGTTTAAATTTTGAGTTAACCACATTTAAATCTGGAAGTAAGTACGTTACTTTTGATTGGAAAAGTGGCAGAAATGGGGGTTTGTGAACTACAGTTCAGTATGAAAGAAAGTCACGTGTGCATCTGAGATGCACTTATAAATTGTCAACTGGATATACTTTCGCTAAACTATACTAGTGAGCAGCTGTTTCCAAGAAATCAGTGTTGTTAGCAGCCATGCCCTCGGAGACCATAGTACCTGGTACACCTCGTAGTCTCCAAATCCAAAATTATTTCAGGACATCTGTCACTATTGTTTCCAGAGCACAGTATTTAATTTTAAAAATTGATAATAGTCTTTCTGTACACAGTGGACTGCTTCTGAAAGAAAAATGTGAAATTAACCCAAGACTGTAGCAAAGGCCTATAGGACCATCAACAAGGCTACTTATTTCCTCAGCTTCAGTCACTCGTGTGACCTAGAGTGCAGGCTGAAATAAAGCCTGTCTATATGTTTGCTATGACTTCTATAAAAATATCTAAGTACCTGCTATCCTTGACCAAGAACTCTGATAGAAGGATAAGAACTGGGAACAGAGGGGTGGGACTTTGGGGGGGGGGGGTGGAGAATCGGGTTTCAGATAATATCACCCAATGCCAGAAGTTACAAGTCAAAGAATTAACAAAAGTAGGACCCAAATCGGGACTGAGAATTTAAAGCCAAATAAATGGAAGGAACAACAGTAGAGAAAATTAGGATGACTTTTCAAAATAATACTGCTTCTCTTTGTTTTTAGAGAACATTCACGGTCACTGTATTTCACAACTCCAGGAGTCAATGCTCATATCCTGATCTGTGTAAATGACACCCACTGTAGGTGAGCAGCGTACAGCTTAGACTCTATGTGGTTGCCCTTAATACAGGACTGACTTCGGTGGTGTGTTACTCCAGAAGAATATACCAGCCGATTAAGGATTTATCGATGAATTATTGGTAGTGACATGTGCTGGCACTTTATTCATGTTATATTACTTGATTATTCCATCATGAGTAATTAAACTTATTCTTTATTAATAATTGTTACATAATATGATACTATATAGCAATACAAGGCTCCAAATTGCAGTATGGGAAAACACTTAACGTTAAGTGTGGCCTAGCACAGACCAGCAGCATCAGCATCACCTGCTATCTTATTGGAAACACAGAATTTAAGGGCCACCTCCAGACCTGCTCCCCACCCAGACCTACTGATTCAGAATTTGCATTTTTAACAAGATCCTCGGGTGATTTGTATGTATGTTAAAGCATGAGAAACAGTAATCTACATAACAGTGTCATATATCATACTACTCATTAACTTTCAAGACTGTGCCCCTTAGGTGGGGATAAAGAAGTCTGCATTTCCCCCCTCGGGTCAAGAAACTTGCTTATATCCCTAAATTAGTTCGAGAATCATATTAAGTTATGAATGCTATCTGTAGAAAAAAGGAAATAAAAACAAAAATGGCCTACAAATTCAAGGTGTCAAAAAAAGCATCCATCCATATCTCATAAAGTGGTAGGATCTATGTTCTCTGCCTTTGAAGCGGGATGGGACTGTGACTACTGGAAAAGTGGTGGTTGGGGTGCCTGGGTGGCTCCGCCAGTTAAGCATCTGTCTTCGGCTCAGGTCATGATCCCGGGGTCCTGGGATTGAATCCTGCATCGGGCTCCCTGCTCAGCGGGGAGCCTGCTTCTCCCTCTCCCTCTGTGTACTTTCTCTCTCTCTCAAATAAATACATAAATCTTAAAAAAAAAAAAAAAAACCTAAAATTTTGAGGTTAGAGTAGATTAAAGACTACATTGGATCTAGTTCATGTATTAGAATTTTCTCTTTTGAAACAACAATAAAAAGTCCTGTCTTACAAAACCAACAAAACGTACTGTCTCTGACTTGTTCTATAAAAGCAATTTCCATAACATATCTACAGCTTCAAAAAAATGGTTATGATCAGCTGGGCTTTGTCTAATCAAAGTCTTCCCAAATGTACCTAATGGCAATGCATTGATATTTAATGAAGAAGGAACTTCAACACGGAATAGAGTGTCCTCTAAGTAAACAGACTGAACTTACGAGAATTTCATTTATGGAAAATCAGGTCATAAAGTAATTCTTCTGGAAACAAAGGGAAAGTATGTTTCTCAGAAATCATCTCTTCAAAGCCAAAGAGGGACTTACAACAAAGTGTCTCTTCCCTTTCCCCCCCAAATTTATACTTTATTTCATTTCTGTTTTATGAGAATATGGATGTCAAAATGAACAATTTAGCCAAGTTATTTACTTCCATCAAACTTGCAAGTCTATTTTTTTTTTTAAGATTTTATTTATTTCAGAGAGACAGCAAGAGAGAGCACAAGCTGGGAGGGAGAGGGGCGGAAGGAGAGGGAGAAGCAGGCTTCCCGCTGAGCAGGGAGCCTGACCAGGTGGGGCTCAATCCCAGGACTCTTGGATCATGACCTGAGTCGAAGGCAGATGCTTAACTGACTGAGCCACCCAGGTGGCCCTCAAACTTGCAAGTCTTAATGACTAATCCAAGCACATCAAGTGAATCTTATTACTGCATTTTAAGGATAATCCAAGAATTTTTTTTAAAGATTTTATTTATTTGAGAGAGAGAGAGAGACAGCGTGTGCACGCATAAGGACAAGAGCAGAGGAAGAGGGACAAGCAGACCCCACGCTGAGCACAGAGCCTGACTCAGGGCTCAATCCCACCACACTGAGATCATGACCTGAGCCAAAACCAAGAATCAGACGCTCAACTGACTGAACCACCCAGGCACCCCAATCCAAGAATTTTCTTAGTGGTTAAGTCTACATAAAAGAAATAATGCTGTAATTGGCCTTTGTATCAGTGATGCACATTATCTCTTTAATTCTTAAAAACATAAGATCAGAAAGTAAGCATGAACAAACTGTTGACTCATTGTCTTTATATTATAGGAGGGGGCATGCATGGATTTCATTTATAAGGAATCTCTGAAAATTCTGTTTCCAGAGCATAGTGTATCTTAGTCCAGTGGAAAGGAAGCGGTTTGGTGATACATGAGGAAGCAATGCAAATATCATGGAATTACATGTTTTTTGGAGGGACCCAAAGATTGCTTTTGGCAATATCCCTCTAATACTGCAATCGTTAGTTCATTCATAAATTAAAAGCTTAGTGCTCTAAATCTAAAAACTACAATGGTACAGAGATCATAGGGCCCTGGAAGCTATTTAAAACTATTCTAAATAGTTTTAGAGTGTGGTGTGTACATAAAGGACAGGATTTTTTTTTTAAGTGATCTAAAGTTGACTGAATAAAAACCAAAAGTCAAAACTATAAACTAAGACATAAAGCAGCATTATAATAGTATTTACACTAGGAATATATCTGTATTCTAGTTAAGCGTTTGGTTCAGAAGACTCTGTGTAATTAATCATGTCTGTGCTATACTAAACACAAATAGATAAACCTCCTACTGAAGAATACCAGTAGAGGCCCTTCAACTTTTAATACGTGAGGAATTTGAAGAGGACTTCCAGCAAAGTAATGAAAATGATTAAAGACTCAGAAATAGGATTGAGAAACAAAGCTTAAATGATTTGACACTATTTCAACCTAAAGAAAAGAAAGGCAGGAGGTGTTTTCATAAGGATTTCCAAAATATGAAGGCTTATTACAAAAGCAGTGGGTCTCCAACTCTGGTATTGAGAGAATAAAAGGAAATATTCAAAGTTAAGTAGACCACCTATTTTCTGGTGGAATGCTGTGACACATTCTGCCACAAGCTTAGAAAATACAGCTTTCAGATTGTATAAAGGAAATTTTTTTACTTCTATAGAAATCACTATCAAAGAAGAGAGGCAAGATCTCGGACATAGCTCCTTCCAGCCCCACTTTACCGTGTAGATTTTTGTCGCTATGAGAGGAGGTGATAGTCATACATGATACTCTCCCGTCCTAATACCTAAATGAAACACCTCAGCAAACTAGCCCATCAACACCATGACCACTAACCCATTTTTTTACTTGGTAAAATTTGCTACAACACAGAAGGGAGAAGGAGACACACAGGTCATTAGGGAAAGAACCGAAATATTTGTCTTCAATACATAAAAGTTGAACATTAGGTGAGTGGCAAAAAAAAAAAAAAAGTAACGTCACTGAAGTTAGATCCAGCAGGTTGGAAATTCTCTGCCATTTTCTACATGTACTCAAGGTTTGTTTCATTCATTCCATCAACAAATATTTATTGAACACCTATGACTGGGTACTGTTCAGGCCCCCAGGGAAATATTTGTGAGCAAAATATAATAACCCCTGGCTTCACGGAACTTACATTCCATTAGAGAAAAATTGTGTAGGGTCTTATATGCCATTGCAGGAACTGTGGATTTTATTCTGACAATGATTTTTTAACACAAGAGCGACATGATTTAACAGAACTTTTTAGAAGATTACTCTAGATGCAATGTGGAAACTCAACTATAGCAATGCATGTGTGAAAGTGGCCAGAGGAGATAAGACTAATGCAATAATCCAGGCAAGAGCTAATGGCTGTCTAGAGCACTGGATGTGATGAGAAGTAGTCTGATTTTGTAACTATTCTGAATGTACAATCTGTACAGTCAATAGGACTTACTGACAAATCAGATTTGAGGTCTGAGAACAAAGGTCAATAGAGCCCCAAGGTTTTGTACCCAAGCAACTGGAAAGACAGAATTGCCAATTGGCAAAAAGACAGTCTCTTCAACAAATGGTGTTGGGAAAATTGGACAGCCACATGCAGAAGAATGAAACTGGACCATTTCCTTACACCACACACAAAAATAGACTCAAAATGGTTGAAAGACCTCAATGTGAGATAGGAGTCCATCAAAATCCTAAAGGAGAACACAGGCAGCAACCTCTTCGACCTCAGCTGCAGCAACTTCTTCCTAGAAACATTGCCAAAGGCAAGGGAAGCAAGGGCAAAAATGAACTATTGGGACTTCATCAAGATAAAAAGCTTTTGCACAGCAAAAAAACAGTCAACAAAACCAAAAGACAACCGACAGAATGGGAGAAGATATTTGCAAATGACATGTCAGATAAAGTGCTAGTATCCAAAATCTATAAAGAATTTCTTAAACTCAACACCCAAAGAACAAATGATCCAATTAAGAAATGGGCAGAAGACATGAACAGACATTCTTCCAAAGAAGACATCCAAATGGCCAACAGACACATGAAAAAGTGCTCAACATCACTCGGCATCAGGGAAATCCAAATCAAAACCTCAATGAGATATCACCTCACACCAGTCAGAATGGCTAAAATTAACAAGTCAGGAAATGACAGATGTTGGCAGGGATGCAGGGAAAGGGGAACCCTCCTACACTGTTGGTGGGAATGCAAGCTGGTACAGCCACTCTGGAAAACAGTGTGGAGTTCTTCAAAAAGTTGAAAATAGAGCTACCATAGGATCCAGCACTTGCACTACTGGGTATTTACCCCAAAGATACAAATGTAGGGATCCGAAGGGGTATGTGCACCCCGATGTTTATAGCAGCAATGTCCACAATAGCCAAACTATGGAAAGAGCCAAGATGGCCATCGACAGATGAATGGATAAAGAAGAGGTGGTATATATATACAATGGAATATTATGCAGCCATCAAAAGGAATGAAATCTTGCCATTTGCAACGACGTGGATGGAACTGGAGGGTGTTATGCTGAGCAAAGTAAGTCAATCAGAGAAAGACATGTATCATATGACCTCACTGATATGACGAATTCTTAATCTCAGGAAACAAACTGAGGGTTGCTGGAGTGGTGGGGGGTGGGAGGGATGGGGTGGCTGGGTGATAGACATTGGGGAAGGTATGTGCTATGGTGAGCGCTGTGAATTGTGCAAGACTGTTGAATCACAGATCTGTACCTCTAAAACAAATAATACATTATATGTTAAAAAAAAAAAAAGATAGCAGGAGGGGAAGAATGAAGGGGGGAAATCAGAGGGGGAGACAAACCATGAGAGATGATGGACTCTGAAAAACAAACTGAGGGTTCTAGAGGGGAGGGGGGTGGGAGGATGGGTTAGCCTGGTGGTGGGTATTGAGGAGGGCACGTTCTGCATGGAGCACTGGGTGTTATGCACAAACAATGAATCATGGAACACTACATCTAAAACTAATGATGTAATGTATGGGGATTAACATAATAATAAAAATTAAATTAAATTAAAAAAAAAAAGACAGAATTGCCATTAACTGGGGTGGGGAAGACTGTGGGTTGAACAGGTTGGAGGGGAAGATAAGGCACTCAATTTTGAACAAATGTTTTGTGATGCCTATGAGAACATAAGGTGGAGATGTCAAGAAAGCAGTTAGATGAACCCCATCTCTCTGAACTTCATTCTACTTAGCTATAAAATTGGGTAACAATTATGTGAGGATCAGAGATAGCACACGTCAAGCACATGGAAGGCCATAAATACAATGAACAGCAATCACCATTAATGTGACCATTACCAGCCAACATAACTATCCTACCGTCAGTGGAGGTGACTAAGACGCAAGAGGCAAGGGACAGTTAATTATGGTCACAATCACAATGCAAAACAAACAACCATAAAATCTCAATGGCATATGACAAGAAACATTTACTTAGCTGGCTGTCAGCTGATTTAGGCTGATCTAGGCTGGACTCACTCATGTGTCTGCTGCCCGCTGGAAATACAATTGATTTGGACTGGTGTCAGCTGGGAGTGGTTCTGCTCCATGCAGATCTCCTCCTCCTCCTCCCAGGACTAGTATATACGTCCCATAGCATTAAGAGACGTAAAAGACGGACGTACTCAATAGTTAAGTAACTTCGTTGTAATTTGGTCTTGGTTTTGAAGGGGGAGATTATGCCACCCAAAACATGCCACTTTGGCGTATTATTTTGAATTAAAGTCACTTAAGAAACAGCCAGAGCAAAAAGGACACTGTGACCCTCTTTTGTTCCCCCTGAAAGCAGGAAATCAATCTCCCCTGTGAAAGGTGCCCACCCCATACAGGAGGGTAGAAGGCACCCTTATCACCGGAGACAGGGAATTTAGGGCCAAGAAGACTACATAAACAAACTTTGTTTCTTCTTCTCTAATTTGCTACTCCAAGCCCAAACCCCTTTGCCTTGTCAATTCTTCACAAATTTATTGTTTCCTTGTCTCAAAAGTGTAAAGGCTGCCTGCTTTGGTGACTTCTTTGAGTCTCATATTTCTATGAGCTCCCGCATGTATGAAATTAAATCGTTTTTTTTTTTTCTCCTGTTTATCAGTTTTAGGTCAACTGAATTATTAGACCAGCCAATAAAGCTAGAAGGGAAGAAGGGAAAAGTTTTCTTCCTCTACAGTTTCATACCAACTAAGCTCGTCCTGGCGTGAAGGGGACTCGGCAGACCCCTCTTAGCCCTGCCGGTCAGCTCGGGAGTCCCAAGACCCTGTTGCCCCCTAGTGACAGGAATTCCTCCTGGAGACTTATGCCCAAGGGCCACCCTGCTCAAAAATGGATTTAAATTGCGCATGATCCAACAGGCTGTCACAGATCTTCATGCTTTCAGCAATCTGACCACAGCAGTGAGAGATACTTTCCACTTTAAATATGGGGAAAGATGCATCACTTGACGCTGTACCACCACCCATCGCCCAGCTCTCCTGAGTGACCAAAATATTTCTAGTCCGTTGGTAACCATGACTAGGATTTAGGTCCCATTTCAAAAGTGATTCCTTAGCTTTTACTTACTACTCACATTCATTCTTACCCCTAGCCGAATTTTTTAAAAATCTGGACTGATGACAGAGTATACAGCAAAGAAGGACATTAAGAACTGGGCTATGTTTCTTCAGTTGGATCATTTTTATGAAACGTTTTCACTGAGGAAGTAAATGTACCAACTAGTACAAGTTAATACCAGGGTATGAAATGTAAATGCACTTATCTGAGATACAAAAGGCTCTGCTATCTATGTTTAGTCCTGCTTGTATTATGTGTACATACATATAGCATATAGATTTAAATATAGTTTATGAGGAGGGAATTATGGTTTAATTATTAATTAAGCAATATGTGGCAAGGCAACAGTTCTGACATTTATGAGAAAATTAAATTTCCAACATAGAAAGCATAAGACACAGTCGGGTGCATCCAATCCCCAAGGATGTGATTATCTAATGATAAACCATGTTTTCTGCAGCTGCATGATTGCTGTTACAAAAATAAATGTTTATTATAAGTAAGATTGTGTTCTTTTTCTATGAAGAATAGATGAAGTTGGTTGCACAGAATATCAAACAGATGTTTCAACCAAATTGTGTATCTTCAATGGATTAATTCTTGCTATTTAAACTGGACTACTTCTGAAAACAGATATAGTCTACATGAGGAAAATGTAAAGAGTTCTCGAGCAAACTTTGCATCACTGTAAAATAACAAACAGCTCGTAAAGGTACAGATGTAGACAGTTGTGAGCTTTCCAGCTTCATTTGGTGTGTACATATACACAGAAGCTTGTGAGGGTAATACAGACTCAGGGTGATTTGGGAAATGTTTCCACTAGTAGGACTAGTTCTGCGATGGTTCCACCATCTGCGAGGGGACTGGTGAGGATTAGGCACAATCCCTCCCTGCCGCCTCTTTTGTTTTTACTTTGAAATTTTTTTTTAATATACCTGGTATCTTTATCTTGTCAGCCTTATTTTATGCTAGATAATCTATAAAACATGTAATATATGTACTACCTCATTTAATCCTCCTCGTAACCTTAAAAAGGTGTTGTTAAATTAATGTTAACTGAAGTCCGGATACATAAAGCATCTTAACCATAATCACCCAACTACAGAATACAAACACTTGGATTTGAAACCTAGGTTTGCCAGACTTTGAAATGCATGCTTACTTTCACTATGTCATGGTGCTGGATATTTCCCGTTTACCCCTGTCCAGATCTACTTTCCACCCTTCTCCATCCTGGTTTTGGTCCTTTGAGCCTAATCTGTGTGGATTCATCAATTTCTTTCTTTCTTTTTTTTTTTTTTTTTAAGATTTGACAGAGAGAGAGAGAGCACACACACGCACAAGCAGGAGAGGAAGCAGCAGACTCCCCACTGAACAGGGAGCCCGATGTGGGGCTCGATCCCAGGACCCCAGGACCATGACCTGAGCCGAAGGCAGACGATTAACTGACTGAGCCACCCAGGCATCCCAATATGCCCCATTTCTTTCTGGCTTTTGGTTGGGTTCAAACAAGACAGCCCCTGCAGGAGATCTGACAGCTACTCTCTAGAAGATACTTCTCTCTCTCATTCTCTCTCCCTCCCCCCTGGGTTCCACTCACAGCTCCCACTTCTTGCTCACATAGGCCATGGTGGCAACACCTCCCTTATATTATGAACTCCGATTCCCTGCAGTTTCTTTCAGTTTCTCTACACCATGTAAAGAGTTTCCTTATTACATTATCTTCAAATTATTCAATCTGACTGTTCCATCTGTTTCCTACTGAAACTCTGACACAGCTATGTCGTTTTTTTCCATTTCTTAAATAATATTCTATCAATTATAGTTTGACTTCATCCCTTCAACAAAGTACAGTAAGTATGTTCCAGACACTATTCGGTACTGAGGACACTAAGATATAAAATACAGCCCTCCTTTAAGAAGCTCACAATCTAGGACACCAGTAAGTTTTGATACTTAATATTGTAGAGGAATTGACAAAGAAAGGGTAATTAATCTAAACACAAGGGTCAGAGAGAGCTTCCCAAGCAGGCCATGTTTGAGCAAGGCCTTAGAAGGATGAACAGGAGTGGCTGGGCATGGCGTGGGAGTTGCTGGAAGGGTACTGGAGTAGAGGTCCCAGGGCACCAAAGGCACAAACGTTTGACAAAGAAAAGCCTGGGGCTAGAGGGAGAGATCTCAAGCATGGCAGTCCTGTCCATGTGCCTGGAACCCAGAGTGCAAATCGAGTTTTGGGAAGAGGTGGTCCTAGAGAGATGGACTAGTGGTTTCTAAAGTCTGAAGGGCCTTCTATAGTCTGTCCGTAACAGAGTTTACTCTTGAAATACTTCAAGTAGAAGAGAAATATTCACAATCTCTCATCTCGGGAAAGTAGTTCTGAAAACAAAAAAGCACGTGGGTTAGAAGGAGCATGTTCTAAGGAAACTGGAGAAGTTTGAGACACAAGTTACTTCGGCTTAAAATGGTAATGGGAAGGAAAACATAGAAAATATTCTCTTGCCAGACTGGCCTATAGATAGTCTATATATTGTGTGGTTGGAGGAGGAATCAGGATGCCTCCCAGGTTTCTGATTTGGGCCACCACGTGGAAATCACCTAAGTATCAGGGTTTCTGAACCACAGCGATTGACATTGGGGCCAGATAATGCCATCATGAGGGTCAGTGTGGGGGTGATGTCCTGTGAATTACAGGATGGTGAGCAGCATCCCAGACTACCCATTAGATGCCAGTAGCATAGCACCCCACCCCCGCTGTAACAACCGAACCTATCTTCAGACATTTTCAAATGTCCCCTGGCAGGCAGAATCACCCCTCATTAAAAACCACTGTCTAATGTAATAGAACTGACCTGCATAGCACAACAATGAGTGCCCGCTTTGGACACAGGGCATTTGAAGTTTTTATGGTAGAGGAGCTGTTCGTACAAATGAGGGGGACCCAAGGGACCTGGGTGCTGGAGATTTCCTTTTGAGAGACATCGGTACACAGTTACGAAAACCCCTGGAGAAATTCAGATCACCCTGGCGGTGCATGGCTAACCCTTTGACGTATTTCAGTCGTGAAATGTATGAAGGCCATCTGAATTTTTATGAGAAAAAAGCAATGACATACACTAGAAGCAGTCTTTGCAGACTGCTCAGAATCTATAACCTTTTATAAATAAATTTAAATATACATACTTCATCAGCTTTGGGATTATCTGTGGAAAAGCAGTTTATCAAATAAATCTCTGTGTGTCCCTGTGTGTGCAATGGTTTCTACCTTCACAGCCTGCCTGCCACTGCCTTGTGATTGAAGGGGAACGGCGTTTATCACTGAGATACCTGTTTGGAACAGATAAAAAGTTAACGTTGCTAAAGCCACCTGAGTAGGAAGAAGCAGAGCAGGAACTAGAGCTTAATGGTATGTGATTTTTTTTGTCGTGTACTTTTCTTTTGTCTTTTTTTAAAAACATTCCATGTACGTTTCTGTATTTTATAAAGAACCCAAGAGCATCTTTAATCTGCATTACCACCATGATACGAACTAACGCCCCTGAGAACTTACTAGGTACCAGAAACACTGAGAATTTTATAGACGTCGTCTCATGTGATCTTCCCCCGAACCCTGAGAGTTAGGCACTATTATTATTCTTTTACCCATGAGGAAGGTTTAGAGAATTAATGAACTTGCCCAAGGAAGCAGGGCTGGTGGACATTGTAGCTATGGGAATTCCAAGCCTCTGTCTTCAACCCCACGCCACACTTTCTCAATCTCGTATACATACAGACACATGGCAAATAAGAATTTAAGGTGTTATGTATTTGACTTGGTAAAATGACTGGACAAAGATTGTCAAGCTTATCCGTATTTTATGCACGAGTGCACTCAGTACCAAAAGTACAAATTGTGTGTCAAAAAGACACCTAGCTTCTTCCTCTGCTTTAGTTCTTACTTTGTTCTGACTTGTATTTCATTTCCTTATTTACATGGTTGTCTTTCCCATTTGATTTTAAACTTCTTGAGAGCAGAGACCGTCTTTGTAATTCTTATAACAAAGCTGTACTGACTGACACACAGTGAGTGCCCCCAAACCGTTTCTTGATTGCTTAATTATGAATCAAGGAATGGATTTGTTCTAAATGCCTGATGGTGAGCTCATTCCTGCATATTGTGGCAATACCCCCATTGTATTAAACTGTGTTTCTGGCGGTTTCTTTTAAATGGCAAGTGTTCAACTCTCCCAGGCAAAGATGTCCCCCTAAAATGTAATTATTTGACCTACTAATTTCCTGCAGAAAGGAAAACTCTCTCCTTTTTTTTTAAGCCTACCTCCTTGTTAGGTAAATTCTTTCAGAGGGTAAAAGAGTTAGGCAGATATTTAGCTTTATTCGCGGTTTCCATGTGCAGATAACAGAACAGCGGGTGGTGGGACACTCAGGCTTTGGTGTCAGACAGATGTAGGTTCAAATACCACATTTATCCATTCAGAGCTGTGTGATCTTGGCCAAGTTATTTAGCCATGCTAAGACTGAGAGTATTTTTTTTTTCTCCTATCTAACCTGGAGATACTAGCAAACTTATCAGGGAGCTGTGAGCATCAAATGAAAGAACGTACCCAAAGAATTTCCCACAGCTTGGCATTCATGTTCTGGGGACACAGTGATGAACCAGGTACAAGACAGCTTCTGCCTTCACAGAGTGTACATTACAGTAGAAGAGCTAACATATACTAAATACGCTTATTGAAAGAAAATAATTACTGCATACAGGGTTAAAAAGGAAACAAGCTACTGAGATAGGTGGTCACGGGGTGGGGGTGGTGTGTGGGGGGAGGGGAAGTGTGCATTCTGTCCTCAGGAAAAGGAGAAGCCATGGAAGCTTTTTAAGCAGAGGCTCATGCCAATCTGATTTATAATATTTAAAGTCCTCTGTGGCTACAGTGTGGATCAGGATTAGAGGAAAGTAAGGGTAGAAGCAGGGAAAGGGTTAGGAAGACACCGCAATCATTCAGAAGACAGATGGTAAGTGCTTTGAAGAGGCTGGTGGCAGTAGGGATAGAGATGACCAGATGGGGTTACTATGTATTTTGTATGTAGAACCAATGGAATGGAAAGGGAAATATAGAAGAAGACTCCTAGATTTGTGGCTGGAGCACTTAGGTAGGTGGGGATGACATTTACCGTGATGGGTTAGACTATCTACTAAAATGACAGGTTTTCTTGGGCTTATGATGGGGTTACACCCCAATAAACCTATTGGAGTTTGAAAGTATCTTAAGTCAAAAATGCATTTAATACACCTAACCCAACCAAACATCTCAGTTTAACCTAGCTTACCTTAAACGCGCTCAGAACGCTTACCTTAGTCTATAGCTGAACAAAATCATCTAACACAAAGCCTTCCTTATAATGAAGTATTGATTATTGCAGGTAATCTATTGAATACTGTACTGAATGTAAAAAGACAGCATGGGTGTATGGGGACAGAATGGTTATAAGCATATTGGTGGTTCAACCTCTTGATGGGTGGCTGACTGTGGCTCACTGTCACCGTCCTGCATCCCAAGGAGGATTGGACCACATTTAGCTGGCCCAGCTAAAGATGCAAACTGAAAATCTGAAGTATGGTTTCTACTGAATGCATCTCTTTTGCACCATCGTAAAGTCAAAAAATTTTAAGTCAAACCATCCTAAGTCAGGGATCATCTGTATACATGCTAAAAATTAAACATACTAACTTTGAGCTGCCAATGATACAACTCGGTGGGAAAATCATATAAACACTTGGATATATGAAAATTTAAGGGCAGATCTGTGTTACAGATATGTACTTGGAAGTAATGAACACAGAAATGCTTGTAATGGGAGGCTCTGCCCCCTTTCCTCATATCTCCTAATTTTAATTTCTGTGCCATTTCCCAAGAGAGAACAATATTGGGAAAATAAGTTGGGTCTATCCCCAATTTTCCTCCCTCATTTCTTTCCAAGGGAGATAGGATGGGTTTTTTCATTCAACAAAGTAGAATACAAAAATGGGCAGGCAGAGCTTAACCCCCTTCAAGGTTCCCTCTTTTGGTATATGACTGTGTTCGCATACCCCTGAGTCAGGCCCAAGTCTACTATTAGAAGGATGTCTGGTGGCCATTCTTCCACTGCATTTGTCATCAGTGCTTGAAGGTGGCTGGGTAGGTGTCTTACTGGCTTGCAAACTCATTCTTTAGCACACATCAGTATTCAAGTAGTAGGAAGCCTGATTTTAGTACAGAACCAACCACATTACCATGATTACCTATTACCCTAAAGCAGCCACATTTCTCTCAAGACCATGAGAATAAATTGTATTGTTGAAAAAGACCAGAAATAGGCTTCACAAAATACGCAGAGGTCAGAAAAAGAGGAGGAAGAGGTGAATGAGAATGAGAAGTCAGGCAGTTAGAAGGAAAAGCAAGAGGGAATAGTCGCCTAGTAAAAGCGCTGAGACATCAAGGAAGATGAGGACCCAAAGGTGTCTGTTAGGCAAACAGGGAATACGAGGAGAATTCTTTTGTGTTATGAAAGGTTTCTTTTTTGATGCATTAAAGATATCATATGAAATAATGAAATGTTAGAAGGAATCCCTTTACTGTTAAGAAGAATTCAAGGAGTTAAATCTAACAACTAATACTATAACGCTTCTAGAAGAAAACAAAGAAAAACGAACCCCTTAATTTCCTTCTACTTGAAAGTTCTTTAATGCCTGAGCTACAACACTTTCTTATAGAGATACTGATTAAACTATTAATATACATGGAAAATGTAATGGCTAATGACATTCATACGAAGACATAATTAAATATGTATCATCTCTGTAGTAAGTTTTAACAAATACTTCTAAGAGGAAAGAGGGCAGATAGGGAAGTGGGCTGGCTGATCCAATCAAGAAAGACTGAGGTTTACAATAGAACTTTATATTTTCTCTAAGCAAGAGATACACAAGCCCTGACTTCTATGACCTTCTAAGGCACTAGAGCATTAATCTGTTTGTTCTGGAGGATCCCCCCTGGCAGGGATGAGCTTCCTCTGGATGGAAGTGATTATGACATGGCTGAGCTGAAAGAATTTATAGTAGAAGACTCAAGAGCTGGAGGCCTATTGGGAATCAAACTCAGTTGCCGGGTAGCTATGAAGAGACTTTGAATATCAGACTTTGAATATCAAAGTATTTAAGGGAAGAGGAATAATGTAAGCTGTTAACTCTCTCCCTAGTGTCAAGTAGAGACACAAGGGGCCTTAAAAAAATTAGTATCAGTTTGCTCTTCTTCAGAAACAATAAAGTGGCCACAAGATTTTATGCCCAAAAGGCCACTTTACACTGTACATAAAAGGATGTATTATTTGACTCCTAGTCTTCTTTATGGGCAGAGATGGTTCTTCAAGTATTTTGAATCCCCTAAGACTTTTGGTCCCCATGGGAGAGAGGAGTTTCTACAAGGTTGTTAGAAAACCTTTATTGGGAAATCTGATTATCAGAGAAGGGGGATCAAGATTGAATTTGAACACAGATAATCAGAGCGCCAATCAATGTAGACATTTATCTCACCATGCATCAACAGATTCTTTATTAGTGCCATCCAATAGAACTTTCCACAATCATAAAAAAATTCTTTATCTGTGCTGCCAATATGGTAGCCACTACCCAAATATGGTTGCTGAAAATATGAAATGTAGCTAGTGAAACTGAGAAACCAAATTTTGACACTTTATTAAGTATAAATTTATATAACCACATGTATTTAGTGGCTACTATAAGGGACTATTCAATTTTAGACTACTCCGTCCAATGGTCTTTGGATGTTAAGGACATGATAATTTCTCTTCTTTTCTGGTCAACTGACTTTACATAGAATGAATATCAATTTCCTGTTCATACAGGGAAAAACTTAGGCTTAAGCTTCCTTCTACAGGTGAGACCAAGGTAGAGAGAAAAAGGAGCACAGAGCCTGCACTGCATGAAAACTACAATTTCTTCTTTTCTGTAGCCCCAAACTTTAATACATCATGTAGGTTCTCTTCAGAAATGTCTGTCTTTGGTTCCCTCACATGTGCTAGAGCTTTCTGAGATCTGGCGTCAACAGCTATCCCTGGTAGGTGGTACTGAGGGTGTAACAGAGATCATCTTGGTAGACACTAATACTTTTTCATCTCAGGTAGTTCAAGTCCTGAAGTTATGAGTACAAGGGCTAAGACAGAGTTCTTTGCACAGAGTAAAGAAGATACTATTTCTGTCCATGACCATGAAGTTTACTGTCCTGTAGTAGAAAAACATGATAAAGGACACAAACCCAAAGCCCACCCATTATGGGTTGAATTGTGCCCCCCAATTCATATGTTGAAGCCCTAACCCTCAGTACCCCAGTACCTCAGAATGTAAATATGGAGACAGGGCCTTTCAAGAAGTGATTAAGGTAAAAGGAGGCCATTAGGGTGGGCCCTAATCCAATCTGACAGATGTCCTTATAAGAGGAGGAAATGTGGACACACAGAGATGCCAGATGCACAGAGGAAAGATCATGCGAGAACACACAGAGAGGGCAGCCATCTGCAAGCCAAGGAGATGGGCCTGAGAAGAAATCAACTTTGCCAGTACCTTGATCTTGGACCTCCAGCCTCCAGAACCATGGGAACATACATTTCTGTTATTTAGGCCACTGAGTCTGTGATATTTCAATATGGCAGCCTCAGCAAATACACCACCTCTCAGATCTTCATGGATTGTGAGGGGGAAAAAAAAGGAAGGAAACACCGATGTCCCTCCTGTATACCCACCTCAGCCTCTCCCCCACCTCATGCCAAACTCAGGGGAGTGAACAGAGAGGGGCTTTAGAAACACAGGGAGAGTGGTTGTGTGCTCTACACAGGGTACGTGGGAAGCTGGCACCCTTAAGAGAACCTCACCGATGGCCTGGACTCCACTCCCCTGATGGCACATAGGGCACATAGGGCACGGCATCAAGTGTGAACAATCATCCAGGGCCTGAGTCAGCCAGCCTGGCTGTCGGGAACTCTCACAAGCCATGGGCACCAGAATATATATGCTAGTTAAAACTTTTGGCTTCCCTTGTTTAAATTATACTGAATGGGTGGAGTTGAGATTTAAAATGTGGAAGGCATTTACCAATTCATTGAAGAGAGACACCTGCTGTGACTGGAATCTGGGCAGGAAACTTCCCCAGAGTTAAGAGACAAATCCTGGGAAAGTTTAAAACCAGATATAAAAAAGGAACAGCACTGCCATCTGAACCAGGTGAATGCACCCTGTGCATCATGGGAGGACTCCTGATCCCAGACAACATGATGACTGTGAGCCAGTCCACCTGACTGCTGGTGAGAGGCAGGGCCACTTAACCAACCCTTTCGGACACCGCAGGCGACGGGTCTCCAACAACAGATCCCTCCGGTCTTACAACCTTCAGTTTCTGAGTAACACCATGATTCTCACACCTTCTCTTTGTCTCCCAACACCTGAAACATACACCCTTTCCTCCCTTCTGGGCCTTCATCCTTCCCTTACTCCACCGAACAAATACTTCGAAATCTGGCAATTTTGACAGAGCTGGGTTTCGTCTGTGCATTTTTGTTTGTTTTTAATTTTGAGCTCATTCCATTATCTTGTCAAGTCCTCAACAGGCGCCTCACCCTATTCCTGAACACATTCCCACTGCTGATCGTCACCTGGTTTCTTAATCCTCATCCAGGCACTAAGAACGTGATTAAAATATCAGGCATTCCTCAGGCCCAATTCCCGCTTGTACAAACTTCTTCAATTTTCCACTCTCAAAATGTTTCATTTTTAGTTGATAGTCAACAAATGTGTTGGCTGAAAGTATCTACTACCTTTCACGGTTTTATTTTATTCAAACAGAGGAGATTAAAGAACTCAAATATCTGAAATCCACTCTTAGGAACCACAGGTGTGAGGGATAATATTTAGTGGCAGAAAGCCCTGTCTGATACTTCCGCAGATAATAAAGAAATCCAAAGAAATTCAAAATTGGCCACTCTTGGATGTTGGTTTTGCTTTTTAGGCCACCACTGAGCTATAGATGATAGAGGAGTCTATAATTTGACTCGCACATTCAAATACCTTTACTATTAACAAGTGAAGCTACTTTGTCAAATTATTTCCATGGCAGCTGAATTTCACAGGAGATTAAGCGTCTGGCAGGAGATTAATTAGATGCAACGTGTGATGCATGATTTTTAAATACTGCACACAATTCTGCCAGGGTAAATACAGGCTAAAAAAATTACTGTATCACTCCTCCCATGGTCCCAACGTTAAAAGTCAGTCAGTGTAATAGTTCAGTGTGGGAAGTTGGTAAAAAGAAAGCTAGGTGATGTTTTTTTCCTTTTTTTCAGTTCTGAATATTTATCTTTTAGGTTACCTAAGTGTCCTTCATCTATTTGAAAGAATTTCAAGCTTACAGAAGAGAGGCAAGAGAGGCATCTGGGTGGCTCAGTCATTAAGCATCTGCCTTCAGCTCAGGTCATGATCCTGGGGTCCTGGGATCGACGAGCCCCACGTCAGGCTCCCTGCTCAGCGGGGAGCCTACTTCTCCCTCTCCCTCTGCTGCTCCCCCTGCTGTGCTCGCTCTTTCTCAAATAAATAAATAAAATCTTAAAAAAAGAGAGAAGAGATGCAAGAATGAAACCCGAAAAACACCTTCTCGGTCACATCAACTAACATCGTTTCCATGAACCACTTGAGTGTAGGTTGTAGACATCAGGGCCTCGTACACATGAATGTTTCAGTGGGTACTTCCTAAGGGCAAGAACATACTCATACACACCACATAATTGTAATTATAAAAGTTAGGGAATTTAACATCACTACACCATTAATATGCAGTATAGATACTATCTGCAATTTTTGCCATCTGGCCCTTTCCACCCACCAGCTATAGGTAATCAGTCATTAATATCTGATTTATCTTGCCTGGGTAAATTTTCAGAAAAATGAGCAGATACTTCTCTATTTTATTTCCCTTTTTTCTTACCCAAAGTGGAGTAAACCATCTGTACTTCTTTTGTACTTTGTTTTCCACTTCACAAAAGATGCTGGAAACTACATCTTATCAGTTCATGAACATATGAAATGCTTTTTCTCCCCCACATTCCATTTTGAGAGTACGTGCTGCCTAGGCAAGTACTGCAGAAGCAGTTTTATACGAGGTCAACAATTTGATAATATAGTACTGCTCCAAGTGGCTTCATGGACACGTGGACTGGTATTGGCCCACCAACTATGTTACCAGTCCTCAAGGAGAAAGGTACAGAAAGTCAAAGTAAGTGCACTTGCAAATGTTCCTTACCAACTCGGCAAAGCAATTTTATGTTGGAGTCTAGTGTTTTGTTTTTTTAACTTGCATTGTATTTTCATATCCTTATTTCATTTTTTTAGTGATTTTTCATTGTTTCGTTACAAAAAAAGTATGTCCACAATGAATTTGAAATTAAAGACACCTGTCTTTCTGCTCCTGTTTAAGAGGAATTTTTCTGTGCGTTTTAAAAAAAAAAAAGTTTAAAACAAGTTCTTAAAGAAGTAATCTTAGTAAAAACTAGTAAAAGTTTTAACTTGGCCAAGGTGAAAGATACTGAAACTGCCAACATTTAATTTTGTTCAGTTTAACAAACAGCTGCTTAACATCTTCCACGTATTAAAAGATATAGTATCTTTGTTGATGAAGGGAAAGTAGGAATAAGCCATGAAAATAATAGGAGTTTTAGAGTTAGAGAAGTATTCCCAAGTTCAAATTCCAAGGCTCCCCACTCCACCAGCTAAGAACAAATGCATGCCTTCTTTGAGACTTAGTTCCTTCATCAATAAAACAAGGAAAAAGGATCCAATTCACTTAGTTGTGGTGAAAATTAAAAAAAGAGAGCTTAAGTTAGAAATTATTATCTATAGATAGCATCTGTTGGACACGGTTCTTTGAATGTTATCTTGAGTGTCCTTAGCAGGCATATCCTATTTACACCGCAATGCCAGTTTCCACTGAATTATGTCCTAATCTCACTAACATATATCATTTTAATGCTCCCAATTTAATTATCAAAAATTGCCTTGGTGCACACGAGCCTGAACAAAAAGGTGCTTGGCCTCAGAGGGTTCTGAATGAAGGACTGAATCGAAGTATCTATTGAAAACATGCTAAGCCAGAGATCAAGTAGGTAATTCATAGACAATTGGGCTGATCATATATTTGTTTCTCTACAAATACATTTTACAAGTAATCTCTAAAACTTTTTAATCAAAGTTTCTGAGTTAGCTAGTGATGAAGAATAGACCATGGTAAGGGAAAAAAAGGCACTCTAGAACACGAGTCGCTCAAAATTCTTATTACAGTTCCTCATCTGCCCATGTTTTATATAAATATAATGTCTTCGTTTCCTTGCCTCTTCAAAAACTGCTTTTCTGGCATCCAAACTGATTTTAAGATTGAGTTTCCATTTAAAAAGCCTAAATTGGAAGTTAACACTGAAGCAGAGCACAAATAGAAACGAACACTTCAAAGCTGCCGGGGCACCCTGTTGCACAGCCATGGAAGCAAGCTGGGTTCGGTGCGCAGCTCCTTCCCGGCAGCATCTCACAGCTCCGGCGCCCGTGTTCAGCAATTCTTTGTTGATGTTGTAGGGGAGCAAAATTGACCACCCCAAAATGTGTCTCTTCGGCAAGTGGATTATTTTAGGCTGAATATTTTTAAGAAACACAAGACTCAAGAAGTTTTTCTTTTTTTGTCTCCCCCCAAATGCCTAAAAGAATTTAGAGGACCTGCCCCAGGAAGGGAGCCCTCACCACGGATAATGACAGCGTAACATGACGAGGGGGGATTAGACCAGGAAGAACCTCGAGAAGCCTGTTCCTTAAAATTCTTCTCTAGGTCCCGTTGCTTCTGTATGGCCCAGCAAACATCTGTTTACAAAACATTTACTCCTTTTTTATCTTCTTGTGAATGGTCTTCCTTCCTTTGAAGTCTCAGACCCTAACCCCTTCTCCTTAGCTCTGGCTGGCATATAAACCTCAACTGCCCGACTGCGTGTGGGCCTCATATTCTTATGGAGCCTGTAAGTACATAATTAAAGGTGATTTTCTCCTGTTAATCTGTCTAATGTCGATTTAATTCTTAGACCACCCAGAAGAATCTTGAGGATAGAGGAAAATTTTTCCCTCTCAACAATACTGAGTCCATAATCAGTTTTTGTTTCTTTTGAAAAGCTAATTAGGGGCATCAGGAGGCGGGAATTTGGAGGAAGGTGGTCAAAAGGTACAAACTTCCAGTTATAAGAGAAATAAGTACTGGGGATGTAACGTAGCACATGATGACTACAGTCAATAGTGCTAGACAATATATAGGAAAACTCTGAGAATAAATCCTAAAAGTTCTCATCACAAAGAGAAAATTTTTTCCTTTATTCTTTTCCTTTTATTGTACTCCTTAAACTTATACAGTGACATTTATCAATTATTTCTCGATAAAAGTGGAAACACATTCTCAAAAATAATACATTTTTTAAAAAGCTGATTTAAGGATTTAATTTTCATAGCAATCTGGTTATATAATCTTCAATACCTACTCATGTTTCAGAGAGCCAGGGCGAGGCAAGAATTGAAAAATAATGTAATCATTCTGAAACATACTACTGGTCCCTATGCTCTCTGTCAAGGATATCTGATTTCTGTTAGAAGACAAAAAGTATGTGTGCATGTATATACGTGCAACATAAGAACAGGAGTGACAGAGAAAGAGAAAAGAGATACGATAGAAGAGGTGTTTGAGAGCTTAAGAAAAACTTCAGGAAAAAAATATTCTCAAAAGCACCATTTTTGTGGTACATTATTGCAATAATAGCCACAATTTGTTGACATCTCCCTAAATCCTTACCTTTCAGGCTTCCCCTCACACTGACTCTAGGCTGGGCCACATGACTTACTTTGGTCCTTGAAAGATTTGAAAAATCCTTGTGACTTGAGATTCACTTCCTTCGCTTGGAAACTGCTGTCGTGTGAACAAGCCTAGGCCAATCTGCTGGGGGATTAGAGAGCTATTGCCCAGTTGTCCCCTAACACCATGGATAACAGGCAACCAACCCTAGAAGCAGGGCCACTTGACTGACTCACATCTGAACACAGACGCATGAGGGAACTTAGCTAAAACAAACAAAAAAAATTACTCAGGGAGAAAGACAAATATTACATGATCCCAGGTAAACGATGAATCTAAAATAGTCAAATTCATAGAAGCAGAAAGTACAATGTGTTTGCCAGAGGCTGGAGTGGGGGGAGGGGAAGAAGGTATTAATCAAAAGGTACAAAGTTTCAGTTATAGAAGATGAGTAAGTCCCAGAGATCTACTGTACAGCACAGAGTCTACAGTTAACACTATAGTATTGAATACTTAAAAATTTGCTGAGGGTCTATCTTATGTTAAGTGTTCTTACCTCAATCAATCAATCAACCACTCAATTTTAAAAACGAAGAAGGTGGTAAGAAAAAAAAAAAGTGCCCAGCTCAGCCTTGTCTGGATTACCAACCCAAAGAATTAATGGTGGTTGTCTAAGCCACTGAGCTTTGGGGTGGTTTGTTACCCAGCCATAACTAATACAGCCCATTTAAGTTTTGTTTCTTACAAGTATTAGATAAATGCAAAATGATAATCATCTTATCATATATCCAATTTCAGCATTATTGCCTGTAATAGATGTGCTCCCAAGAAAAAAATCACTTCTATTCATTACAGCAAGTAAAAGTTATTTTCACATATTTTCATTTCTCTGAGCACTTCGTTTTAATATCTTATCATCTTAAAGGTTGCAAGAGTTGAATCTACAGTTTTACACTGAAATAACTTGGGAAAAATATTTAGCACAGTGCCTGGAAAATATTAGGCTCTCAGACAACACTCATTTAAAAAAGGAAAACACTGAACAGGACAATAAAATAAATAATTAGAAGAGATGATCTCGAAGAATGGAGAAGAAAATGTTTACCAGCAGGGGCTTGACTTAGTCCCCAACTACCAGATGAATGACTGACTCTGAGTGACCTCCTTATTAAGATGCAGATGGTATTTCCCAGCAGGTTTTTAAAATGTAAATAAAGCTAGAATTTGTGCATTTATGAGACAGAGCTATCTGCAGATGAGGGGTAGTCAAAGAAGCTATCTAAATAATGGAGTAAAAAAAAGAAAACGTTCTAGGGGCGCCTGGGTGGCTCAGTCGTTAAGCGTCTGCCTTCGGCTCAGGTCATGGTCCCAGGGTCCTGGGATCGAGCCCCACATCGGGCTCCCTGCTCCGCGGGAAGCCTGCTTCTCCCTCTCCCCCCTGCTTGTGTTCCCTCTCTGTCTCTCTCTCTCTCTCTCTCTCAAATAAATAAATAAAATCTTTAAAAAAAATAAAATAAAATAAAAAAATAAAAAGAAAACGTTCTAAATCAAACTGGATTCCCTTCATAAATACTATTTTTGCATACACTGCCCAACACTCCTCTGTTAACCTGAAATCAAAAAGTCCCTAATGCGAGGGGAAAGGACATTTTTGGAGGCTGGTTCTGACCATTTCAGGAGCCTCAGTGATAGAGAAGGTTTCACCTGTGTCTCATGTTTATCTGTATCCGTGAATTATGTAGTTTGTTACAGCATAACATTCATCATTTTATGATTCAAAACTGTATTAACATGACATTTTTACCTTTGTGACCTATTTCTTCATATGCCATTAATTAACAAATATTATTTACCAAACATCCCTTTCAGACATCCAGCAACATTTTCTCCATATTTTATGTTTCTAGAACAGTTCTGAGCACATATTTATCACATCTCATTATGGTGACTGTTTACATATGCAGATCCTCCACCAGCCATGTATCTCTCAATGGTAGGAACTTTATTCATTTCTGTATCGCCAACAAAATACCTAGTATCCAGGGGGCATTTAATAAATATCTGTTGAATTCAATTCATTAACAAAAAACCCTTTTTCATGTTGGAACTTTAGCAAAAATACTTCTAAAATATGATCACAAACATTTAAAAAGTGTTTCAAAGAAGCAACATATACATTTTAATGTAATCTTCAGGATTACGGAAGGGACATTCTAAGAATGAGCCCCAAAGTAGAAGTCATCAGGGAAAAATATTCAGATTTGACAATCTAAAAATTTTAAATGTTCTATGCAAAATATTAACACATAAACAAATACAAAGGGCACATGATAACCTGGGGCCAATATTTGCAATATATACAAGAGACCACAAAAAAAAAAAAAAGCATTCTTATATAGGTAACTCCTATACATTAGTTTTAAAAATAAACACTTCAATACAAAAAGGGACAAAAATAAAGAAGAAATTCATAAAATAATTATAAATAGGGATAAAACATATGAAAAAAGTTTCTGACAAATCTGCAAACAGGGAAATAATGAGAAACTTTTGTCCAACCAGATCAGCGAAGATCAAACAGAATGATAAATTTCAACAGACATCTCAAAACATAGCTGATATGAAAAAATAACCAAGCAGGTCTGAAAAAAAATTTTTTAAAGAAAATCTTAACCAGAAAAATACAGCCTCACCTATTTTTTTCTAAGGTGGTTTTTAGTACATTTCCCAGAATCCCTTCCCTGTTTGGATCCTGGTTAAATTGGGACAAAATGATATTCAGAAGGTAAAAGAAAAACAGCAGCCACTACTCTCAGAAGGTTGAAGGGGAGCAGAATATGCCACCCCAAATATGCCTCTATGGCATAAATATTATTTTAGGCTAATTATTTTTAAGAACCAGCACACACAGAAAGAACTCTGAAAACCTGAGAAGTTACCCTTTTGTAAGACATTTATAAAGGAAATCTCCAATTGTAAGGGCTTTTTCCTCTCTGTACCAGAAAGAGGAGGATGACTCTCAATCTTTAGAAACATTTATCAGTGGAGAAGGCAAGGACTTAAATCTGTATAACAACCTTATACTTGTTTACTGTGCTTTTCCTGGTCACCTCCTATAACTGACTCCCCACCCCCAGCATCTTCGTTTGCCTTTAGGTGGAAATGATATTTAATGCCCATTTTAGGGAGTTACTCAGTTTTCCAAGGTCTCTGCCATGCACACTGGAGATACACAATGTTATTAAACCTCTGTTCATTTTTCTCTTGTTAATCCGTCTCTTATTATAGGGTGGGGATCTCAGCCAAGAACCTAGAAGGGTAGAGGGAAAATTATCTACAGTCCACGAAAAGATGTGCATGAGAATGTTCAGAATGTTCTATGTGTATAATAGCCTCAAACTAGAGACAAGACAAATGTAATCAAAAGGATAAAGAGATAATCATACAATGAATTCCTCCCCACCACTGAAAAGTAATGAATTTTTCATACATGACACAACATGTGAATCTCAGAAACGCTGTTTTGAGCAAAAGAGCCACAAACCAGAGAGTATATATTGGGTGATCTCATTCATAGGAAGCTCAAAAACAGGAAAGACTAATCCATGGAGACAGAAACTAGAGCAGTGGTTGTTATGGGGGAAGCAGATTGACTGGAAAGGAGTGGGAGACTTACTGCACAGGTAGAAATGTGCTCTGTTTTGACTGGGGTGGTGGCTACATGTGTGCAAATACTTGTCAGAATTTTTTCAACTCTGTAAAAACAGTGCATTTTATTGTATATAAATTACCCACTAATAAAAATGACTTTTTAAAGAATAGAGTGGAGAAAAAAATTAGAGTTTTTAAAGAGCAGGAAGAGAGCAAAATGGAAGGGAAAACAATATTGGAAGAAAATAATGACTGATAATCCTCTAAAGAATCAATCCATAGAATCAAAAACTCCAAAGTATTCCAAGGAGCATCAATAAAAATTAAACCTAGACATATTATAATGAAATTGAAGAAAAACAAAGAGCAATGAAAAAACCCTAAAAAAAAAAAAAAAACAGCACAAAACACCAGACTTCCTTGAAAGGGATCAACAATTAAATAGAATAAATAAAACACAAATGAATCTCAAAAATAATGTTCAAAAACAGATAAAAACATAAGAAAGGGTGACAATTCAAAATAGTTGGTTACCCCTAAGTAACAGGGACAGTGAGGGGGCACAAGAGGGAGCTTCTGGAGTGCTGATAATAATCTATTTCCAGACCTGGGTGGTGGATACACAAGTGTATTCACTTTTTGAAGTTTCACTGAGTTGTACACTGATGATTTACACACCTAGGATTTAAGCCACATTCTATCTTGCTTAATGTGCATGTTGACCTAACAGTCAAGTATTGCTATAGATAAAGAATTTCTGGTCTAGAATAGGAAAATCCACAGAGACAGAAAGTAGACTAATGGTTGCCAAGGGTTGGGAGTTGGGGGGGGGGGGGGGGGGGAATGTGAAGTGACTGCTACTGAGTACAAGATTTTGGAGGGTTATGAAAATGTTCTAAAGTTTACGTGGCGGTGATGGTCGCACAACTCTGTGAATATACAAAAACTAACGAACTGTTCACTTTAAAAGGATCAATTTATGGTACGTTTACTGTATCTCAATAAAATTGTTATTAAAAAGATTTCTGCCCCTGTATTTGCATAAATTTTTTAAAAAGCACTCTGGAAATAAAAATTACGATAAAGGAAAAGGAACGAGATCCTACCAAGAACCAAAGTTTCTTGGCCCCTTTGTGCTTCCTATGGAAACTTTCTTTCTTCTTCCCGTGTCACACCTTGTCAATAGCATGTTTAAGTACAAGGAAGAGCTCTCCTGTTATTTTAAAACTATTCGAATATGTGCAGCTAATCACTGTACTTTCCAAGGAAACCCAGCATGACAATAATATCAATGCTATTGAAGAAATGCTTTGGGATTTTGAGCCAAGTGAATCTTGTTTCCTCCTCCAATAATTCTTAAAGCTTTAGCCTGCCAACATTGACACACAACGCCTGAATTAATCAGGCACTGGTAGAAAAATGATCCATTTAGGATACTAATCAAAATTCACTTCAACATTACTATATAATTTTAAAACATAATGCTTTTGCAGAATGATTCCTTCATCCTGCTGTGTTTAGAGATAAAATGGTTAAGAACCTATGCTCTACATTGTATTCCTGGGAAACCTGACCTCTATTTTCCAAACACCACCAAGTACATACATATACTGATGACGACTAAAAGCCACACAATCATTCTTCTAAATTCTGGACTGGTATACCCAACTGCCTACAAAACATCATCCTTTGATTGCCACTCAGATGTCCCAAATTTAATATAAACAAACTGAAATCTTCTTCTCGGACCAATCCCATCATGTCTATTTGTTGTATTTATTTAATAAACAGTTACAGAGTACCTACTATGTGCCAGGCACTTTTCTAAATTCCTTACAAGTATTACCTGATTTAATCTCTATAACGACCTATGAGTTATCCCCATTTTTACAGATGAGGAAATTGAACCAGAGAAAGGTTAAATGACTTATCCAAAAATCAGCCAGTCAGAAGAGCTGGATTCAAGGGCAGGCAGTTGGGTTCCAGAGTCCTCGCCTTTAGACCATTTAGGTCTTAGACTAGTTAGGATTTATTTTTTAATCTCGGTGGGTGGCACATTTACTTCTCTAATGTACCATCGAATTATTCCTCGATCATGGCAGCATCCTCCAAAAAAGAATCTCAGCCCCCTTCTGGCCTCTCTCCAATCCAATGTTCACCTCAAAACCAAAAGACATTTCTAAATTGCAAGCCTGATCTTACCACATTCTTACATAATACCCTTCAGAAGTCCTCCACCACTCTGAGGAGGTGGCACTTCTTTATTGTAGTTTGAGGTCCTGTGTAATTCTATCTCAATGAAGAAAAGACTCAGAGAAGGATAAAGTCTTAGTTAATATAAATACAAAAGAGCATTTCCTTAATAAAACACAGAGATTGATTTCTGTATGAGGCACTGTGATTTTTCATGAAAAACATTTAGCTGGCATACAATTATACTAGTAATTTCACTATTCAACAAGAATATATTAAAAAATAATTTTTACCAAGAAATGAGCTATCAAGATGTAAGAAGACATACTAGGAAGTGAAAGAAGCCAATCTGAAAATGCTACATTCTATATGATTCTAACATATAATATTATGGAAAAGGCAAAACTATGAAGACAAGAAAGATCAGATCATTCTAGAATGCTCTCAGTTCAAATAGGGAAACTCTGAGAAGTGAGGTAGAATGGAGATTGGACTTCAAGATTTATCACTGTTTATTGCAAAAGCAAAAGCTAATGATCACCGAGGTCTGTACCTACACTGAGTAAGGCTGCACCTGGCACACAGTAGGTGCTCAATTTCTTCATCAAATGAATGGATTAAACGCATCATTTTTCAGTTGCTGTGCAACTTACTTTTTATTCACTGTCTCACTTAACTCTTACAATAAATCCAAAGGACAGATACTGTCCAGTGATTTTGCAGATGAGAACAATAGGGCACATAGAAATGTGAACTTTCCTCTGTGACAGAGCTGGATTTGAGCCCAGTCTGGAATGCTCCATCTTTGTTTCCTTGTTTTCATTTCATACCTTCAAATAAAATATACTTTACCTGAAACTTACTTGTAGATTCAGCCACTCAATGGACTGCCAGTTTATGAACAATGACTCTGCACCTGATCATTATCAGCCTCAGTTCTCAGTTCTTGAACTCACTGTTACTGTGCCAAAATTATGATCTGTGTATTTGACCTCTTCTATAAATCTGTTGTCTTTGCTGCAGTCCACACAGCTAAATGTCACTCATAGCCTAGACCTGGACTGTCCAATATAGTTTCCATTAGCCACGTGTGACTACTGAACACTTGAAATATGGGTAATGAAAACTGAGCTGTGTTCTAAATACAAAATACATATTGGATTTCAAGACTTAGCAATTTAAAAAAAGTAATAGAGTTTAGTATTTTATTATGTTGATTGTATGTTGAATAGTATTTTAGCTATACTGGGTTAAATTCAATATATTATTAAAATTAATTTCACTTTTTTTTTTTACCTTTTTAAATGACTACTAGAAAATTTTAAATTATAGATGTGTCTCACATTATTGGCTCACATTATTTTTTACTGGATGGAGATGGCCTAAACTGACACCAATACCATTTTCAAAAGCTTTTCTTATTGTGAAAATATACATACAGAAAATTGTATAATTCATAATGTATAATTTTATCAACAATTATAAATGGAACATCTGTGTAACCTCCACCCAAATCAGGAAATACAACATTTCTGGGATTCTGGAAAAATACTATGTGCCCCTTCTCATTCAAAACACTGTTGCCTCTTCCCCTAAATGTAGCCACTATTTTTTCTAAAGATTTATTTATTTTAGAGAGAGAGAAAGAGAGCAAGCATGGGGGGGGGGTGCAGAGGAAGAAGGAGAGAGAAACTCAAACAAATCAAGTCCCACATTGGGCTCCTTGCTCAGCGGGGAGCCTGCTTCTCCCTCTGCCTGCCACTCCCCCTGCTTGAGCTCTTTCTTTCTCTCTCAGATAGATAGATAGATAGATAGATAGATAGATAGATAGATAGAGTAAAATCTTTTAAAAAATAGTAATAAAATAAATTAACTGACTCGAGTATATACCTGCCTATCTTCAAAGTTACTAGACATGAAATTCTCCAAAGTGGTTATATACAAACTATACTCCCACCAGTAAAGTATGAGTGTCCCAGTTGCTCATCATCCTTGCCAACAATTAATATCATTATATGTATTACTTTTTGCCATCTTAGTGGGTGCATCTCTTTGTGGTTTGAACTTGCCTTTCCTTACTCACCAATCAAGCAGGTTTTCATATGTTTAAAAGATATTTGAATTTCCTTTTTCTTAAGTATCTGTTAAGTATTTGCTCATTTTCTATCAACTGTTGACATATATTTTGATCATTCTGCAAGACTACCAAAACTGCACTCAATTTCACGGCTATTTCTTCCAGATTAGCACATGTTCTCAATACAAAAAACTATTTGAGAGCCACATTTAACTTTCTGCATTCTCAACTTTCCCTTGTTTTGGCCTGCAAATTCTTCACCATGTTGTTAGGTCTCCACTGTATTTAAGAGGTTTTCTTTTTTATTTATTCTTACTATTTTTAGTTGTCCTAAATTACAAGAGTGGTCTGATTTATTATTCCATCATTCCAAAAATCAGAAATTCAATTTTTATGATTTCATTACAGTGATTTATTATCATACAGGACTTTGTTGCCTAGGATTTCAAGGTGCACATCGATCATTCCATGTAAAAACTCACCTCATGACAATTACTCTCTCACCATCAACAATTATAAAATGGGAAAAAATATATGAAATAAGTGCTTCATGGCATTCAACAATACTAAGCACAAGAATGTGATCCCTGTGAAAAAGAAAACAATTAAGATGAGCTCTATGACTTACTCAACTCTCTACTGAGTGGAATTTTCTGAACTATGACAAATGGAATGGGAACCAAACCTTGTTCTGTAGTGTCACTGAGCTGAGGAGACAAAAATGAAAATTGGGGAGGCTGGGGTGGCTATAATTTGGGGGACAGAACAACCAAACCAGGGAGTGTTACACAGAGAGTGTCCTCTGTAAATCTTTGTGTTTGTCCTACTGACTCTTCGTCTGAATACCTACCTGAATATACACAAGATGAAACTCCCTGAGGCCAAGCAGAGAGTAATTCTTAGCGAAGAATAATAACTAAGGATCTGAGACACTACGGGCTGAGAATTGTTCAATTACCCACCAGCTCAGGAGGAGAGACCGTATTAAATACATGGAAGAATGTGGTATAAAACCCAAAGGATTATGATTTAGTAGTATGGCAAAAATCATCCTAGAATAAAGGCTTACTTTATAGACCTGCCCCCAAAAAGGCTGAAAAGAGGCCTTTAAAGGATCAAGCTGATCTGCAAATGCCTAAGCTGCCTGCTAGAACAAATTCAACACTCAACATATAATTTAAAATATCTGGAATACATTTAAAAAAAAGTAATACCCATGTGAAGCCGTCAAAAAATATGACATGTAACCAGGAGAAAACTAAGTCAAAATAAGTAGACCTAGAAATAACAGAGATGATGAAATTGACAAGAACTTCAAAATAGGTATTATAAACATGCTCAAGAGTTTTAAAGAACATATGAACAACAAGAAGAACATATGAACATAATGTAGAGAGAATGAGAAGGTGAAACAATATACAGGATGGAACTTCAGAAGATTAAAAACAGTATCTGAAGTGAAAATTTCACTGGAGAAGAGTAGCAAATTAGATGCTGTAGAACAAGAGATTAGTAAATGTGAATACCTAGAAAGGATTCAAAGTGAAGCATAAAATAAAGGAGACTAAAAAATTAACATAGCCTCAGTGCCCTGTGGGACACTATCAAAAAGTGTCTAACACATGTAACTATAGTCACAAAAAGAATGTGGGGGGGGGAGGGGAGGAGTCAAAAATAGTATCTCAAGTAATGATGCCCAGAAACTATCCATCTGATAAAAAACTATAAACCTACAGGTCCAAGAAGCTTTCCCAAGCCCAGTGAAAAACACAAAGAGAATCACACCAAGGCATTTCATAAATTAATGAAAAAGAGTCATCGACAGAAAGTCATAAAGCAGCTAGAGAAGGAAGACACATTACATACAGAGGAACAAAGATACAAAAGACCACAGACTTCTCATCTGAGATTATTTAAGGCAGAAGAAAATGAAACATTCTTTAAACACTGAAAAAGTTGTCAATCTTAAATTCTATGTATTATGATAATATCCTTTAAAAATTATAGTGAAACAAATAATTATTGTCATACAAACAAACATGAGAGAGATTACTGCCAACAGACCTATACTGCAGGACTGTCATGTAAGTTTTCCAGGCAGCAGGAAAATGTTAATTGTGACAGTTAATTTTATGAGACTGGGTTAAGGGATGCCCAGAAACCTGGTAAAACATTATTTCTGTGCGTGTCTGTGAGGGTGTTTCCAGAGAGGAAGAGATTAGCATATGAATCACTATTGTGTAAAGAAGATCACCCTCACAGATCAACTGTAACTTGAAGATAGATGCATTTTATTGTATGTGATTTATTCATCAATAAAATAGATTTTTATTCAAACACTTTCTAAGTTGTGGGCCAAGGCATCAGGGTTCATCTCCCTATTCCCCTTCATTCAGCCTGCACTCCAACCTTAGTGAACTCCTGGCGATTACCAGAAAGAACAATGTTCTTCCTTTTCTATGAGTCTTGAGCTGGAATGTCCTTCCTTCTATGTGTACTTCTAGTCAAACTGCTATTTATCCCTCATGATGTTGCTCAAATGAAGTAGCATCATTTCATAAAAATAGAGAGATCTGAAGAGAATGTGTTCTGCCACGTTTTTGCTCTACAACACTGAAAAGGACAATCATCTTCAAGCTATCTTCATTTCTAACAAAACAATATAAATCTCTTCTTTATAGAAATTTTTTAAGGGTTAAATAAAGTAGGATACATAAAAAAATACTTGGAATACATAAGACACATGATAAAGGCTCATTTTCATTGTTCTATCCCATCTTTCATCACATTATAATTATCACCAACTACCAGAGTCTCTGACAAATAATAAACACTAAATATGTATTAATTATATTAACATGAATGAACATGGATGAACAAGAAGCCATGAAGGCTAGATATTAATTCTGATTTCCTTACTACTTTTACTTACTTACTTATTTTTATGGAATCTTAAAGTCCTTTATTACTTTTCCACCTTCAGGACAAGTCTTTTCCAAGAAGAGATTTGATTAAGCTGACACAGTATGGTGGCCTAAATCAATACAGAATTGGTATCTTCCAAGACATAGCTCTACTTGGATAATGAGATTCTCATAAAATTGTCTGATGACTCTACCAAGAACATATTACCACTAATAAAAATTAGTAAAAATTGATTGGTTCCAGAGAAGATCGGTAGTGATATTATCTTCCATTTATGACTGAAGCACATGCTATTTTATGGGTATAAGCCACCGTCTTTTTAAAAGGTTAGAACTCTTAAATACATCTTTTCCAATATAAAATACTCGGGGTTTTCTACCTTCTGAAGTGACTGAAGCCAGGAGACAGATTTTTCTAGCACTTTATATTAATGTCAACAACCTTGTGTTTTCTTTCCTCATCTTCCTTAAAAGCAGCCTGTATAGACTTTGATAGAACACAAGCTTTCTGTATTCAAAGCTAACACCATAAAACCAAGGCAAAAACATCTGGTGGGTGTGGAATGGAGTCGTCATTTTGTACAGGGCAACGGCAGTTGTAGGACAGAAGCAAAACCACAGCTGTGAGGAGGTTCTGAGCAGTTCCTATTTTCAGGATATGCTGAACTCATAATTCAGGCCTAATGAATGTGTCTTTGAGATGTAACAGCCTGTTTAGATCCCTGCTTCCGCCGCTGCAGAAAAACTGAATACAGAAATGGTAATGATTTCATGTAAAATTCATAAATAAAATGCAGAGACAAGGGGAATGGTGTGCCCCAGTGGATTGTCATGTGGTAGGAGGGCTAAGTCAATGGAGCGGTTTTTAAGGCCACAACTACAGTTTCTTTTCTTTTGGTTGGAATATATGCAGAGCCAAAATATTTATCAAGGCCTTTAACACCATGCTGTACAATACACGGATATGCTCTGTTCTTCCTACAAAACTACTGAGTTTACGTCATCATCAGTATAAGAACCCGGGTAAATTACAGGGGACACGAGCCTGTAATGAAGGTTCATGATGGAGGACTAGATGGAGAGAGTACTATGCACATCTTTATTTGGGCAAATATCTTTTACATTACCGGTTCAGTGTGACATCAAGTACACATACATGTCAGCATTCAGAGGCCTATCAACAGTTACTTGCTAGGATATCCATAAATGGTTTAGAAGGAAACATTAGTACTCTGGGATATTGGCCGATAAGTGCTAGCCAACAATGGAAAAAGAAACATAAGGAAAAGCTCACCAAAAGCTTACTAGTCTAGCAACTAGCTAAATATAGCTACAGATGTAGATGAAGCTATAGATGTAGCTATAACACGGATGGAGATCAAGAGAGTCTGATGCTGGGGAAACTTCTCATATACGTTTTGTGTTTATTCTAATATTCTGCACAAGTAATAAAAAAGCTAAGAAAAAATCAAGTAGGCAAAGGACATACAGATCATGGATAATGACTGGGTTCACAGAGCAAGAGACAGCTCCTCATTTGAATTTTAAATCACAGAATGCAGCAATCTTTGACCTTTCTCATTTCTTGAATATGAGAAGGTAGACAGACTGAGGCAATATACAGCACCTGCCTGAACACTGTCAACAGGACTGCTAAGTTATATAGTGCTTTCTGCATTGCAGCTAGCCATCAGTACTGAGGGAAAGGTCATTTCCCAATGCCAATAGGAGAATAAACACGTTTATGCAAAGTGCAGCATAACTTTACTCAAGGTAATGAAATCGAAATGTCTAGCTAGTTCCATATAAAAATTGTCACTTTAAAGTCTTTGCATTCACACTGTTGTCTAGCTTAATAAAAATTTGTATACTCATAGCAGATTTAATGCTGGAGCATGCCATTTTCTCCCAATTTCCACTGAACAAATACGACAGGTAAGTAAGTGTGACACTGTTAAAAGCAAAGTTGGTGACCTGATACAAAGTAAATCTTGATATATGGCTAGACGTGGTCCTCCTTATAATGTAAGGATGTTCCAAGTCCTACTGGCAGCAACACTTGTATTTAATTGTAGTCAATCATTGCCTCAGAGAAATCTTTCACTGAATTTGTCTCCCCAGAATGCTCCAACCCTTTAATTAACTAGCTAGACTAATAGTTGTGGAAATTTAGGGCAGCCACTTTCGGACTTGAGGTTGGTAAATTCCTACTCTAGGCCAGTCCTTTTAATTGAGGCTTAACAATGGATTATGAGGATAGTATAAACTTTGAGGATTTTATGATGCTTTAGAATCAAACCCCTGAAAACCACCACACAGCCAACATTCAAAATGTACGTTTTACCGTAGTTCCCAAAATGTGTTCTCTAGAGTCTATCAGCCATTAAAAGGTTCCAAGGATTCTTTGGAGAAATGGCTGAATTCAGGAATGGGACAGGAAATGTACAAGATTAGTTTAAGATGTTACTGTACCAGAAAGCAAAAAAGCTATTAAGAACTAATAGGTTAATGTCAAGGTGAAGGAGCTTCCGGCAGACTAAGATGAGATAATTTGAGCATCAAAAATAATGACTTCAATGGGTTTAAATACACCAAGTGACTACAAATCCGTAAGTTCATAATGATACTAAAAATAATAATTGGTCTCAATCAGAAGTTGCCAGGGCATCAACTCATTACTATGAAAATTGATAAATTAAGGAAAGAAACATTTGTCTGCCTCTCCAATGTGAAGTTGATCAAGTAAAGTCTTTCTATAAATAAACTTTGTCTAATAAATGCAAAATGAATTCTAAAATCAAAACATCACCATTGTACAACCCTTGATGTAAAGCTTAGAAAGGAGCCTGTGAAGTCACCTAATCAAAATCTAAACCCAAATCCAATCGAGATCTAATTGCCTGTTCACAAGATGTATGAGGAATACAACAGCAATTTGAATGACACCATGAAGAAAAAAGTCAGCCAAAGCCAGTATGTGGGACACTCTACTGGACAAATGACCGGTTTCTTAAGGCATGAAGGGGGACAGAAGGAAGGGGAAGTGTTATATAAAAAAACTCAAGAGATATACAAGCAAATTCAGTGTGTGAAAGTAGATTTAGGTCTTGATTCAAACAAAACAACTGGACAAAAATAATTTTGAAGAGTTGGGAAAAATTGAAAATGGAGAGTGTTATTAAATAATATTAAGAAATTACTATTAGAACAAAGTTGGAAGATGCACACGACCTGGTTTTAAGACTTACTATAGGGGCACCTGGGTGGCTCAGTCGTTTGAGTGTCTTGATTTCAGCTAAGGTCATGATCTCAGGGTCATGAGATGGAGACCTGCATCAGGCTCTGTGCTCAATGGGGAGTCTACTTGAGATTCTCTCTCCGCCTCTCCCCCTCCCTCCTCACGTGATCTCTCTCTAAAATAAATAAATCAATCTAAAAAAAGAAAGCCTTACTATAAAGCTACTACAAGCAAGAGAGTGTGGTATTGGTGAGAGGAAAGACACATAGATCAACTCAACAAATCACAGAACACAGAAACAGACCAACACAAATATAGCCAACAGTTAAGTTTCAAGATGAATTCAATGAAGAAAGGAGTCTTCTAAAGAAATGTTGCTGAACAACTGTGCATCTACATTCTTTCTCCCCCTCTCCCCATGAAAGCAAGAGAGGGAGAGAGAAAACTTTAACCTGTATCTCAAACCTTGCACAAAATTAATTCAAAATGGATCACAGGTATAAATACAAAACTTTAAATAATAAACTTTTAGGAGAAAATCTTCATAATCTTGGGTTAAACAAAAAGTTCTGATCTGGGATGCCTGGGTGGCTCAGTCGGTTAAGCGTCTGCCTTCGGCTCATGTCATGATCCCAGGGTCCTGGGATCAAATACTGCATCGGGGTCCTTGCTCAGCAGGAAGCCTGCTTCTCCCTCTGCCTGTTGTTCCCCGTGCTTGTGCACGCATTCTCACTGACAAATAAATAAAATCTTAAAAAAAAAAAAAGAGCTCTGATCTATAAAAGATAAAGAAGACAAATCTGAATTTATCATAATTAAAAACTTTTGCTCTTCACATGACAAGAGAATAAAAGGACAATCTACAGACTGGGAGAAAATATTTGCTTATCAGTTATCCAACAAAAGACCTATATGCAGAATGTAAAAGGAAGTCTCAAAACTTACTAAAAAAAACAAAAAAACAAAAAAACAAAAAACACCCAATTTTAAGTTTTGCCTGTTATATATCTTCCATATCTTTTCACTGAAGAAGAGACATGGAATGCAAATAAGCACATGCAGAGATACTCAAGACCATCTGTCATCAGGAAAATACAAATTAAAATCACAATAACATACCTATTAGAATGGCTAAAACAAACATGCATAAAGCTTGACAAAGTGCTGGTGAGAACGACGTACTAGATCTCTCAGACATTATGAGAATGTAAAATGGTACAGCAACTCAGGAAAACAGTTTGGCTACATTTTTTTTAGATTTTATTTATTCAAGAGAGAGAGCGCATGTGCGCGCATGTGCAAGTGCAAGCAGGGGGGAAGAGCACAGGGAGAGGGAGAGAGAGAATCTCAAGCAGACCCCACACCGAGCATGGAGCCTAACAAGGGGCTCGAGCCCATGACCTTGAGATGACAACCCGAGCCGAAATCAAGAGTCGGATGCTTAACCAACTGAGTCACTCACACACCCCAACAGTTCAGCTATTTCTTAAATTTAAACATACACCTATCGTGTAACTCAACTTGTAGGTATTTACCCTAAAGAAACTAAAACTATGTTCACACAAAAACCTGTATATAAATATTTATCACAGCATTATTGACAATTCCCCAAAACTAGAAAAACCTAAATGTCATTCAACTGAAGAATGGAAAAACCAACTGTGGTACATCCTCAAAACGGACTACTTCTCAGCAAAAAATAAAAGGAACATGTTACTGACCCATTCAATAATATGGATCAACCTCAAATGCATTATGCTAAGTGAAACAAAACAGACTCAAAAGATTACCTTCAGTCAATTTTTACCTATATGACATTCTGAAAAGAGCCTAACTATAGAGACTGATAACAAATCAGTAGTTTCTAGTGGTTAGGAGTACGAGGGGGGTTTGATTTCAAGTGGGCAGCATACAGGAATTTTTGGCAATGAGGAAACTCATCTGTATGCTAATTCTGGTGACTGTTAGAGAGCTCTGTACATTTGCCAAAAGTCAGAGAAGCGGTACACATGCAAACACACACAAAACTACTGTATGTAAACGAAAGCATAACATTGAAAATAAATTAATTTTTAAAAACAGTGTTAAATTTGTTAACTCCTTTAGTGGCATGGTGATATTAAAAACAAAAAGATCAGTTAGGTGTGCTCTGATAGATTTTTTGCTTATAAAAGCAAAATGGCACAGCCACATGTGAAGACAGCTTGGCATTGTTTTCAAAACTAAACATAGCCTAGTCATACCATCCAGCAATTGTGCTACTTGGTGTTTAGCCAAAGGAGTGGAAAGCTTACATACACACAAAAACCTGCCCAGCGATGTTTGTAGCAGCTTTATTCATAACAGCCAAAATTTGGAAGCAACCAAGACGTACTTCAGTAGGTGAATGGATAAACTGTGGATATCCAGACAACAGCATATTACTCCATGCTAAAAACAAATGAAGTATTGAACCATAAAAAGATGTGGAAGAACCTTACATGTACAGTACTAGGTGAAACAAGCCAATCTAAGAAGGCTATGTAACTGTAGGATTCCAAGTATACGACATTCTGGAAAAGGCAAAACTATGGAGACAGTACAAATATCAGTAGTTACCAGGGTCTGGGGTGGGAAGGTGCGGTAGGAATCAATAAGCAGAGCGCAAAGGACTGTTAGGGCAGTGAAACTTCTCTGTTTGATACTATAATGGTGGATACATGTCATACATTTATCCAAACCCACAGAACGTATGACATCAAGGGTGAACCCTAATGTAAACTATGCACTCCAGGTGCTAATGAGGTGTCAATGTAGGTTCATCAATTTTAATTTTTTTAAGATTTTATTTATTTATTTGACAGAGAGCGAGCAAACACAAGCAGGGGGAGGGGCAGAGGGAGAAGAAGCAGACTCCCCACTAAGCAGGGAGCCCGATGCCATCCCAGGACCCTGGGATCATGACTGAGCCACCCAGGTGCCCCTAGGTTCATCAACTTTAACAAATGTACCACTCTGGTGGGTGACGTTGATAATGGAAGAGGTCGTACATGTGCCGGGGCAGAAGGTATAAGGGAACTCCCTGTACCTTTTGGCTCAATACTGCTGTGAACACAAAACTGCTCTAAAAATAGAGTCTTGTTTAAAAAAATGGCAAGAACAATTCCTCTCATTGCCCGCATGCCTCTGCACAATGTGCCTTTGCCCTTCCTTCCATCTAGAGGTAGAGTCTATTTCCCTCCCCTCAAATCAGGGCTGGCCCTATGACTTCCTGTGACCAATGGAACGCAGCAGGGAGTGGTGGTATGTGACTTCCAAGGCCAGAGCTCTTGAGACCTGTTTGCTCTCTCTTGGAATCCTGAAACCGCTTTGCAATGAAAAAGCCGGGTTTAGCTGACGGGAAGGTGAGAGGCCACGTGGACAAAATCAAGGTGCTCCAACCTGCAGCCAGTACCAAACGTCAGACTGAATTTAGTTGACAGCCAGTAGAAAATGCTGGAGTAAGCCCAAATGACACGACCCAGAGCAGATGTAAGTCACAGAGCTGAACCCAGATCAAATCACAAAATCATGTACTCAGTATCGGGGGGCTATGCTACAGACCAAGCAATAAGTGTAAAAGACATACACTGAAGTAGGCAAGGGTGAAATGACACAATATCTAAAATTTAAAAATGCCCCTAAAAAGGGAGGAAATAAATGGGAAAAAAAATGGCAAAATATTGAAAATTGATGAAACCAGTTACACGGGATCTTGGCCCATCATTCCCTCTACTTTGGTATAGGTTTGAATAATTCTGTAATATAAAGATTTAAAAATAACATGCTTTTAAAATGATTATAATAAAAATGCTTTACTTATAGATCTACCACACAAACAATAATCAACAAAACAAAAATAAAACACTGTAAATTAAGTATAACCTTGCCCAAGTCAGGCAAAGGAAAATAATAAGAACATCTAAAGTATCCAAAAATTTCATGTAAAATCTTTTGACCTATGCTTAATTCTATTGTCAAGTGCCTCCACGAAGGCAGAGTTACTCCATATATAAAACAGGTCAATACTGTTCTAGTTGTTATATTACCGAGACCAAGGGTGCTTTTCTTCACTAGGTTTACCTCTTTAAGATATTTTAGTCACCTTAAAAATAATGGAATTTTTTTTTAAGATTTTTATTTATTTATTTATTTGACAGAGAGAGAGAGAGAGAGAGAGAGGGAATACAAGCCAGGGGAGTGGGAGAGGGAGAAGCAGGCTTCCCACCGAGCAGGGAGCCCGATGTGGGGCTCAATCCCAGGACCCGGGGATCATGACCTGAGCCAAAGGCAGCCGCTTAACTGACTGAGCCACCCAGGCGCCCCAAAATAATGGAATTTTGAGAACAGGTATTTGATCTTCAAATACCCTTAGCACAACCACAGCCTTTTAAGAACCAAAAAGGCCTCCCCCCTTTGAATGTCCTATCAAGAACATCCTCTTGATGTTTATCAGTCAGTCAGAGAATGAATTCACATGAATAAGCATATATAAAATATTTCTATTAAATTCAAAATAATAATAGGTTTACATGAATAAGCATATATAAAATATTTCTATTAAATTCAAAATAACAATAGGTTTTTGCAGAAAGCCAATCACATCTGAATATGAATGCTTCTTATACCTCAACATCATCAGTAGAAGCAGAAAAGGATGATGAAGTGAGCTCACCATCACCCGAGCAGAATGAAGCTGGAAGAGAGCGAACACATGAAATGAGACATATGAACGCTATTATATCACAGTCATAGACAGTGGTGGTGGCGATGTTACCTATGAAGAGTTAGTTTCACTCTCATTTCCATCTGGCTATTTGGAGATTAGAAAACCAAAGAAAGGAGGGTGCCTGGGTGGCTCAGTGGGTTAAGCATCTGCCTTCATCTAAGATCATGATCTCGGGGTCCTCAGACCCCGTGTCTTCAGTGGGGAGTCTGCTTCTCTCTTTCCCTCTTCCCCTCCCCCCTGCTCCTGCTCGCTCGCTCTGTCTCTCTCAAATAAATAAATAAAATCTTTAAAAAAAAAAAAAAAGAAAACCAAAGGAAAGGAGTAAAAATAAAACATGCAAGAAACCTTGATTAGTTCACAAGAACACAATTAGAACCATCAGGAAAACTTTTATAAATACAGATGAAGAATGGTCATGGGTATCTATGTTTTTAAGAGCCCAAAATGTTACTGGTATGTGCCCAAGTTGAAAAGCACTGTAAAATAAACAAGTAACAAAGAAATGGAAATAATTTATAGGAAACCAAACTTCCTAGTCAACTTTGAAACTTTATTTTTTTTTAAAGATTTTTTATTTATTTACTTGAGAGAGAGAGAGAATGAGAGAGAGCACATGAGAGGGGGGAGGGTCAGAGGGAGAAGCAGACTCCCTGCCGAGCAGGGAGCCCGATGCGGGACTCGATCCAGGGACTCCAGGATCATGACCTGAGCCGAAGGCTGTCGCTTAACCAACTGAGCCACCCAGGCGCCCGAAACTTTTTTAAAGGCAATATATCTCACATTTAAGGTAATTATTTAGTGCCCATTATGTGCCTGTCCCTAAACGAGCCACTTTTCCAAAATGTGTCATCTAATGTAAAAATCACTTCAAAGTAGTAAAATGATTTGCATTTGAGAAATGAGAACACTAAGGCTCAGAGGTGGAAAATGATCTCCTATCTCTTTGATCCACTGTCCACATTGTTCCCAGTGTACTGCACAGACTTTTGTGCCCAACTCAGAAATTAGTATCATATTAGGTTGCCTCAGGTAAAATGACAACAAATTAGCCATGCAATTTATTTCTCTGCTATATGCAACTTTCTTATTCAACTAATGTATGTAATTTGAGGCTCATAAACTTTAAAAGTGGAGGAGGAGGCTAACAGGCCAGGAAGTACCATTATGATATGTGCAAGCTCTGTCTTTCATCTCTTTCTGCAGATAATCCAACAATTTTGTGCCTATCTCTTAACTCTACAGCTTCTGGCCATCTTCCGCCAGTGTTTTCCCTATGATCACTGTGTTCTTCACCCCAAGGTAAAAAACATGCTCTGGACTCCATGTGACCCTCTCATCATCATTAAAATCTTTAGTCTATTCCCTAGGCCCCTGTTTGGCAACTGGCTTGAAAAGTCAAGTTAATTTCTAACCCAAAGAAGAAAGTGGGAGTTATTTGGAACTATGGGAACTTTGGACAATAAAACATGGCCACTGGGAAAAATACATTGGTTTTAATTAGGATGAGATAGTATGGCTTTTCTTAAAGCACACCTGCCCTGCCTATCAGGAAAATTGACCACACATAAATGAGCAACTCTTAGGTAATTCATGTATCTCTTTATAAGACCAAATAATAGAGTAACTCAATTTCATCAGCACCAAGGATGGTTTGATGGGAGACTTCACTTTCTTGGGGCAGGTAGTTGAGAGGACTCATAGGTAATGATGACTCCACAGAGCTAAAGGGATTTCCACCACTCCATGAAGTACACAATGTAATCTGTGTCTTACACATGAGGAAAGTGAGGATCAAAGAAGCTTATGCAAATCACCTTAGGACACAGGGCTTTTAAGTGTTGGATCTAGCACTTCTCCTCAATGATCTCCTGCAAAGTTTACAGAGTGGGAAACATTTCCTAACAACATGTTAGTGGGAAAATGAAAAAAATTACTGGAGATTCAGGGAAGAGCAGAAAAAAAGAAAAGGAAAAAACAGAGTTCATACTCCCCAGATTCCCATGTCTAGGGGTGGGTTTCTGAAACTAAAATGCTTTAAAAAGGGAATCGTGGGGTTCTTGAACCCAACAAAATTTTTTGAAAATGTTATGGGTATATAATTTTTTTGTGCAAAGATAATCTTAGCTTCTACCAGATTCTCAAGGGTAATAATGAAATGAGATTGTAGGGGAAGAAAAATGATCTTCCCTCTACCCTTCTGGGTTCTTGGCTGAGACTCCCTGTAATGAAAGATAGATTAAGAGGAGAAAAACAAACGGAAGTTTAATAACATGTATATCTCCTGTGTACATGGGAGAGACCCAAGAAAACTAAGCAACTCCTCAAAATGGCCCAGACCACCATCCTAATACCATCTCCACAGTACAAAAGAAGATGGTTTGGGGCAGGGGAGGGTAGTTAGTTATAGGAGGCTATCAGGACAGAGTACAGTAAACAAGGGCAAGGTTATTAAATAGATTTAAGTCCTTGCCTTCTCCAATGACAAGAGTTTCTAGAGATTTAGAGTCATCCTTCTCTTCCTGGTACAGAGAGGCAGACACTCTTATAAATGGAGATTTCCCTTACAAATATAAATATAAATGTCTCTTAGAAAATGCTAACTTCTACTCAGTGTTCAGAGCATTCCCTGTGTCTGCTGTGTCTTAAGAAATAATCAGCTTCAACTAATCCTAATGCCAAAGAAACATACTTTGCGGTGGCAAATGCTGCTCCCCTTCAAGATTCAAAATAAATTAAGAGCCACTGATTCAGATACAACTGTGGATTCAGTAACAGATAGTGTCAGGAATCTTAAATATAATTTTCCTACATAAGCTCTTTAAAAAAATCATTTTCTCAAAATCATTTGAGCAACCATTTGTTAATTAGTATTTTTACAGCACAGGAACACTGTATAAATCCTTGCAAAGACAGAAGATATAACTATTAAAAACTAAATTAGAACCTTTTATTCAATAGAACCCACTGAAATAATTAAAATCATTTAAACACAACAGGACTGTAAAAAACGGTCTTGAAAGTCATGTAAAATATCAAAGATGGTTTACCTTTGTGAGGAGAAGATAAAAGGAATGTTTTGGTGAACTTAATCACCTTAAGAAAAGAGGAGGAAATCAGTTAAGAAGTTTCAAACACAGCAGAGCTCATCTGTTTCTTTGAGTAACCATATACTTTCTCATCTAAACAGGAATGTTTTTGATAGTGAAAAATAATCAACAGTCAAACCAGGATATATGGTCATCTCAATGTTTTCCAACATATTAAAAATATTAAACTTAAGTTTTTATTATTATTATATTGCTGGATTTTTCTTCCATTTCATTTGCTTTGCTTTTTTGTTTTTTTCTTCTGAAGGCCCCAATCTACAGCCCTATAACCATACCAGACACCAACCCTATATATTGGCTGATTTATCCAAGTTTAGAAATGCAATTTTCATGAGACTGATTTTTTTAAAGTCCTTACCTACAAGTTTTACTTTCTAGTCAAGAAAAGAGTTCAAGCTATAAAATCTATTTGCATGCAAGAACCAAGATTCTTAAAGAATCCAATAGGCCAGATGACCCCATAAACCTCTCTTCAGCAGAAATCCACAGATTCATATTGTGTTTTTAATTAATCCAACCTCTAAAACTAGGAAATCCCAAGGCTCTAACATCTATGAAGCAAAGAAATCAGTTAAAAATAATATTACCACGCTTATCTTTTCTTTAGTTTTTTTTTTCCATATTGCCATTGGCTTTATCATACCCAGAGACTAATGACTTGAATCCAAGTATACACTGTCTCTGTCCTCTATTTCTTACCAGGTTTCAGGGCTTCCTTAGGAGCCTAAACTACTGGCACAAACTTTCAGTCCACAATGAAATCCACTAGGAAGGACATTCTTATTGACATCTGGTAGTTTGTTAATTCATTAATAAGTCATTCTTTAATTCACAATTGGTAATTTATCAGCCCCAATAAAAGCAAAGATCTACTAGAGAGAGCTGTGGGATTCTGGTTGAAGTTATGCATTCTGATTAGCATTGCCTTCTACATATACTTTCAGTATCACTGTTTTTTAGAAAATAGTCAATCTCATAAATGCCTGGTAAATTTAAGAACAAAATGTTAGCAGCTGCAGGAAGGGGTAATGAAGATAAAAAAAAAAAAAAAGTCCCCAAATCAGAGGCAGTGGTTGAGAATAGGTCAGTGTAAACTCAAACAGAAATCATATCCTATATAAAAAAAAAAAAAAAAGAACTGAAGAACATTGATGCTGGCAAAAATAACCATATATTCTACGTGATCCCTTCGGTGATCACCTTATTATTACCAAAAAACCCCATACTCTCATACACTTAGGATCTTATCCATTTATAAATCCATTTATAGATCAGTGCTCCAAAGCCACCTAAAAATCTTTTGCTTTGCATTAGATCCAAAATGAGATTTTTCTCAGAGTTTTTCTCATAATGACTCAGGAAGAGCCCTCCTGAAATTATGTTAAATTGGGAATTCTAAGGGGAAAAAATTACTATCTGTTGAGCTCATGATGTAGTTAATAATTTCCAGAACAAGTCTAAAGTAATAAAAAGTGGATGGGATTGGTACCATAAAACCTGTCACATAAATGCGAAGAGGACATACCCCCCCGCAACCACCCCCCGCCAAATAGCTTTCACATAAAATCTTGCCACCAGATAAAAAATAGCTTTGGGGTTAAAAAAGAGAGAGCAAGTGAGTCCTATCTTGGGCAATATCCATAAATAATTTACTGCTAGCTTGTAAACAATAGAGCAGCACAGTATGAATGCCAAAGAGGGTCTTTATATGTCATAAAGCCACTCAAAAGTGCCCTTGCTGCACCAAGCCTGACTGTGAGCTTTGATGTGCTGGAAAAGGAACTGCTAAGCTGAGGTCATCAGTTAGTGGAAAACAATTTCCCTCATACTGAGAAGCAGGCTTACTGCAGTGCATCTGACACAGACAGATTGGAATTTTAAAACAGGGTTGCATAACGCGCGTTCGCTGGGAAAATGAAGCTGGGATGTTCCTTCTGAATGACCAGAGCTAAAACCAAAGGCATGGCGCTTCCTCTAAATCAGGGTTTCTCAACTTGGCACTAGTGACATTTGGAGTTGGGTAACACTGTCGTGGGGGCTGTTGTGCACATGGGAGGATGCTCAGCAGCACCTATGGGCCTCTGCCCACCAGATGCCAGGAGCATCACCCTCCTCCACCAGCTGTGTGAACCAAAACTGTCTCTAGACATTGTCAAATGTTGGCTGGGGAAGTAAAATCACCCCTGGTCCAGGAGAAGGCGGAAGTTTGCAACAACACTGCAAGGCTCACGTGGTGGCTTTATTTACATTTCTGATTTGATTCTGGTGTAATTTGCTTTCTTACCCAAATTCAAAAACACGTTGAAAGAAACACCATTTATTAACTGTCACATCCTTCCCCCAAGCCCACACCCCAAAAGTAGTAAAATAAGCCTATGTTATTTCAGATCCTAGAAAATGATGAAAAAGAATTACAGAGAAGCAACTAAACTCTCTTTTGATGCTTTTCTTTTGGTGTCTTGACAAATACTATACACAAAGCAGTGTTCTGGGAGGCAAAGGTAGGGAAACCTAATAAAGACCAACTCTTTATTAATACTGAATGCATGAAACTATTCAACTCACGATGCCCTGCTGAGAACAATGTATATTCACAATCATAAACGATGCATAAAGGATGCAATTCAGGAGAAACAAAATTAGGTATACTGATTAAGAAGTACTGAGAGCAAAACAAAAGGCACAGAAACAAAACTGTGCACAAATGCCTTTACTCTGTCAGGTCCCCTACAATGAATGTGTCCAAAGTCTCACCAATTAAAAAAGCTGCCCTGTGAAGCCTTATGCATTCCGTGCCTTGCAATGCTTGAGGTCAACAGCTCTGCCGGAGCATCTCTGAAATCAGTCTGATTCTAAAACTTTGCTTAAACTGCTTCAACCTTCTACTCACCCAAGGCCAGAACCTCCAAGTCAAATGAATGACAGAACTAATGTAGCTAACAAGATATTGCCTTGAATTGCTTCATAAAGCTTTCAATCTAATAAAGTCATTAATGTCTGAATATAAATTTATTGACTTCCATTGAGATTAATAGCAGGTCGATCATATTGACTGAATCCAAATGAGTCAATTGGATCCTGTTGGTCAATAAATGTTGATCCAAATTATAAAGAGCAGCCAGGATCAAGAGTAATGAAGCCTACAATAACCTATACAATATGTCTTTTGTTAAGGAACATTGCCCCTGAGAATAAAAATAAAGCTTAAGGCAACAGTGTATTAGTGTTGAAATCCAACCACAAGGAAAATAGTGGAACACATGTTCAGGTACAATCAGGGATATGCTGATACAGCACATAGTGATAATATCAACTTGTTCTAGAATGTTTTTCACTCTCCAAATAATGAAATTGTGAGAGCACTACTGACATCAACATCTACCTAATCAATTTGGTGGCCACTGCCAAGAGTGAGTTAATGTCCACACTGAAAAAAAAGAAGCAAAGAATAATTCATAGAGATAGATTTTTTGAATATTCAAATTACACAGTGAACAAGACAAACAGTGAACAAATAATGAAGACATGAATGATGATAATGACGAGTCATTATTATGTGTCACGTACTACGGAGCGACTCATTTAATTCTCACAACTCTAGGAGGTAAGTTCATTATCTCCATTTTACAGATGGCAAAACTGAGGCACAGAGAGGCTACATAACTCTGCTATTCAGTGGTGGAGGTAAGCTTTGAACCCATGAAGCCTGGCTTCAGAGTGTACCGTCTCCATCATGATACTGCACTGTCAGTCACAAGAAGGAATTAGCTAACCGAAGATCTGAGAAAAGGATGTTGCAGAGAGGAATGAGGTAACACAAAGGGGAAGGGAAAAAAGAAATTTGTCACATGTGAGAAATAAAAAGTAGGCAGGCCATGGTGGCAAGAGGGTAGGGATAAGGTGGGGGAGTGAGATGAGAAGTACCAGATTTTTTTTTTTTTAAGATTTTATTTATTTATTTGAGAGAGTGAGTGAGAGACAGTGAGCACATGAGCAAGCACAGGGGGAAGGGCAGAGGAAAAGAATCTCAAGCAGACTCCACACTTAGCACAGAGCCCCACACAGGGCTCGTTCTCACAACACTGAGATCATGACCTGAAGCAAAACCAAGAGCTCGATGCTTAACTGACTGAGCCACCCTGGTGCCCCAGAAGTACCGGTTATTTTAACCTCTATTTTTCTATCACTGTTGAGAATTAATTGGTATTCTAGTCTTTATTTCCCTTTATCACCTTTATTTCAGCTTTCAATTTCTTTTGAAAGCATCTGGAATTTTATTCCCAGATTTTCAACATTTCCCCTTCTTTATTTGAAATTGTTTTTTAACAATTAGGAAGGAATATAGTAATAGCTTATCTGTATTCCATTCTCTCTTTCCTGGGGAGAAAAAAAAGAATCTGACCAAATCTCCTTATACATTGATGCTATTCGCTGACAGAGTTTGGAATGCTTTTCACAAGGTACACCTGCCCTGTCTTGGTTGCTTATGGTAAACAAATCTGGAATTTATGAATTCATGGGGCATGGCCTATGGGAAAATATCATAGGTAGCTGGATTATTATCAGAGTATAAAATCAAGACTCTTTAGGACTCCCTTAGTGTAAGTGATTAGCATTACTTACTCATTATTTTTGAATAGATGAATGATCCAATTAATAGATATACAAAACAATGACTCTCTAAAATAGACACTTAATTGTCAAATTAACATGGAATGTTTATAAAATTTTACTATATCACCAAGAACTCACCAAAGTCTTATAAAAGTAGAAACTATATAGGCCACATTCTCTTACAGCAATCAGTAAAAGAAATTTTCAAAACAAAGGATAAAGAGGTCCATCTGTTCAGAAATGGAAAACCCTCTTCCAAAAAACTCTTCAGCTAGAGAAAAGATCAAAACCCAAATTACTGTCTCTTTAGCTAATTAGATCAAGGACACACTACACTATGGAAGGCAACCAAAGTCAACTTCAGAGGAAAATACACATATTAGCACACAAAAGATGAAAAACAAAGGACCAAACAGTCCATTTGAGAATCAAGAAATAGAAAAACAAAATGCCCAATGGAAGAAAAAAGTTGATAATGGTAACTGAGAAAATAGATGATGAGTACAACAAAAATCATGTTCTTTAAAGAGAATAAAGGAGAAAAATCTTATAAAACAAAAAAAAATTGTATCCATTGAAATATTTAAGAATTACCTCAAAAACCTGGCCCAGTACCAATTACATAGAATAATTTTTTTATTTTATCAACTACAGCGGTCTCCCCCCGCCCCCACTTCTCTGTAGGAGATCATTCCAAGACCCTCAGTGGGTACTTGAAACTGAGGGCAGTATTGAGCCCTACACTTGATGACCCCTGAACAACAACAGGTTTGAACGGCACAGGTCCACTTATATGTGGATTTTTTACGATAAATACAGCACAGTACTGCAAACGTATTTTCTCTTCCTTTTGATTTTCTTAAAAACATACTCTTTTCTCTAGCTTACTTTACTCTAAGAATACAATATATAATACATATAACATATAAAATACATGTTAATCAACTGTTTACATTAACAGTAAGGCTTCCAGTCAACAATAGGCTATTAGTAGTTAAGTTTTTGGGGAGTCAAAAGTTATACGCGAATTTTCCACTCTGTGGAGGTTGGTGCCCCGGACCCCCATGTTGTTCAAAGGTCAACTGTATATGTTGTTTCCTATACATACATGTGTATGACAGTTACATCTATAATTTAGACACAAGAAGAGATTAACAACAATAACTAATAAAAAAGAACAATTGTAACAATATACTGTAATAAAAGTTATATGAATGTGGTCTCTCTCTCAAAATACCTTACTGTATGTGCTCACTCTTCTTCTTGTCATGATGTGAAATGACAAAATGCTTACATGAGGAGATGGAGTGAAGTGAATGATGTAGCATTATGACATAGAGTCAGACTACTACTAACCTTCTGAAAAAAGACCAGGAGGAGGATCATCAGCTTCCAGATCATAGGTAACTGAAACCACAGGAAGCAAAATGACAGAAAGAAGGCAAAGCTTCTCAGGTTACTTTATGAATCTAACACATCTCTGATTCTAAAGCTTTATCGCAGTAGCACGCACATACACACAACCTAACAAGCCAATATTAATATATTCAATAAAAATCATTAAGTCATTAGCAAATCAAATATAAAATGCACTCTTATTTAAAACAGACATTTTAAAAGAAAAATCCTCCAAAACAAATTTTATTCCAGGAATTCAAGGGCTGTTTAATATGAAGACTCTCTTCCAACAAGAAACTACATGTATATCCACACAAATACCAAAAGATCAATGCTAATTGTTAGCACTTACTATTCTCAAACAAAAACTACAATATTTTAGGTAAACTAGGGAAAGGACAAAAATTTACAGTTTTTTACAGAATTGTCTACCCAGAACACTAAAAAAAGAAAAACAAAACAAAAACAAAAACCTATTAAAACTAAAAAGAGAGCTGAGTAAGCTATATCATACTATAAACACATAAAACATTAATAGTTTCGCTGTGTACCAGCAGTAACCAGATGGAAAATATAACAGGCAAAAATCCCATTTTTGCTATCAAAAAATATATGTATGTATATGTGTATATGTTTGTGTGCACACACGTGTGTGCATGCATGTGTATGATACCTCAAAATAACACATACTCTCAGTCTTAACCTGCAGTCTTCTACTTATTCTGTTTTTCATCCCTGTCCATGTAAACCTGACTCTTTCCTTCAAAAGCCTATCCCAACTTCCAAGTCAAGACCTACCTCTGCAGGACATCACCTATATTCACACATTTATTCCTTTCTGCTTATCTCTGTTTCTGGTAACAGGATCCTTCCCCACAGCCGCTGAGATCTCTCTGAGTCCACTGGGTAACCTGCTACAGTAGAATGAACTTTTTCAGCACTAACTGCTGTGCTCAGCAACTCCACCACACCTGTTCTCACCCCATCCTGTTCTTCCCTGTAACTCTATGACCCCCATACCATCATAAATTGAGGCAGCAAGGACATGAGGTTACTACTACCCTGTGAGAGTGATTATTATCATAATAGAACCCATGAGGTGAAGAGAATATAATAAAACTAAAAGACAAGATTTTAAGAGCTGAGAAGAGAAGGTATCTGGCCCATAGGGCCTCCCAGAGCTCCCTGAGCCACTGCTACATGAAATGCCACAGGCCTGAATCAGCTTTGCCACCTTGTGGCCGCTTCCTGCCACCACTGCACTTCCTGGGGAAAAGGCAAGTATCTTCCCATGTGGCAATGAGGAGACCCAGAGTACCAGGGACAACACAGACAAGTTGCCTGAAGACAGTAAGGAGGAGTTACCACAGCTGAGGACAAAAAGCACAGTGTGCCTGAGTCGTGACCAGTGAAGGTCATGCAACCACAACTGAGCACCCTGGTGCCACTTATCTCACCACCATTCTCAACTCATTCCCAAGACCACCCAGAGCTATAATGCTCCGAGAACCCAGGAACTTGGCTGCCATCTTGAAAAGAACGAGGAAATGAGAGAAAATTTTTAAGTGCATTCAGAACTTCAATAACCACTTGTCCAGAACTGACTGCACTGAAGTTTTCTGCCACTGGAAAGAGTGGGGGCTTAAAACAGAAATAAGGTGAATTAACATAATAATAGTCACAGTTTTGTGCCTACGAAAATATCACTGGGAAGTATCTTAGCCAATGCCCCATTAAATACAAGGAGAATCTCAATCGACATGAGGACCAACCACATGATATCTCCAAGTTGCCTCAAAAGAATATATTTTGGGGCACCTGGGTGGCTCAGTCATTAAACATCTGCCTTCGGCTCAGGTCATGATCCCGGGGTCCTGGGATCAAGCCCTGCACTGGGCTCTCTGCTCAGCGGGAAGCCTGCTTCTCCCTCTCTCACTCCCCCTGCTTGTGTTCCCTCTCTCTCTGTCTCTCTCTGTCAAATAAATAAATAAAATCTTAAAAAAAAAAAAGAATGTATTTTGGCCCAGATTTAGGAAAAAACAGACATTTCTACCACAAGGAACAGCAGGAGAAACCACTGTATTATCTTTTATTGGCTAAGAGGAAAGGGTGGGAGGGAGCGACCATCTTTGTGATCTACCATTGTGTACATTATGCTCAAGTGCAATTCTGAACCCTGGGATTTCGAATTTGCTGACCCTAGTAAAAAGCAAAAACTCAGCTTTCAACTTGTGTAGGGAAAAACCAGTTCTTCCTACGATTTCTTTCTTTCCTAGGAGCTTCCTTTACTACTTACACAAAACACACTTCTGGTCACCAAATAAGTGGGAGGAGGTATTCCCCCACAAAAAGCAATGTTCTATGACACCAGCTGGGCGTCCTATACAATTCAACTTAATTCTGACACTGTCTACATGGACATGGCATCAGATTCCCCAGGTAAGGGCTCAGTCCTAGAAGACTGTCCCCCCTCCCCGCTTCGGACATTACTCACAAGCCCAGATTATTACCTGTGCTTCTGACCCATGTGCTACAGGTTGAAGGTTCTGATGACCCCCTCCTTGGACTTCAGACTACAGTTCAAAGTCCAGGTTGTCACCTATACTTCTGACCAGCTATAAATCACAGGTTCCCACAACACGCTTCTCGGGTTTGAATCATTTGAAAGAGGGGCCCACAGAACTCACAAAAACAGTTTAGTTACATTTACTGTTTTATTATAAAAGATGATAAAGTAAAGCAATGAAAATCCAGATGGAAGAGATGTGTAGAGCAAGGTGTGTGGAATGGGGTGCAGAACTGCCATGGCCTCTCCTGGTGCGCCCCTCCCCTCAGCACCTGCATGTGTTCCCCAAGCCAGAAGCTCTCTGAACCCTGCAACTTTGGGGATTTTATGGAGGCTTCATCACATAGACATGATCAATCATTAACTCCACATTCAGCCCTTCTCCCTTCCCAAGAGAATGAGGGCAGGACTGAGAATTCCAAGCTTCTAATCATGGCTTGGTCCATCTAGTGACCAGCCCTCATGCAGGAGCCCACCCAGAGTCACCTCGTTAGAGCAAAAGACACTTCCATCACCCAGGAAATGACAAGGGGTTCATAAGTGCTGTGTCGGGACCCGGGGGCAGAGACCAATGTATCTATTTCTGATTACAAGTCACAGCATCACACCCTGGTTACCCACATTTACAGATAAAGGAGATGCAAGAAGTTAGCAGTAACATTCTAAACCAACAGCTGGGGAAAAAAAAAAAAAAAGAATAATCCAAGAGATAGAGACTATGCAGATGCCTGGCAATCAGGATATTCTGCCTAAAGATTATATCAGATCCCTCAAATTTTCCTTCCAGTCTGCCTCACATCCTTCCATTTGTTTGAATATTAAACCCCTGTTATCCCACACAAAACACGTGTTTCCTTAACAACAGTTCTCCATCTAGGCACTCAACTGCAAAGCTCCTCAAAGTATTTCTTGTATTCAACAGATTTTAAATAGAGCTTTGTTATCTTTCTTTCCAGTCATCTTTAAATAAGTTTATTAGGCACTACTCTTCAAAAAAAAAAAAAATTAACTCAAGAGATCCCATAATAACACCTTAAAAACTAAGTAACAAGGTGACCACCTAACCTGTGGGGTAGCTCGGAGAGGAGGCTACAGTGAGGAATTAAATGTGAGTAGCCGTGTTGGCCAATATTCTACTTCGGTGGATTCTGCCCACTGAAGGCAGGTGGTTTATTACAACTTGGAGAAGACTCCTAGAAAGCTATTTCTCTGGGAGTTTTAACTCAGAGATAGAAATTTTGGACCATTTTTTCCTATTTGTTCAACACACACTGCCAGGTAAGTTGGAAGTTTCACAGCTAGCTGAACCCAGGAAATCAAACAGCTGTTAGACTTGTTTCATTCCCCAAAGTGATTCCGTTCCAGTTGAACTTGTTAGGCTCCAGGAAGATCCAGGCCGTCCCAGACAACCAGACCTATTATCACAGGGCCTGACAGAGCCAACCTCATCCCTGAAGTGGCTACATTTTGACGGCCATCCCCCAAGAATAAGCCAGGTTCAAAGCTTCTAGCAAGCTGCAGAATCATTCTTCAACAATCCCACGAAGATGCCAAAAGACTCAGTGATTAACATGGGCTTACTGGTACTCCAAAAAGAGTCACTAGACCCAAAAGAGGCAGAAATGCAGGTATGGGTGCCTGGGTGGCTCAGTCGTTAAGCATCTGACTTCGGCTCAGGTCATGATCCCAGGGTCCTGGGATCGAGTCCCACATCGGGCTCCCTGCTCGGCGGGAAGCCTGCTTCTCCCTCTCCCACTCCCCCTGCTTGTGTTCCTGCTCTCGCTATCTCTCTCTCTGTCAAATAAATAAACAAAATCTTTAAAAAAATAAAAAATAAATAAAAAAAATAAAATAAATGCAGGTATACACCAGTCTCCCTACCCAGAGGAGTACTCTGGCACTGGGACATTTCTAGTAATAAGGCAGCAGAAAAATGACACCAATGTTTAAGGCCAGGGATGGTTCTAGTAAAATCACATGTTATTTATACAGAGAAGTATTGGGCCCTAAAATTCTGTGTGCACACCCACACATGGCCTTTCAGTCCTTAGGTTCCCATTAATTAACAAGGTTAAAACAGCTCTGGCTGGTTATGAAATTTTGCATATAAAATCAATTCCCTGTTGGGGTTATATCCCGCGAGTTACATTGAGAGCAAAGTATAATCTACACACACACACACACACTCAAAACAAACAAACAAACAAACCGTATATTCTCTCTTTATCAGCCTGATCTTACAGAAATAAATAATGCTCCTAAAAGAGGAATTCCTGAACCCTGGATTAACTGATGAGTCATACTAACAGTCTTAGTCTCCTCTCACCCATGACTGAGTTTTATACACATGGGGCATTTTTGTGTGTGTGGCAATGCTTAGGTCCAGTGCTGTTTATACTTGCCCACACATAACCCACTTGATAAAGCAGTATAAAATATTTGGTAATAGAGTAATGCTCTGGAGAAACACAACTGATTTTTAAAGACAGGCATACTATAAAAAAAAAAATCACAAAAACTGAAATTTGTCAAGAACATTCTGAGTCTTCAACAACCATCCCCAAGAATGAATACACATATAACTTTGCTGATTCTACGTAGCTGTGCGGAAAATCTATGTCTCTCCTCAATTTATACTTCGTTTGTGCCAAACATTTTTAATTTTTTTTTTTTAACGTATGACCTTGAATCTGTAATAGATCCTTTGAAATACCCTTAGGAGTGCTGAGACTTCTGACTTCCAGGATGGCATAAGGAATTCAAAGAAGGTAGATCATAAAAATCCTAAGTCATGAGGAAGGACAGTCAATAAGCCATCCCACCACCACCAAGGTGACAATGGAAGCAGTGATGGGGTAGAGTGCGGTGGACAGCCGAAGTCACCTTCCTTCCTGGTGGTTCCTACCCCACCTGTAACTAACAGCACACGATCCACCCTTGACTCCCCACACGAAGTTAACACCTTTCACCATCCACAGATCTCCTATTCCACCTCATAATTCTTCCTCATGCTTTTATGCATGTGTCACTGTCTACTCACACATTACCTCAGTCCCTTGCTTCTGCCTGGCCAGTCACTTCTCCAGAACCTTTCAACGGCCATGGTCAGGACAGTGTAACATGGGGAAAAAAGCACCCAAGCTTTAGCTGATTTCTCAAGCATAGCAATGTGCCAGAACAAAGTACCACAAACAGAGTGGCTTAAACAACAGATTTTTATCGTCTCACAGTATTGGAGGCTAGAAATCGGAGATCAAAGTGACAGCAGGGTCACACTCCCTCTGAAAGTGGTGGGGAAGGATCTGTATCAGGCCCATCTCCTAGCTCCTGCTCATTCCTTAGCTTAACGGCAGCAGAATTCCTATCTTCTCATGGTGTTCTCCCTATGTGTCTATCTGACTTGGAGCCCAAATTTCCCCTTTTTATGAGGATACAGTCATACTGGGTAAGAGCCTACCCTGAAAACTTCATCTTAACTTGATCATCTGCACAGACCCTAAATAAGGTCATATTCACAGGTATTGGAGGTTTGGACTTCAGTATCTTTTAGAGGGATACAATTCAAGCCATAAACGAAGTACAAGTGTATACATTTTTGATTGGCATCCATGTCTTCTTTCTCTGCTCTTCTCCTTCCTTATTCCCAAACAATCATCATCAAGGACAATCTCTGAGAATAAGGTCAAAAATATTTTTTTTTGAAAAATGGAAAGTTATTAGTGGGACAATGGGAAATGTTTCCATTAGATCTGTAGATTAGCTAATAATATTGAAACAATATTGACCTTCTGGTTTTAATAATTATACTGTGGTGATTAAGATGTTAAAATAAGGGATGCCTGGATGGCTCATTTGGTTAAGCATCTGTCTTAACTTAAAATAAGGGGAAACTAAAAAAATAAAAATAAAAATTAAGATAAAATAAGAGGAAACTGAATGAAGGGCATATGGGAACCCTGTACCAGATTTTCAGCTTCTCTGTAAATTAAAAATTATTTCAAAATAAAAATTAAAGGGGCGCCTGGGTAGCTCATTCGGTTAAGTATCTGTCTTTGGCTCGGGTCATGATCCCAGAGTCGGGCTCCCTGCTCAGTGGAAAGCCTGCTTCTCCCTCTCCCTGCCCCCTGCTTGTGTTCTCTCTCGCTATCTCTCTCTCTCTCTCTCAAGTAAATAAAGTCTTTTAAAAAATAAAAATAAATAAAAATTAAAATTAAAGAAAAAGTCATGTGAATCCAAATCCAGGAATTTGGTAGTTACTCGAATTGTACTACTTCATGATTTTGACGGATGAACTGAGATGAACGAATTTCAGTTGAGTATAATCTTTTCTGCTCGGTACCACTTTTTGTATAAGAAGTGCATAAACACATACACACCCACACACACACAAATATTTTATAGAAAAAAAGTAACTATGGAGTAACTCACCCGTTGCTTATATTGATTTAAATGCAAATTATTTTAGCAGCAACTTAAAAATAGTATGTGAACTTTGAATAAGCCCCAGTTATATACTTATATAGACATACACCTACATTTATCCAACCTTCCCTGGCCAACCAGCTCTATGCCCTAGAAGAGTGGTTAATGTTAAATTTGCAATTGTTTAAGGTATAAGTAAAATTATGAAACTGTACATACAGTTATTCAAATATGTAATTCTTCTGTAGATAATATTGTAAAACCTTGTATTCCAAGGCCCTATCAGCACTGGGGGAAAAAGCCAGGGAGTAGATGACAATGCAAATGTCTTTAGTTCCTGAGTCTCCCAACATAATGCCCCTTGTGCTACAAGTTCCCAACATCCTCTCCTACACAATGGGTCTCAAATTACTCATCAATACTACTTTGTGGCTGTTGGAGTTTTTTCACCATTATCATTCTGACCTCACTCCGCTTTGGAGTCAGACAGCCTGAATGTAAATCCCTACTCTACGACAAAGAATTCCAATCTAGGAAAGTCATTTTTCCTCTCTGAACCTCAGTTTCTGTGCCTGCAAGGACCCTCATCTAATCCTGGTTGGAATCTTGAGTAGTTGTGTGATCCTGACCCATCACTTCACATCCCCTGTGTGAGGGTGTGAGGACTGAGACATGCATGAACCACACTTAGCATAATGCTTGGCACTCAGCAAGCCCCATATACACATTAGCGGCTATTCTGATGATGATGGCAATTATTACTCACTAGCTTATGAGAGGGCCCAAGGGTGCCCCTACCGGGGTTGCTGGCATTCATCACTGCTTCGGTGCTCTTTCCACTGGCATACGGATGCCTGAGAAGGAAGGATGGTTTCTCTCTTCTCACAAAGGAAATACAACCGTGGCTTAAGAGGGCAAATGCCACCTGGTTCTTTCGATGTCTTTGGCCCTCTTCCCTGAGTGACTGGAAAATGGCCCCTGGGCCTCTGCTGTGTGAAGTTGGTCCTAGGACCAGCAGCATCAGCATCGTCAGAGCTGGCTAGAAATGCTTTCCCTGGGTTCTACTCGAGACCTGGTGTATCAGAATTTGCAGTTTCACTTGATCCCCAGGTGACTCACATACACAATCAAGCAGGAAGAGAGAACATAGTCTGGAGCTCTCTCTGGGTTCTCTGAGAGATACAAGCCAGTATTGGGTTTTTAAGATATCTTCCCTAACTCTACATATCAATCTGGCCATCCCAGCTTCCTTAGATGTCAGAGTGCAGTTCCAGGCCCTCTGGCCTCTTGGCACCTACCTGCCACCATTTCTGCTTTCCAGATTATGGCGGATTCCTTTTATCTTAATTTCAGTGTCTTGGCAATTACACCCCTACAATGAGCTAAGATTTCTAAAGTATAAATCAAGTTTATGCTCCTCACCCACTCTAAGCATTTCAGGGTTTTAAGTAATGTTTGAGAACAATTCCACTGCTTCATCTAAACACCACACACAAAGCCCTGAAACTAATAAACTATTGAAGGAAAATGTCATATTTTCACCCTGAAAAATGTCCTTAATGTACTTTCAGATATTACAATCTACCCAGGCATACTTTATTAATACCTGCATTGTTAATATAAAAATAAATGCTTTGTGTTATAGCTCCCCAAAACAATCTTCCACGACCCAAATCATTTAAATACCCATTAAGTCTAAATGCATTTCCACTTCCTCAATGTGTTTTTTGACTATACATCTCATAATGATTTTCACTGCAGATGTATATAATAATAATGTAGTTGAATTGGAATGTGAGATATAATAGTTTAATATCTAAGCCATGCTTACTGAAGGAAGCTTCATAATAAAGAATTATTTTTGCATATATCCATCAGAGAGCAAATAATGGTATTTTTCCCTACCCTGTCCACCCCTGTCAAGTATGTGCATCGCAAGAAAGGGCAAGGCATTAAAAGAGATTGCTTATATTCGTTTTAATAAAGTAGAATAATAAAGACAAAATCCACTATGTTTCACTGACGGCCGACTCTTATCCAGAAAGGTTACTGAAAGCTCAATGACAATTTCAAGGACATTCTGCTGCAGAAGCAAGGAAACTTCAGGCCTACGGAATTGTTAAGATCATCCTGTGCGCTCCTTCACCCATGTGTACAGATCTGCGCTGCAACCACACTGAGCCACCGGCCATGGAGAGCGGGAAGAGAAAAACGTAATGCAACAGGCTTTCTGTGTTCTACAGCCTGACGCAAAATGGGTTACACTGAAATGCCAATGTCGACCCAACAACTTGAGAGAGAAAATGAATAAATAAATGTATAGAGCCAAATATGTAACTTCTCCTCTGACTCACGATTACAGAGATGTAGGAGGGTGGGGACGAGTCAAGAGGGCAGAGGACACAGTCTCTTTCCTACAGTCAAAGCTTTAAGTCAGGCAGTCAGTAGACAGAGGTGTGGGAGGAGCGGACAAGGGATGCTTTCATTTTCTGAGTTATTAATCCCTTCAAGGGGTAAATATACACACCTGTAAGCTTGAAGTGACCTCTGACTTATTTTTTTAACCTAGACCACAAAGACAATGTGTGAAAAATCTACTTTACAAACGGAAATGTTCGGAGTCAATGTGGTAAGAATAAAAGAAAAATGTCAGAGTTCTAAAGGTCAGGTGCAGTAAATTTAAAGAAGTCTTAGAACATTCGCTGCGATGTTCTGATCTGTCCACGGTGTTCATGAACAAAGCCATTTACTTCTGGGTCTGGCACCTCAAACTAGCACCTGGCTCAACCCCTCACAGAGTGGTACAGGTGAGGAAGTTTTTCATTTTGTCTCACCCTCCTCTTCTCCAGCCGAATAAATCCTTTTTTCTCAATTATGACAATCTCTACGTATTTCATCAACATGTATATTCACTACCTCTGTTTTTAGTACTTTGGTTACTCTCTCCTAACTTCCTCAATCATTCAAAATATTTTGATAAGTAACAATTCCTGAAGTGCTGTACCCCTGATTTGTCATACATGAACAACATTTCTTTTTTTAAAAAATCCACGCCTCCTCTTTTACCTAATGAATCAGTTACACTGTGATTCTAAACCAACAGCCCGTCCAAAACAAGCCTACGTTTTTCACTGACATTTTGGCCAATTCAACTTAAGTGAAGCAATATGCCTTTAAATATATTGTGCACCATGAGCTTAGGGAGGAGAGCTGAGCAATGTATGTCCCCACCTTGAAGATGACTGCAAAAAGTAAAACTGCTATGATAGAAAAGTTCATTGGACTCACAATTCTAGCAAAACTTTCCACTGAACATCTTTATAGCCAAAAAAAAAATGACAACCCTAAAGTAAATTTATCAACATATATAATAAAATAATTAGCTAAAAACTTTCCTCTGTTTCATTTCTGGTTAGATTTTAAACACTGGGAAAATAATCATCAAATTTTATGTTACCTTTGTACACCCCACAGAATCTGGTACAGCGGTGGTCACATAGTAAAATTTGACAATTAATTTTAAATTGAGAAGAATTATCAGGACACGTTGCAGTTTCAAGCAGAGGGAAAGAAGAGTATCTGAAGGCATTTTCTGCCAGCAGATAACAGCATTCTCTTAACCTTGCAGGAGGAAAATGGTGAGCATGGCAGGCAGGAGGGAAAAGCAGCCAAATAGGCAGGCTTGTGTCCAGTGGAAAAATTTCTGGATATTGACATGTCTAAGTAGATAAAAACGGTTGGCTTCCATCTTGTGGGGAATCATTTAGGCTTATCATAAAAATCTGTTTATATGACTATACATTACCTTTACATTATTGGCTTCTCTACCTTAATTTTGTATTTGTTCAGATAAAGGTGAACCTCATAAATGGCTGAGAGAAAAGCCTCTTAAGAGTCAACTAGGTAAAATACGGTCTACCTCCTGAAGGAGAAGGAAACTCAAACCGATCTGCTTCCTATGGAGAGAAAAATGTCTCCTCGTCTACCCAACCCTGATTTAGACCTAACTGGATTCTTCTTGCGATGAATATTTCAGACCCAAACTCACCATTAGCAAGATTTGCAGTTTGTAATAGATGCTATAAATGAATCGCCAAGAGGGTAATAACAACTTAATACTTGTAAGACAAAGTTCTAAAGCATATGACCTGAATGCTTGAGCAAAAATCTCCTTTTGCTATAGTACAAACTGGCACCGGAGTGATGAAAAGGCAAAGCTCTTCACATCCCTCTGGACTGCTCTCCTAGGAGTTAGTGGTGATGCTGCTAATTCTCTCTGCTTCTCCTAAGTGTTCAATTTCTAATATCTAACGCTTTCAAAAAACTACTCATGATATATAAAGGCCGTCCTGGGGATGTCCAGTCCGCTCTTCCTTAGCTCTGACCAATTCACACTTTTTCGGCAGAACTAAGTCCAGAGTGGCAGTTCCCCTCAAGGGCTGTCTCTAACTTATGCAAAGGATGTGACAGACAGAGGGTCCACTTTCTGCAAAGTGGATTTAAATACCATTTCTGTAGGTCCGGGGTCAGGGAAATCTGACCACCACCTGGCTTTTGCTTTTACCAGAACATGGGGGTGTACTGAACATGGCTGCTTTCACGCTTCATGGGCAGAGTTGGATGGGTGCCACAGAGACTGTAGGGATCTCAAAGCTGGGGATATGTAGTATCTGGCCCCTCAGAGAAAAAGCCTACTAACCCTGCTCTAGCTAATAAAGGTGCCATATCATGGCTATACCCTGCTCTGCGCCAATTACCTTACAGAAAGACTGGTCTAACTTCATGAAAGAAGATATACAGATGGCTAATAAGCAGAAAGAAGGTGTACATCATTCTTCACTAGAGAAATGCAAACTAAAACCACAATGTGCACTACTTTACACCCACTAGAATGGTTGAAATTAAGAAAACTGATCATCCCAAGTTTTGACAAAGATGGGGATGAACTGAAACTCTTGGACACTACTGCTGGGTATGGTACAACCCCTTTGGAAGAATAGTTTGGTATTTTCTTGTAAAGTTAACATACCTTTCTCTCAGACCCAGAAATTCCACTTCTAGGTATTTATCCTAGAGAAATGAAAACGTATGTCCACAAAAAGACTTGGACAATTTGAATGTTCATGGCAGCTTTACTCATAATAGCCAAAACCTGGAAACAACCTGCATGTCCAACAAATGATGAATGGATAAACAAATTGTAGCATATACATACCACAGCATGCTTCTCGGCATTAAAAAAGAATAAACTATTTGCGGGGGGAAGGGAAGAGGTAAAATTCTTTAATGACAGTGAAATTTTTATCCACAGATAGAAAGTTCTTTTTTTAATTATCACTATTTTTTAATATAGTGATTCAACAGTTCCATATATCACCAGGTGCTCATGACGACAGGTGCACTCCTTATCCCCCATCACCTATTTCCCCCAACCCCTACCGCCTCTGGTAACCATCAGTTTGTTCTCTAGAGTTAAGAGTCTGTTTCTTGGTTTGTTTCTCTCTCTATATAAAAGAATCTACTATTAGGGTGCCTGGGGACCACAGTCAGTTAAGTGTCTGCCTTCGGATCAGGTCATGATCCCAGGGTCCTGGGATTGAGTCCCACATCGAGCTCCCTGCTCAGTGGGGAGTCTGTTTCTCCCTCTGCCTCCCAACCCCACTTGTGTGCTCACGCACACACTTGTGTGTGCTCTCTCGCAAAAATAAATAAATAAATCTAAAAAAAAAAAAGGAATCGATATTGATATACATAGTGATATGTGCAAAGCTCAAAAACAAAATGCTGGCTAAAAGAAGCTAGATAAGGGCTCAAGTGGGTGGGATTTGAATTGGAAAGAACACAAAGGCGCTTTTGGAGGCAGGTGGGAAATTTCCTATACCGTCATTGTGGTCATGGCAACCTAAGTGCATAATCTGCCAAAACTCATCAAAATGTAAGCAACATTAATTTACCTTCTGTAAATTATACCACAATAAAATTGATTTTTACAAAACTATTGTTCCATAACCTTTCATGACCCAGATCACCTATCCCAAATTTGTCAAATTACTTTGCTTCTTTCTCCTTTCAGCCTCATCTAGCAGTTCTCTGTTACGCTCCCACTTTGATAGCCCTCATATTCCAACAAGTACACAGTATTATATATCTTCTAAACATATGATTATTTCTTTTACATTCCTGTTGGAGATCAGACTTACAAGAATTCCATAGCACCTTAAAGGTCATCAAATCAAACGGTCTAATCTTAAATGTTCTCCTAATGTACAACAGGCCATGTTCATCATTTGATTAATCCAGAATCTGCCTACCTCTAATTCCAACCACTGGTTCTGATCCTGCCTTTTGGGGCTGTATTCAGCAGGCTTAATCACTCATCCACTTGACAGCCAATCAAGCATGTGACACACGTGTATGCAAAATTGACCATGTCTCCCTGAATCCTTACAATCTCCAAGCTGGACATCCTCAATCACTTCTTCCGAAAAAAGCTCTAACTCTCCAATGCTCAATTCTGGTGGAGTTCTTGATATCCTGTGTTAAAATCTGTGTTCACATTCCTTAATTATGCAACCAAGTGGGACTCCCCTGTTCGCCCAGAGGGCAAAACTGTTAACTAGTGTGTAAAAATGTATAGGAGAAACTACTTTTGCCTAATAGAAATTTTTCTAACAACTGAAACTGCCCCCACATGTAATATTTGAGCAGAGACTCCATTGCTAGATATCGGGCAGAGAATTTTTTATTTCACAGAAGTTGAACTAGAAAAGCTTAAAAACACACGTTCCAACACTTTGATTTGATACCTGTCAAAGGTCTCCAAGCTTATGAGACAGAAAATTGGTTAGTTTGTAAAAAAGACAGAAATGGGAAGAATGCAGAATATGATGGACTGGGTCTCCTGGGTTTGGTTTGGGCTCTTGAATAAGATGAAACAATTATGAAACTGAGTAAGACAAAGAAAGGGATACCACACTGAAGAGAGAAACTAATTTCTCTCATTTTTTCCCTAAGGCCAGAGTTGTATAGCCCCATCAGACACTAGATGACATGCTTTGTTCTACCCTGGTAGCTAAACAATGCCTGAAGTACCACATGAAATAAACAGACCAATGATGTCCAAGGCTAGTTTGGCCAGTATATCACTCACAACAAGTAGACTCACAGTGGAGACCGTGTCCAAAAAAACAAACAAAAGGGCAGCAATTCAAAATAGCTCTCAGCCCTACACTCAGTCACTGCAAACAAGGGCTAAAAGAATGCAATCAGTGCATTTTCAGAGTGTAAATTGTTACCCACAGACGAGAACTCAGAATTCCAATCTGCTTTGTGTTTTCCTCCCTCCCTCATATAAATGAGCTTACCCCAGGATCTCGCTAGGTTGTGGGCTTTCAGAAAACTGCTTTTGCTTGCAATTGATAGGATTTTTCCCTTTTTTTCAAAGGAAAAAAATGCATTAAAGATTTTGTTCTTTATAGTTTTCCAAACAACATGAGCTCAGCAAACAGATTTAGTTTTAAAAGTAACTTATCAACACTGACAGCGGCCTCTTAAGAACAGCTGTTGCCTCACAGACTACAGTGTGAACATACCCCTGCATTTAGAAACAATTCTGCTTAGAAGGAATAGTGCACATTTAGCACCCTCCCCTTAATTACCAAAGACATTTGCATGAAAGCCCAATCTTTGTTTGGCAACTTCACCTTATTATTTTTTCTAGGTTTTAAAATTTAAGTCCTGAAAGGTGTCATTCCGTAATGATGTGTTGTGCTTGCAAAGGAAGAGCCACCTCCTCCTCGCATGCCCCCGTCTAGCAGCCAGCTTTTGAATCGGAGAAGTGCTCTTTCTTTTCTTTTACTGCGTTGGCTGACTGTCAAAACTAGTTCTTTTGCAATCCTAATTGTGAGCTGCAAGGTCACATGAGTCTTGGCTCTGACAGTAGAAAATGAATTTATAAAGAAAGATACTATCCTTCCTTCTTCTAATGTTCGAGACGCTAAGAAGCATTTGCATAATACGTGTTTTGCAATTTTTGTGAAATGCCACGCCACACTTTTACAGCTGACATTAGTCTTAGGGTACTGGGTGCATGAGCTGATGTATCATAATGTGTGAGTGGAGACAGGCTGGGGAGCCAGTGAGAGAAAAACAAAATAAAAGAAAATATTGATGCAATCAACACTAAAATCCTCTCCATGTTCTTTCCAACTAAGAGTTTATAACATAGAATGGTTTCTGTAAACTATGTGCCTCCTACATGTCTTTGAATAAATCCTTACTGATCTTCTGAAGTTCACTGTTCAATCGAGCTAAGTTAATATTCACAAATGATTGTTTCAAAGCCTCACAAATTTTATCATTTCCTCCGTTAATGTAGTGCACGTGCACACAAAAAGAGAACGACGCAAGTGTCTTTTTTAACCTTTCAATTTATCATGAAATACTTCATAAGTGAATATCATTCTGAGGCAAAGAGAAATAATTAAGAACATAATTAAGACCGGTATGGAGGGTTCTTAAGTGGGCAGAGCACTGAATGTACTTCATCCTTCCTCAAGAGGACATGATAGCTTTTTCAAGGATAGCCTCAAGTAGATACATATAATGGAAGCAAAGGAGAGGCTCAGGATGCCTCAAATCACTTACTCTTTTCTTTAGCCTAGAGTCTACCCTCAGTAGCAGTATCCCTCACGATGCTTTGACATTGGTAAGGGACTAGTGTGGCAAAAACAAAGGAATGTGCTTCTCCACAAGACTTCGGTCATTTTTATTGTGATGTGCAGAAATCACGATTATTTTGGGTATTAAAAAAATCAGGTTAAGTTGGCATAGCTTGTGCAAAAACACAAGTGCAGGAAAAAAGCATCGCACACCTACAACGTGGCTTCACAGATGGTTTTCCTTTTGTCATTCTTGCTCACCTGCATCCTTCAAAAATTATAACATAAATACCGAACTACTCAGGATGGGCTAGATTGCACTTATAGTAACAACCTCCAAAATCTCTGTAGTTTAGCCTAACAGAAGATTCTTGCTCACTTACTGGTCACTCAGAAACTTGGCAGATGGAGGCATCATTTGAACAAGCTCTTCTACAACTACAGCAGCAGTGGGAGGGAAACGCAGATCTCGCACTGTCTCATCAACTACAACTTGGAAGTGATACATGGATTTTCCACTCCCATTTCATAGGCCTAAGCAAGTCACATGGCCACACTTACTGTCAAAGAAAGGGGAAGAGCAATCCTATCATCTACCCAGAGAGCAGAGAGCCAGAAATATTAATGCTAAAAAGCATTAATGTCTGCTAATTGCACTTATTACCTACTAATTATATTTTGGTAAATATTATTTTTATCTTTTTATGGAAACATGTATTTTACCATGTTTTTATAGAATTGAGACAATATTGTACACACTACCTTATCATCTGATTTTTCTCTTAGCATATCACAAACATTGATTACATATTCTAATATACATTATTAAATCCTATGGATGGCTCATATTTTATTTAAACAGCTCTCTACTTTGGAATTTTAGTTCTAATTAGGCTGAAAAGAAAACTATAGAAATAATTAACTGGAACACCCAAAAGAAAGTATATGTAGGACAGAAGCAACCTGAACATAGATTAGGCCTCAAGTCTGCCATAGGAGATCAGGAAAGAGCAAAGCAGGCCTGAGGAAGTAGTCATACTAATGTTTTTGGTTTTTTTTTTTAAAGATTTATTTATTTATTTATTTGACAGAGAGAGAGAGAGAGAGACAGCGAGAGTGGGAACACAAGCAGGGGGAGTGGGAGAGGGAGAACCAGGCTTCCCACGGAGCAGGGAGCCCGATGTGGGGCTCAATCCCAGGACCCTGGGATCATGACCTGAGCCGAAGGCAGACGCTTAACGGACTGAGCCACCCAGGTGTCCCGCATACTAATGCTTTTAATGGAGCCTGAGATGGAACACTCTATACACACAGATTCAGAAGAGTAATTAACAGAGAAGAAACTGGCAAAGACTTTATATACAGCTCAACAACACTAGCAAAAAGAAGTGTGGGTTGATTATAAATTTGGACGGTTGATACTCTACACTGGTAATACATTTACACTAAAAATTGGAGGTCAGGGGCACCTGGGTGGCTCAGTCGTTAAGCGGCTGCATTCCGCTCAGGTCATGATCACAGGCTTCCTGGATCAAGCCCCATGTCGGGCTCCCTGCTCAGCAAAGAGTCTGCTTCTCCCTCTCATCTGCCTCTCCCCCTGGCTCATGCTCTCTCCCATTCTCTCTCTCTGTCAAATAAATGAATAAAATCTTAAAAAAAAAAAAAATTGGAGGTCAGCTATATTTACACAGACTATGACTAAAAGTCATAATTTAGTATCTGTTCAGATCTAACCTCCACATCAGATCAATGTCAATAAAACAGCATGAACAAGTAATTCAAACAAATATAATGCTTTTTCTTTCATATACAGTGAGTCCCTCAATTAGTAGAGCATCTCCTTTATTTTTCCAAAAGCTGTGACATACTTGTCCTGGTACTTTTCCAGGAGACTCTCAACCAAGTACAGTTAAACCCTGAACAATGTGGGGGTTAGGGGCACCAACCCCTTGCACAGCTGAAAAGAGGGAGGGGCAGAGGGAGAAGCAGACTCCCCGCTGAGCAGGGAGCCCGACGCGGGGCTCGATCCTAGGACCCTGGGATCGTGACCTGAGCCGAAGACAGATGCTTAACCGACTGAGCCATTCAGGCACCCCTATGTGTAACTTCTGACTCCTCAAAAACTTAACTAATAGCTTACTGTTCTTTGGAAGCCTTACTGATCACATAATCAGTGAGTTAACACATATTCTGTAAGTTTATATATATATATATATACACATATATATACTGTATTCTTATAATAAAGTAAGCTAGAGAAAAGAAAATGTTAAGAAAATCATAAGGAAGAGAAAATACATTTACAGTACTGCACTGGATTTACTGAAAAAATCTCATGTATGAGTAGACCGAGACATTTCAAACCTGTGTTCAAGGGTCAACTGTATTTACTAAAACTCAACTTTCCTAGGGCTGAAGGAGATACAGAGGAAGTGAAAGACATGCCCACAGTATACCTGTGGAGACAAAATTAGCATATGCCAGACATCTAAAGAATCAATTAATTTCACTGTATAACTGGCTCTAAGAGCCAACAGAATTGAGCAAAGGAAGAGTTGATTATGAATTAAAATACTGGGAAAGACTTAATTCAAAAAGGTACCCTTTGAGCACCATTTTGAGCACCATTTTGAATGACAAGCAGCCATCAGTTTTAAAAGTACTGAAGTCTGGGGCCCGAGAGGTTGGCAGTACGCAATCATCACAGAAATTACTGCAAAATGCAAGGAGAGGTAGAGAGACCTGCTGATCTCAGATGGAGGGTTCTAGAAAATGCAACTGGAAAGGCAGGGTAAGATCAAAGGATGGAAACCTTTGAAAAGCAGGAGAAAGCTTCTGGGAGGTCCTCTAAAAGGGAGCCATTACAGGTTCTCAAGAAAAGAGAAGGATATAAGGAAAGTGATGTTTTAATTACAGTAGTCAGGTGGTAATAAGTATGACTGATGGAATTCCCATTCCTTCCCCTCAAGCAACCATCACACACAGATACATATACATTAGACATATATAAAACATACACAGGTAAAAGTTTACACCCTCCATTCTCCAGGCTACCATAGGACTTTAGTTATCAAATAGTAAACATAATAAATAACAAGCTTAAGAGTATTATCTATACAATCCTCCTATCTATCTCTACCACTACATATTGCATCTCAAAGGCAGGAATCATGTCTTCTCTATCTTTATATACCCAGTCCCTGACACAGTATCTGCCACATAGATAGCAAGCTTTGAACCCATGACAGAAGACACTAGGGGATGGAAGATCACATACGTCCTCCCTTTAAGCATACCAAGAGATTAAAATAGCATCTGAGTTAGAAAAGAACTAAAATATTAATTCCCTTTCTCAATGTATCAGTTGTCTTCGAGTTGGCCTTTCAGAGTCGAGCTCCACCCTTCTCCACCCTGTCTGAGCCTCAAAGAGATCATCTGTATGTACCACATCAACAGGATTCTCTTTCAATTGAGCTCAGCCAAATGGGCACCACCTGACAAGATTCAAAGGAAAGAGAAGAGTGAGGGCAGGGTATTCATATTCTATACCCCCAAGGTCAGTGTGGCCTGGGCATATCACCTGACCAAAGGTCACTGCACTTCCTACGGCTGCCAGCACTACGGGACCGGCCATCCTTGTGGACCGAGTCCATTCTCCCCTTGTCCTTTCATACTGAGGAATGGTAAAACCTCAGCTGTGCAATTTCCCTTCTAGTTCTACCACTATACCCAGACCCACTAGTTAAAAACAGCCCCTTCCTAAATAAACCCTCTCGATTCAAATGATCTTCCTCTGAGTGTGCCATTTGTTTGCTATGGAGCCCTTGACTAATTTACTTTATTTTTGCTAATGCAAGAAAAGGCAAGAGACGCCAGTCTGCAAGGAAAGACATTTTCGTGAAGACTCTTTTTAGAGCTTCGTCAAATTTCACATCTAGGATTGGATGAAACATTAGTGAATTAGCTTATCACTTCCTGTAACATTCTCCACAGATGGGAAACTAAATCACAGTATATTGGTAAGAGATTCACAACAACAATTTTTTAAATTTCAAATAAACAGTGGGAAACAGTTCCAAACACTGATGGGAAATGAAATAATTATTATTTGTTATACTTTGGCCCTCATTTGAAACACAAAGCCATTGACCTTTGTGCCTTCTCCCAATCATTAGCCCTCCCGCCTTTTTTTTTTTCCCCCATCTTCCTCCGGGCCAAAAGAGAATCCATAATTAGCATTTTTTAAACAGGCAAATACTCTAAACTCCATTATCCATCTGTCTTTTCATCAGAGCCATCTATATAAACCCTCAAGCTGGATGAAACCAAGTATTTGCTTCTTCAACCCTGGACCAGGTCAGCTGGGTGCTGCTGAAAAAGGTCACACAATGTGGCAAGCTTTATCTCAAAAAATTCACAATGGCACCATCAGTTGGAACCTCCATAATTATCAGAAATCCTCTCATGTTTCTCTGCTCAACTCCCATTTCCAACAAAAGTTTTTCAAACTCTCCATGTTCCTCAAACCTATGATCCCCGCCTTTCCTTTCAATCTTAAAAGATGACCCTGTCTGATAATTCATATTAAATACTGAGGTTATCAACCAAACTGAATGTAGCAATCTACCATAACTGCACACTGTCAACCTCCTTACTTCCTCTTTCCAAAGAAAAAGCCAGTCATACCACCTACATCTGACACATCACCCCCTTCCTCATTTTCAGGAATATCAACCCCACAGAATATTCTCCCCTGTATGCTTATCGTTTCCTATTAAAAAGACCCTCATCATTAGGATTTAAACTCACACTTATCTCACCCATCTTTTACAAGTAAGTGTTTCACACACTTGTAATTATTCATGATAATCCCATCTCTCTCCAACCATGCCCTACGTTTTAAGAAGGATCCAGTGTGGAGCTCTAGGATCCTTAATTTGGCAAAAACAAATGACATTTCATCCCCAGTAGTTTGGCCTTTGGCATGCTTGACAACTGTATTAAAAATGGCTGGAGGCATGGAAGCTTAGAAATATTAGGTAAAGAGGTAAGCCAACTTAAATTCCTGTGTATGTGAAAAGAGGTGAAGGTGGTGATATATGGCAAGAGGCAAGATCCAGGAATTGTGAGAAACAATGGGTGTTTCAATTAGCAATAATCGCGCCTCGGATAAACCTCCTTGGCTTCGATACTGCCACTGCGCAAAGCACAATGGGTGTGAGCCCAGTAAGAGGTATCTTTGAAAAGAGACAAAGAAAAGAATTCATTGGAGATAGCTTCCCTAAGAGAAGGACCAAAGGAAAAAAAAAAAAAAGACAGATAAAAGGATCAAATGGCTAGATTGCTAAGGAGAAACAGGTGAAAAAGGAGACGGGGAGGTATGTAGAAACCATACCACACAGGGATTATAGGCAATGTTTTAAAAAAGCAAAAACAAACAAACAAAAAAACCAAAAACCTTTACCTCTACCCTAAAAGAATAAAGAAATTATCAAAGAATTTGGGGCAGAGAGCTGATCTATCACATTTGATATCTGAAAAAAAAATACAATGTCAGAATGTGAAAAACAAATCGAAGAAAAACAAATTGCTATCTGGGATGAAGAAAAGTGGACAAACTCAAAAGATGTGGAAAGTAAAACCAGTAAGACTCGGTGAAGAATTAGATATGGAGCTGAGAGAGACAGAGAGGGAGATACAAATATGACTCTGGGTTTCTAACTTGAACAACTGAAGTAAGGTGACCTAAAATAAAAACAGAATTGAAAGAAAGATTGGAAATTTGGGTTTGGTTGGACATTAGGTATGTGCCGTGTCTTTGAATCATTGTTGGGGAGGAGATGCTTTCCTTCTACTCTTCTAGATCCTGTGACTGGTCAAACAAGCAAAAGGTCCTAAGACTTATTAACAGGAGAAAAGGAAATGTGATTTCATACATACAAGAACCCCAAAGATCAGAGGCTCCAAAGGCAGCCAAGTAATTGAGGCTTATATAACATCCTGAGCTAAGGAAAGGGGCAGAGGCCTGGAGATATGAAGGGGAGAAGGCCATTCACAAGAAGGCAGAGTGGATGTGGGGAAAACAAAGGTTGCCCTTTTATGCAGATAAGTTTCTCAGGTAAAAAATTACCTCTGATAATAGCTCTTTTCCTGGTACCAGCCCCCCTTCCAATGTACATTTAGGCAGTTGAGGGGGAGATCAAGAGCTTTTCCTGAATCTGCTGTGTTCTGGTGGCCTTTATCTCAAAAGAATCCTCACGCCAAAGTGGCATGTTTTGGGGTGGTATATTCCACTCCCCTTCATCATCAAGAAAATGTTAAGCAATTAGGTAGACATAAAGGTTTGTATTTCAGAGGGGGCTTCTGGGCTATAGTTTAGATTTCTAAGTGATCTATATTGAGAATAAACTTGAAGCCACAAGCTTAGAATAGATCATAAAGGGAGAGCATAGCAGGAGCAGAGGAAATGACCCAGATTCGATTAAATAACTTCGATGTTTAAAATCTAAGAAGAGGATGAAGTGCAAAGAGAAAGAGAAGTGACCAAGAAGATGTCAAGAACAGAAGCCAAGAGAAGAGATGGTTTCAAGAAGTGTTTAATGCTAAGAGGTCAAGTAAAATGAGAACTGGAACATATCAGTTGGATTTAACAACCTGTGTTTAAGGAATGTTCTGTTCCCAGAAACCTAAAAATATTATAAAAGCACTAATTACATTTTGTCTCTTGGACACAATCTTCTCACATATTATATATACTCTTTAGTCGTCTTCTTTTTCTTCAGAAAGCCCGCTGGCATAGATCCATGAGCAAGCACTGGGGATGAACAATCACCATTTTCAGCACATTTCCAGTGTTGCCTCAATTATACCAAGTTCATGAGACCAAAGCATCTTACCAACATGATTAGCATTTTTCATTTTTTAAAATTTTCTTCTCATTTTTTTTTTTAAGATTTTATTTATTTGACAGAGAGAGACACAGCGAGAGAGGGAACACAAGCAGGGGGAGTGGGAGAGGGAGAAGCAGGCTTCCCGCTGAGCAGGGAGCCCGATGTGGGGCTCGATCCCAGGACCCCGGGATCTTGACCCGAGCCGAAGGCAGACGCTTAACGACTGAGCCACCCAGGCGCCCCAAATTTTCTTCTCATTTTAAAATATAAGTAACAAAAATGCAATGAAGAGTAATATTGAAACTACTGCTTAAAACAACAAAGATGGTGCAATGCAAACTGCTGCCTTGAGAGCCAAATCTTCATTCAATAGCTCGAAACATTTGTTCTTTGACTCACGTATTTAAGTATGAATTTAATTATCGAAATATGGTGAGGTGGTCAACATCTAATATAAAAAATGTAGGTGGTTAAAAAGTCCTATGTTTGAGGGCACCTGGGTGGCTCAGTTGGTTAAGCGACTGCCTTTGGCTCAGGTCATGATCCCAGAGTCCTGGGATCGAGTCCCGCATCGGGCTCCCTGCTCGGCGGGGAGCCTGCTTCTCCCTCTGACCCTCCCCCCTCTCATGCTCTCTATCTCATTCTCTCTCTCAAATAAACAAAATATTTAAAAAAAAAAAAAATCCTATGTTTGAAAGTTGAGGTTTACTTGTATCCTATACATAAAATTTAAATTCACTGAAATGTCTTCAAAGAGGAATTTAAAGAAAAAGAAATGTAAACATTTTAAATTCTTTTTTTTTCTAAAGATTTTTATTTATTTATTTGAGAGAGAGAATGAGAGACAGAGAACACGAGAGGGAAGAGAGTCAGAGGGAGAAGTAGACCCCCCGCTGAGCAGGGAGCCCAATGCAGGACTCGATCCCAGGACTCCAGGATCATAACCTGAGCTGAAGGCAGTCGCTTAACCAACTGAGCCACCCAGGCGCCCTTAAATTCTAACTTTAATGTAAAACTAATTAGCATGCACCCCTTCTCTCCTATACCACATTCATGGTAGTAGTCATGACGCCTTTTATTATACATAAAGAAATAATATTCAACATATGGATATGGCTTGGGATTCAACTTTAGTCGTGTTAAGAAACTGTCAGGTAGGTTTTGGATATGCTTTCCCAATCTGTAGGGCCTGAAAAGATACAAGTGCAGGGACAAACACACTTTTACAATTCAAAATACAAATTTATTGATCAACATGTAAAAGTTCTTAATTTTTTTTTCAGGGAGATATATGAGGGGAGATACATCTTTACAATGCACATTAATTAGGAAATTATAATAGTACACTTAAAATTGTTGGTAACCAAAAAAAGGATTATTCAATTAATTATGTTGGGATAACTGGTCAATAGTTTGGGGAAAAATAAAATAGGATCTCCATCTCCCACCTTATATAAAAATAAATTCCAGATCAATTAAAAACTAAGTATAAAAAATTAAATTTTAAACATGGAAAAAGTAAAATGTAGATATAAAATGTAAATGTAAAAAAATGAAATCATAGTAATAACTCTTCAAAACAGAAAAAATGGAGTAATTTTATATTTTTACAGTAGAAAAAAGACTTACTAAGCATCATGCCAAAGCTATAAACTGTTTAGAAAATGATCAATTTAACTTATTTAATATGTAAAAGTTCTTTACAGCCAAACAACTCACCATTATCAAAGTTAAAGGTCAAACTACAAAATGAAAAAGAATTATGTGCACTATATATGACACACTACAGGTAAATATAAATATATATTACATATAAAAATGTATTTGTGGGGGCGCCTGGGTGGCTCAGACGGTTAAGCGTCTGCCTTCAGCTCAGGTCATGATCCCAGCGTCCTGGGATCGAGCCCCGCATCGGGCTCCCTGCTCACCTGGAAGCCTGCTTCTCCCTCTCCTACACCCCCTGCTTGTGTTCCCTCTCTGTCTCTATGTCAAATAAATAAAATTTAAAAAAAATGTATTTGTGTATATATACATAAATTTATAAATGGAGAGAGACAGAAAACTTAGAACTCAGAAAAAAATTTTACTGCCATAGGACAAAAATTAACAGATATGCACAATTCAAGAAATACATGGTCAAGAACAACATAAAAAATATATTTCAGTATTACTTACAATTAAAGAAATGCATGTTAAAATGGCAGTATGTCCGTTCATCACATTGCCAAATATTAACAAGTTTGATACTGCTCAGTGCTACCATACTTATTGAGGGATAATACCCTCATATTCTATTAGTGAGTCTCACCTTCCTGAATGGCAATTTTACAGTATTTATCCAAGGCCTTTAAATCTGCATACCCTTCTAGAAATATTCACTTGATGAATTATGCTAAGGAAATATTGGATAAGTGAACACAGATGAATAACAAAGGATGATTATCCACAGCTGTTTTTAATTGTCAAAAAAATAGTGGAGGTAGAGAATGTAACAGGTCAAAGGCACAGAATAGGATAAATTATGGTATATAGTAACACTATGAAACTATTAAAATCATCACGTAGGTCTGTGTTGGGGGAGGAAAAATTTTTCCTATGCCCTTCTAGGTTCTTTGGTTGGTAAACTAATAGAAAACAGATAAACAGGAGAAAAACAAATTTCATTATATACAAAGAGGAACCCCACAAGAATCTGAGACCCAAAGATAAGGAGCATGGTTGAGACTCATATGCCATCCTATGCTAAGGAATAGGATAAGGGCCTGGGGCTTCAAAAGAGAGGAAGGTCATACAAAGATGAAATGTTTGCCCCACCATACAGGTAAGTCATTCAGATAAAAGTTATTCCTGGTACTAGCTCTGTCTCTGAGCCAGGCCCCCTATCTAAAGTCTTTCAGGGAGTTAAGGAAGAGGTAAAAGTTTTTCTTCATCAGCTGAGTCTTGATTGCCTTTAGCTCAAAATAACCCACATGCCAAAGTTGCATATTTTGGGGTCACATATTCTGCTCCCCTTCATCTGTGTTTTTTGACACTGAAATAATATCAGAATGCTCTGTGAAGGGGAAGAGGAGATTTTTTTTTTTTTTAAAGATTTTATTTACTTATTTGACAGAGACACAGCGAGAGAGGGAACACAAGTAGGAGGAGTGGGAGAGGGAGAGGCAGGCTTCCCGCCCAGCAGAGAGCCTGGTGTGGGGCTCGATCCCAGGACCTAGGATCATGACCTGAGCCGAAGGCAGATGCTTAACGACTGAGCCACCCAGGTGCCCCAAAGAGCAGATTTTAAAAGAGCATATCTAATATGATTACATTTGTGAATATGTATACATGTTTATGTGTACCTGTATTTCTATGGGGAAAAATCTAGGGAAATGAACAGCACAATTTTAACAATTATTGCATTGAGGTGGTGAAGATTTTATGGAGAATTTTCAGTTTTTCTCCAGTTCTTTCTCGTTAACTGAGTATTTTTAGAATGAGTTTCTGCTACTTCACAAAAAAGAATATGTAAAACTCCATCCTGAGGAAAACAACTAAGTTCTTTAGCCACTTTCCAAAAATGAATGAAGAGACTACATAAAGCTTTCTCTGTAGAAGATTACCCTATCTTCTCTTACCAGCTGTGGATGTGAGAAACACAAAGCTCCTAGTGAACTATCCTCCACTGAGGAATCAATAGAGAACAAATGATTTAGACACACCATGGAATCTAAAAGAACCAACAACAACAACAACAAAAAACAAACACCAAACTCATAGAAAAAGAAATCAGATTTGTGCTTACCCGGGGAGTAACGGAGAGGCATTGGCGAGATTGGATGTGAAGAGTCAAAAGGTACAAACTTCCAATTATAAGATAAATAAGTACTGAGGATATAACACCCAACATGATGACTACAGTTAACGTGGTTGTAGAATATTTCTGAAAGTTGGTAAGAGAGTAAATCCAACAAGGTCTCATCCCAAGGGAAAAAAAAAATTCAGTTTAACTATATGAGGAAATGGATGTTAATTAAATCTATTCTGGAATCATTTTACAACATATTTCTGTCAAGCTATTATGCAGGACACCTTCAACTTATATAGACCTATAGGTCAATTATATCTCAATAAAAGTGGAACAAAGTAAAAACTTAAAAAAACAGTAAAAACCACACCATGGTCACTGAAGTGGACTGGACTAGCTCTTTACTGCTATGAAACAAATAACCCCAAACTTGGGGGCTGGCAACAGCCAATGTTTATCATCTTACATTTTCTCAGTGTGGAGAATGCCAGAGTAGCTTAGCTGGGTGGTTCCAGCTCTGAGTGTCTTGAGATGCAGTCAAGGTGTCATCTCAGGGCTGCAATCAACTCAGGGCTCACCTGGGAAAGAATAAGCTTCTAAGTGCATTCATGGGGCTGGTGGCAAGGCCTGAGCAAATCATCTTCCAAACTTACTTATGTGGGCCGGTCCAGATGGTTGGCTCATGACATGAAACTGGCTCTCTCCAGCATTAGCAGGCCCAGAGAGAGTGAGAGAGAGCAGCCCATCTCACAAGTGGCATCCCACACTCCCACTTGTATTACTGTTCTAATACCTCTGCTATGTTCTATTCCTTAGAATTGAGTCAATCCATGTAGCTGACACTAAGGGCCTGAGTACCAAGAGGTAGAGATCTTTGGGGGCCACCTTAGAGACTGCCTTACAGTATGGGCCAAAAGCAAAAAAGAAAGCAGACAAACTAAAAACTAAGGCTTATACAGGAATATTCAGAGCAGCTCTGTATGTAATAGCCCCAAACTGGAAACAACCCAAATATCAATAGGAGAATGGATAAGCAAATTATATCCATAGAGTGGAATATTACTCGGCAACAAAAAGGAACAAACTTCTGATTCAGACAACAACATGGATGAATAACACAGATATCACACTGAGCAAAATAAGCTGGACTCAAAAGATCATACTGTATCATTTTTTTATATGAAATTCTAAACAGGAAGAATTAATCTATGGTGAAAAAAGTTGGAAAAGTTGCTCTTCTTGGGTCAAAAATTAACTGAAAAGACATGCAAACAACAATTCTGGAGTGATGAGGAAATGTTCTATATCCTGATTAGGAATATGAATTACAGAGTTGCACGCATTTGTCAAAACTCATCAAATCGCACACTTAAGATCCATACATGTCTTTGTATATAAAGGTTACCTTAAAATGTAAATAAATATTATTCTCAAAAACAAAAAGAAAGAAGACTGAGGTTTGTTGAATATTGCAACGAGCTGAGAAGGAAGGGAATTATCACCTCCTTTGAAGTCCTCTGAAAATGAAAATTCTAATCTATCCAAAGACATATTGGTAAACAGCTGAATGAAGAGCAATTTTTCAGCCCTGGGAATTAAATATGGCTCAAGTTAAAGGCAAAGTAAAAGATCAAGGGATTTCTCAAAGTCTAGTGCCATACCAAAAAGGAGTCATTCTGTGAAAGGAAATTTTGGCATAGGAGATGAAAGCAAAGAGCAGAAAGACAGGGAAGAAGGTCACCAACGCAGAAAGAGATTGAAGTCAAAAGATGAATGCTATTTGCCTCAAGTCATTAAACAAATCACAGATGGGGTCAGACCTCCTATTCTGATGTTCTAACTAGGTCCCACTGCTCTGGGTATTTGCTTATCTTATCTAAAAATACTGCCATCATGGTTTTCACTTGAAACCTACAAAGGATATCTGGATTTTTCTTTCTGTCCACACACTGAATCTAAACTCTTAATGATAAGACTCCTGCTTTCAAAAATTTCATCCCCAAACCAACTTTAATAAAGAAGACAAAAAACGGTCTCTGCAGCTAGGGGGAAAGTTTTAATTGAAACCAGTCTCCAGAGTCAGCATAGAGTTGAAGTAATCAAGGCCAGATTTTCTCTCCTATAAAGAAATCTACAGTGACACTGCAGCCTACCTGCTCCGGTTTGTGCTGCTTTAAGCCCCTGAATATCCATCGAAATAAAACCACTTATTGTTCTTTTTCTGAAGCATACTGTTTTTATTGCAATAATTTCATTGTGGTTTTTTTTCTTCCCCCAGCAAGGAAGTGATATCCTGAGTAGGATTCAGCCTCACTAGAAATGTTCCTAATGGAGTCACCAAAACCTTCAAAGCCATAAAAATATAACCATATATATTGAGGGCTTTGGGGGAAGAAAAGCATGGTGCAATCAACATTCCTCAAGAATAGCAGCAGTAATTTAAGGACAGCTTCTCGCCAAGTTTCAGAACCTCATTTTCCATGCTCAGAAAGCAAAGCACGGCCACAGACTGCCGACATGCCATAAACACACACACACACCCCTTTCTCTGTATTTTATATGGAAGACCGGAACACCTTGGATTAAAAAAATACTGCTAAATGTAATGCGATAATCTACTTTATTGCAGGTGTCTTCACTTCCAGTGTATCAGACAATACTTATCACAAAGGGTAATTATGAATGCAACTTGAAAAAAAAGAAGGAACTAGCCTGGATCGTCTCTAACTGCGCCTTGCAAGTGTGTACTTGACACATTTGGTACATAAATGACAGACTGTCTTACAAATGTCTCCACATCCAAAAGAGCCCCATCCATACCCTTCCTGTTCCACATGGTTTTTCCTCTATTCTTCCACAATGCCAGCACACTCTCTATTTCCTTTAAATATCTTAATTAAGCAAATCTAGGTGTGGCGTTCTACAAAAGATCAGTATGTTCAACAGAGTACAGGACTTCTGACTAAACCAGGATTGGAATACAGTTAACTGGCAATGAAAGGATTAATCATTCTGCCTTTTTACCTCTTCTCTCCCATTTGTCTCATTTTGTCTACTAGCTGTGACAATAAACATTTTTTTTTTTAGAGTTAAAGGAAAAGTCTAATCAAGAGTACCACCAAAAATATCACATGTGCATACACGCACATGAGCACGTATGGAAACATTCCATTGTCTTAGGAAGAAAGAAAAATATTCTGCAAAGTCTGTCTCCTGTTAATTGTCCTTAGTATTATTATATGAAAAAAATAAGCATACAAGACTATCAATTCTCACACACAATCAAGGGTGCAATAATGAATATTTCAGCAGGCATACATTTTGAAGTTTTAATTAAAATCAGTAGTGCTATTGATACTGTAATGTCTTAGGGTGACACTGAGCCAAGTAATCACCTGCCTCCCAAGTGAATGGCAATACACACGCAATTAATTATAAAAGACTTTGCTGCTGAAACCACCTTGGGATCTCCAAGATTCAGAGCAAGTGTTCACACATTTAACTACAGAAGCCAACGCGGCTGGAGCAACTGGATGAGTAGCTACTTTCCTTAACCCAGATGCAGCACATCTCCGTATTAGGCCGGGAGCCCCAGAGCTCGCCATCAACTTTGCTCGTCTTTGCTGGCACCACTAACAATCATCCTGCTTCCCGCGGTCAAGGCTTACTTTTCTATTGCAGAGGATGGTAATGCCATTAGGGGAGATCATCTTTTCTGAGGTGCACTGCCTCCCATCTTCCCGTTGTGAGCGAAGAGAGTTTCGATAGAGCCAAAATAATGTTTACCTTTTCTTCTATGAGGAATCACTCTTTAAGTTCTCACTCTGAAGGTCCTTTGAAGGCTCCCGCTTTTCCCCAGAAATGGATTCTTGGGATAGGGAGTGAGAGAGACTTTGGGAAGCGGGCGGACTGAAACAGAGTGCTTAAAAAGATACTTTGCTGTCAAAAGTTTCATTCCGGATCCTGTGGATAGATACTAAGAAACTGAAACACAGGCACTTAAAAACAGAAGTTTTGAGAGGGTCACAACTTGCTTATTGGCAGTTTTCTAAATGATCTTAATCAAAATTATACTCCATAAAACGGAAGCCAGCAAAGAACGATTCTTGCATAAGTTTTGACAGAAAACCTCTACTTCAAATTAGAAGGAATGAAAGGAGGAAGGACAGAGTGAAAGAGAAAGAAAATTAAAAACTGCTCCAAGTTCTCTGGCTGTCTTAAAAAAATCAGAATTTTCTTGAGGACTGGATAAATGTAGTGATACATTTGCTTCATCAACATCCAGATATGCAAGCGCGAGGGATCCCAGCCCTCACTGGAAGGATTCATCTTTACAATGCTGTCATTGCCACTACTCTGAGGGAGCGACCATAACACTGGGGGCTTGGACAACTTTTGCTGACCTCTTACTTATGTGGGCCGGTCCAGATGGTTGGCTCATGACATGAAACT
>NC_058419.1:105411817-105517536 GCF_002201575.2 Neomonachus schauinslandi
GCCAAAAGCAAAAAAGAAAGCAGACAAACTAAAAACTAAGGCTTATATAGGAATATTCAGAGCAGCTCTGTAATAGCCCCAAACTGGAAACAATCCAAATATCAATAGGAGAATGGATAAGCAAATTATGATATATCCATAGAGTGGAATATTACTCGGCAACAAAAAGGAACAAACTTCTGATTCAGACAACAACATGGATGAATAACACAGATAACACACTGAGCAAAATAAGCTGGACTCAAAAGGCATCTTTTTTTGATGCCTTTGGGTTCTTCTTTAAAAGCCACAGTCATATCTCGAAAAAATCAAGGAAATGACAAACTTTGAAATGTTAACGCTGCGGTGATTTTTCTAAAGCAGTGAACAAAGTTCAGCATTGTTTTTAAACCAAGACTAATGGTATAGGCAAATCGTTCTTAGCAACCTTAGGAAAAGCACTCTTTCTTTTTACAAAGCATTGGTCAGTCTGGTCTAAAATGAAGCCAGGTAACGGTGACAGTCATACAAGAAAATTCTAACACAGGGCGCCTGGGTGGCTCAGTTGGTTAAGCGACTGCCTTCGGCTCAGGTCATGATCCTGGAGTCCCGGGATCGAGTCCCGCATCGGGCTCCCTGCTCAGCGGGGAGTCTGCTTCTCCCTCTGACCCTCCCCCCTCTCATGCTCTCTCTCTCATTCTCTCTCTCAAATAAATAAATAAATAAATCTTAAGAAAATTCTAACACAAAACAATGACCTTTAGAAATCTAAAAACAAGCAACATGAAGTCCACATGCCTAAGCAGAGTGTTGTTACTTAATAAACCTTTGAAACAATAAGCTAGAAACTGCTACATACTTAATTTTAGGTCCTGAGTCACAAACTAAAAAGATATAGTTGGCCACAGTTAACTGATAACTTATTCAAATCTCACATCCTTAGCAAATGTAAAGAATATGCATTTAGTCTCTTCCTCTTTCTGTTTTTAATAAATTTGTCTGTAATATTATTGAGCATTATAAACTGTTTCATTGCTGAGAACATCAGCTGTTCTTCCTGCGTGATGTAATACCACTGAAAATCACCTGGTTGGAAACTGTCTTAAACCAGACTTACAATCAATAAATGATGTTAACAGATTTCAGTCCATATTGAAAACAGAGGAAAAATAGCCAAGTCAACTGAACCCAATGAGGACATAACTGTGGTTTGCCCAGCATTTCTCCATGATTCTGCTTATTGTGCTTGAATAACCTTGGATAACAGTAATACCTCACCTTCACCGAATACTCGGTAAATTCCAGGCATGATGCTAGTCATTCTACGGCCATTAATTCATTCAACAGCCCCCCAAACCAGAATCATGTTATGCTCTCTTTTTAACATCTACTTTTAACACGGAGGCTGAAGTTTATACATTCCCCAAATTCACTCGGCTAATGACGAGGGAGGCCTTGCTTTATTATGCTGTATTGTCCCACATACCTGTACCCGCACATACCAATCATAGCTCCTATGGTGTCTTCAATGCCAGATGCTGCGTCTAACCTTCAATCATCAAAATATGCAAATACTGACCCCCGCTTAAGTCTCTCCTCCATTGATGACAAGTCTTTCATTACATATATAGACCTTGCCTCCCTCTGCAATCCAGCCATTGCTGTCACCGGCCCAACGCATACCTTTGAAACAGACTCCGTAATTTTTCCTTTGACCCCATCATCTAAGAAATGAAAAGGGGCCTTCATGTATAACGTTTGTCAATACGCTTACTTATTAAGTCTCCTCAAACTAAAGTAACATAGCTATTTAGCCATAGAACTGGGATATAACCTCAGATTTTTCTCTTCTGAAGCCTGTGGCCGTTCCTTTATAGTAAACTGGGACATCCAGCAAAGACTATCCGAATGACAGGGCTGTCACCGGAGGCAGCCAGGAATTGTGGCTTAGATAGTACCGAGGAGACAAGAGCAGGTGTGTCTCTGCTTGTTAACACGGCCCAGTGGAGGCAGCTACTGCAGTAAAGCGTGTGTTCTCACTGTCACAGTTGGGGCGGTTCTACCTCACTGATTTTATAGGCTGATTGGATCATCTGCCTTTTCACACAAGGTTATTCCCCTTCGACTCATTTTTCACCCCCATGGTTAGAATGTTGTTTTCCTGAATAGCACTTCTAATTATTAAGTGAAAGTAACACAATGACACCCCATAATCCTCCAGTGTAGAGGACAGGGTCAGGGGCCCTGTGGGCTCAGTGTCCATTTTTTTTTTTTTTTTGATCAGTCCAACAAATACATGCTCACCCGAACTGAATAAAGAAAAACATGATGTTTTAACTCACACAAAATAAGCTTTACAGGCAACTTACAATGATCACATGATCCCTTGGATGAATATTCTGCATCAACCAGCATTTGGATAAGGAGGTTAAACCTCAGATTACAAAAATGAGTAGTTTAGAGCCTTTGGGATGCCTGGCAGGACCTCACAGCAAACTGGCGTGATCACAAAACAATCAAAATTGGCCAAATTGCACTTTGCTCAATTGTCTCCTTTCAAGGATTGAATTTCTGGAATGGGCATTGTTGGCAAAAAACAGTCAACACAGAGATAATACAGCAGTCTAGCAACATAAAATGGCATAAGAAGATTCCCTACTTTAAATCTTTCATCATAATCAGACCTTGTTATTAAAACTACAACAAATTCAAAGTCTATTCAGCTCAGCAAGCACATGAGAAAAGTGGGTAATTACTGCAATCCCTTATTACTCCCTTACAACCCCTTTACAGTTATCTGGCTGAGTTAATATCATCCACAGCAAGCAAAAGAGACACTTCTAGAAAATAATGCAGCAGTCTGGAGTGAAGCCACATGGTTATAGCAGGTAGAGAAATCAGCAGAGTGTACAGAAATACCAGATACTTTATTTTGATAAAACGTGGTCCAGTTGGCCCATAAAACCAGTAAGTGTCATCTCAAATCACAAAGCAAACATTTAACTACAACCGATATCCCAGGACAAGACAGTAACTAGCATTAATCTATGCTTCTAAGGCACATGTAACAGCGGAAGGGGACCATCACTGACCATCTTTCTTAAAGGGAAATACAGCTGACCCTTGAACAACTCAGGGGTTAGGGGTGTTAACCACCCCCACCCCCGCACAAAAACCCACCTATAATCTTTGACTCACCTACTTGATACTTAAAGCTTAATTACTAATAGCCTACCATTGGCTGGAAGCCTTACTGAAAACATCAACATCAATTAACACATATTTTGTATGCTACATGTATTATACACTGTGTTCTTACATAAAGTAAGTGAAAGAAAATGTTATTAAGAAAATTGTAAGGGGAGGGGCCCCTGGGTGGCTCAGTCTGTTAAGCATCTCCTTCGGCTCAGGTCATGATCCCAGGGTCCTGGGATCGAGCCCCGCATTGGGCTCCCTGCTCGCAGGAAGCCCATCTCTCCCTCTCCTCCCTGCTTGTGCTCTCTTTTGCTCTCTCTCTCTCTCTAATAAATAATCTTTAAAAAAAAAAAAAAAGAAAGAAAAGAAAATCATAAGGGGAACGCCTGGGTGGCTTAGTCGGTTAAGTGTCTGACTCTTGGTTTCAGCTCAGGTCGTGATCTCAGGGTCATCAGATTGAGTCCCACGTCAGGCTCTGGGCTTAGCTTGGAGTCTGCTTGGGACTCTCTCTCCCTTTCCTTCTGCCCCTTCCCCCTGCTCGCTCACTCTGTCTCTCTCCCTCTCTCTCTCTCTCTCTCTCTCTCTCCCTCTCTTCCACCCTCTAAAATAAATGAATCTTTAAAAAAAAAAAGAAAATCATAAAGAAGAGAAAATAAATTTACAGTACTGTACTGCATTTATCAAAAATATCTGTGTTTTTCAAGGGTCAACTGTACTGCCTTGCTCCATGAAGAACCATACTACTATTTGCTATTCAGAAGCCAAATTCTTATGATCAGAACATTATATTGTTGAAAGGGAAGTCAATGATCTAGAATTTTCTATTTATTAGATTATCAAAGACCAATTACAGACTAATTAGCATAATTCAGAAAGATGAATTGATTTTGAATATCCTTGGGTGGCATCCTACTAAATTTATTCTCCTTCTTTAGTGGAGTGACAGTTTAAAATGATGGTTAGTTCAAATTCATGTGCCAGAACACTAGATTTTAAAACCCACACTGCATACTGCCAAAGTAAAATGGACATTTTACATAGAAGCTAATACTGTGACATCTTTCAAAGTGACTGTGTTGTGGTTGTAGTTATTTTTAAGAGTGATCAGAGAGTATGGACTATATCTTAGAAAGACAAAAACATTTGTCATAAATCATCTTTTAAGTGCAGGTCTTTTGCCTGGAAAACTCTGCTTGCTGATTGGCCATGAGCACATTTAGAAGTAAAAGCTTGGAATGAATTGCTCTTCACAATAAAAGAGAAGAAGGCATGTTAAGATTTAAGGGGAAAGAGGGGGACAGTAAGAACAAGGGGTAATTCTCAGTAGAATGGCAAAGAAGCCAAAGAGACAGGGCCCTGTACATGGGAAGGGCAGAAAGAAAGCAACCTCCATTGGCAGTACGAGCTGAAAAATTCTTCAATAAAGCACAACTATAGTGATGATGGTTTTCCAAAGTAAATGTTTGTGCTGTGCAATGTGACCCTACTTCGTGACCTTCAAGTCTTCATGCTATGCTTGGTGTGACTGGCTTTTCTGTGGAAGCCAGTAAAGGACCTAGTTCTACATCCGGGTTGGCACAAAACCAATGTCAGTTCTCTTGAAAAAGGGACAAAGTGTACAGGCAGTATATATCTGAAGGCTCAACCAGGATACCAGGACGAAGGGCCGTACCCAGCTCCATCTTTGATTATATCATCAAGCTAGAGTCTAGAGACTTAAGCCAAACATATAGCTGACCCAAGACTGTTGCTGTTTTGAGCAGAAACGAGGTGCCAGACAGGAGAGGCTTATCAAAGGTGAGTCGCGATGGTGCTGGGAATCTCATTCCAAAGTCAGACTCACCAAAAACGTGGTAAGAGCTAGAACCCTCTGAGCAAGAGGAGAAAAAATGTAAAATGTAAAACTGAAGGCAGATAAGTGAAGTGGAAAATGAAGGGCTAGATCATTAACAAATATATCACTGTTGTTTTGAATTTATAGTGACCAAGAAGCTCATAATGTCACAATGATATGGCTCTTATTATAAAGATGAGGTTTGAGCTTAACAGACCAAGGAACTACTATTTGTAAATAACAGAGGTTATTTCCCCCCTAAATTGTCAATGAATTATCCTCCCACATGCTCACTCGGAAATCCACTTTTATAAGACTCCAAATATGGTGTTCATGTTGTCTTCATAAAAAATGTGTGAGCCCTGACTTTGGTCTCCAAACAAAGTGGGGAAAAAAAAAAATGAGATGGTAGAGATTTCCCATGTAAAAACATCCAATACACCATCCAGAAGAAAAAAAAGTTAAAGAATGGAAATGATTCTGAGGCAAAAATTCCTGTCCCTGTTTAAGTAGATTGCTTTTTTCAATTAGCAGCACTTCTTGATTTAAAAAAAAAGCATATGTTCTATTTTTGTTCATTAACTCTTCCTGAGAGCCAAATCCAATGAACTTGAGCTCTATACACATAATTTTCAGAGCTGATACCTCCTTAGGAATAGTTCATTTGGCTTTCGACCACACACACTTTTTTAGTGCAGTATTTCAGATTCTATTGCACACTACTTTAATTAAAAACTAACAATAACATCAAAAGCCTCAATCTTATGGATCTTGTGACTTATCATCTCTATTAGTTTCCTAAGGCTGCCATAAAAATGACTACAAACTGGGTAGTTTAAACCAACAGAAATTTATTCTCACAGCTCTGGAAGCTCGAAGTCCCTAATCAAGGTATCAGCAGGCAAGGTTGGTTACTTCTGGAGGCTCTGGGGGAGAACCTGTTCCAGGCCTCTTTTTTAGCTTCTGGTGGTTGCCAGCAATCCTAGGTGTTCCTAGGTGTTCCTTGGCTTGTAGACACGTGACTCCAATCTCTGCCTCTGTCCTCACATGACATCATTCTCTCTAGATCTCCGTCTATCTGTGTGTCCTCTTCTCTTCTTATGAGGGTACCAGTCACGTTGGATTAGGGCCCACCTGACTCCAGTACGACTCAATCTTAACCTAATTAACCTAACTAATTACATCTGTCAAGACCCTATTACCTAATAAGGTTACTTTCTGAGGTTCTGAGTGGAAATGAACTGGGGGAGGGGTGGGGAACAATACTATTCAACCAGGTACAGAGTTCAAGTCTTACCCTATAAGCTTTTTGATCCAACTATTAGACTATAATCCTCTGTATGATTCAATTTTTCCTGTTCAAACACCTAACACTAAGTAAAAGATGTAATACAAATCACAAAGGTGAAGACACTAAAAATACCTGAACTAAAGCAGCTTGTCAGGCAACTTTGAATACTTAATAGACCTTTTTTTTTTTTTCTATTTTAAGCATATAAATCATGCATCAGTCCCTGGGAGCCCCTTCCCCCCAAGTCATGTTCTCGTGGGTCACATTAATACAGTATCCAAGAGCTTCAATTATTCCTACTAAGAAGGTGTGTTCTCCCAACAGCTCTCAAGTTGAATGGCACTTCAACAGCACAACTGTAACCATTAAGAGTTCAAAGGCCAATCTTGAAATCCTCCCTACCCTAACACAGACCTTAATCTCCTAACAATTATTTGTCTGCTTTTACTAGGCCAGTAGTAAAATAACACCACTACTAGGTATACCTACATATCTATCCAAAATACTGCTTTCTTCAGTGAGAAGTACGGTTGTCATAAAAAACAAAGGAGGTGGTCCCTAAAGTCTATCATGAAACATGGTCTTGACCTAACCAGACCTTATGATCCATAAAGGTCAGATGTCACCAAGAAAAACTCGATCCAACCACTAGATTTCTCCCCTGAAAATAAAATCTCTGCTCCACTGTTCTTTTTGTTCATCATCTTCTTTTTCAAGTTTATGTATGTATGTATGTATGTATGTATGTTTGTAAGTAATCCCTACACCCAATGTGGGGCTCGAACTCTCAACCCCAAGATCAAGAGTTGCACACTCCTCCAACTGAGCCAGATAGATGCCCCACACCTTCTCCTTTTTGAGCTCTCAAAATCTTTTCCTATCCATGTTTCTAGACCTCTTTTATACTCTTATATTGTTTCTTACTTGCCCAAATCTAATTTATATGTCTGAACACTCCAACCAATAAATACCATATATAAGCATGGAAGGGATGTGGCAGGAGAGCAGAGTAGTAGATTGGATCATAAGGTAACCTGAAGATCTAATAGTCTTAAATTCTTTCATAACTGAAGTTTCTGTCCTTCGGAGATTTGTGCTAAAGCATTCAGGAATAAAGTCTTATTGTACCGGCAAGTTGTTTTGAAATGGTTCAGTCAGATAGATAGATAGATAGATAGATAGATAGATAGATAGATCGATCGATCCTAAAAAGGGAAGATGGAAATTGTCAGATCTAGATGGATGGAATATAGAGGTGCTAACTGTACTAGTATTTCAACTTTTCTATTCGAAAATGCTGTTAAGAGAAAATGGGGGGGGGGGAGATGAAGCTAGAATAAATATAACTCTTCTATTCCCGAATTCCATGACCGTATATATCTAAATTATACCTCCTCAATGAGCCTCCCAAACTGTCTCCCATCTGGACTCCTCCATTTGTCCAAATGTTACCTCATTATCTCACCAGTGAGGTTTGACATGCTGGAGGGATCCCTGACTCTTCTCTCTCCTTCTGGCCTCATATTCACTAGTCCCAAGCCTACTGAGTCTTCCCTTCCACTGTCCGACATGTTTCACTAGCTCTGCATTCCCACTGGCATCTCCTTCAGTCCATCTCTGGTCTTCTACAGCATCCTACTTCCTGGTTTGATTTCCATGTCAACTGTGCTAACACCAATTTTATCATGTCACCTCCCCGTTCACAAGTCTTCGGTTGCTCTCCACCTACTTCTCAAAAGTTATCCTTCTCTATTCCTATATACAAGGCCTAAACTCCAGACAAGTAGGTTCCTCATTACATCCTGTGTTCACGCTTTTGTTCACACAACTCTCCTACCTGAAATAATCTCTCCCTCCCCTCTGTAATTATTCAAGCTCCATTAGCTGGCACTTAGTATACACTAAACCTATTAATGTTGCTCTCTTTATATATAAACACCCTCCATCTCCCCCTATAGCTTGGTCCTTGTTACACCCAGAGATTTCCTAAGAATGCAACCTCGATGAGGGCAGAAACCTTGCCTGTCTTGGTCAATGACTTATCAATAGAACATAGTAAACACAGAATACTATTTGGGAAATACTCTGTTCCTGGAAGTTTTCACTTATTTTTACATTTTATGTTGTGATATTTCCTACACAGGTGTATACAATTCTTTCTCACCAAAAAAAATTTTTTTTTCAAGTATTTTTAAGACTCTGTGTACTAGGCAGGGTTCTCCAGAGAAACAAAACCAGTAGGATATATAGAGCTATATGGTAAGCATTTATTATGAGGGATTGGATCACTTCATTATGGAGCTGAGAAGTCCCACTATCTGCTGTTTGCAAGCAAGAGGCCTGCAAAGCTGGAGGAATAGCTCCAGTCCAAACCTGAAGGCCTAAGAACCAGGAGTGCTGATGTCCAAGGACAGGAGAAGATGGATATCCCAGCTCAAGTAACAAAAGCAAATTCACTCTTCTTCCACCTTTTTGTTCTTTTAAGGCCCTTAATGGACCGAATGATGCTTACCTGCATTGGTGAGGGAATCTTCCTTACCCACTCTGCTGACTCAAACGCTAATGTGTTCTGCAAACACCATTGCAAACAAACCCAGAAGTAATGTTTTACTGGCTATCTGGGCATCCCTTAGCCTGGTCAAGTTGACACATACAATTAACCATCACAGACCTCCACCACTTTCAGGACATCACAGCAAACAAAGAGAGTAGGTGTTTGAGGTACAAGAGGTAATGTGGATCCTCCACCAACAAAAAGCAAATTCTTGGGTAATGCAACCAAAATGCATGTACAGATATATAAACACAGGGGGAGTTAAAGCATATGAAAAAAAGCCCAATATTTAGTACCTTGAAGACAAGGTCCAGGGTGTAATATCTGTTGATGACTGTGATGACAGTGAACACTGTTTCCTCACCTTGAACCCCACATCTAACCTCCATCACTGAGCCTCTCAAAGGCCATCTGTACAGTTCACCCATGCCTGACTCCAGGACCAATCCTACTGCAGGGGCGGGGCCCATGAGAGGTCCTACTTGAGGACCTCCCAATTTAAAATCTAGATGTTGTCACTATTGACCCCATGTCTAGCCTTTTTCCCACTTCCCAGAGAACTTATTCCTCTCTCAGCTCTTCTTTATCTTGTCTGGATTTCAGACATTAAAAGGGTCAAAAGAAGTCTCTGTTTAATAGAAGAAAAGCAGGACTGAGGTATGGAAATCAAGTTTCAGAACCCATCTCAGGGCCTGGAAGTCCTGGCTCTGAACATCAAAACCCCAGCAGCTCTTGAACTTAAAGCTTCGTTTAGCCAACTAAACAATGATACTCATGGGCCGGCTGTCCACTGCCTCATCTATCCGCCCCCCCTTGGCATGTGTAGATACACCCACACACACCACACGCATGTGCAGGCATACACACACACACACACACACACGGTTTTCAGACCTCATATTCTCACACAGACTCAGGCTTCTATCATTCTGTAGCTAAGTCTGGAAAAGCAATACCCAGACTGCCTCCATGGTTAGTCACCTGTTATTAACCAAAACCTGATCAGTTCTCTCAGGATGATCAGACTTGTAATGCATTCACCTTCTTCCAACCCCACCCTCAAAGCGCTTTTATTGGATGATCCTCTCTTCTACCTTTTATTGGGAGGAGACATGAAAATCATCTTGTTAAGCACCACTTCTGCTTTACTCCTATAAAACATAATTTAAAATATTGCCTCTAGGTTGACTTAATGTCATTTAAACACAATAAATTCCTGCACGGTCCTTTTTGTCCCTACTGCTAAGAGACTCAATTTTGTTTAGGGAAAAATTAGGGAATAATGTGTGGGCATTGCGTGGTCAGAAAAAAAATAACATTATCAAATACATTGTTTCCTCTGGAGCCTTCACCATGAGAAATTTCAGAAACACACTTTTCCCCCCACTTCCTATCATCTGCTCAATTCTGGTCCCTGACATTATTTACCTCTTCTGCTTCTGTCAATTAGATTCTGTTTTAACCTTCTGTGTCCTATCTTTCATGGTGTTCTAATTTGTAAACTACATCAAGTAGATGGAGTGTAAATATTAAATACAGGATACCATGTTACCCTTTCAAATTAACAAACTGAAAGGTTATTCTAATTACAGATTCATCATTGCAGCTAGCTTAAGAAACCGAGATAAAACTAAATTGTGAATGCACCATCGACCCAAAATGTCTATTACAAAAGAATGGGTAGGCCACAAAGAATGTGTGTGTTTCATGTCACAGTCAAAGTGGCTTGGGGAAAACTAATGGTGAATAACTCAGAATAAATATAATCAGAAATATACTTAAAATGTTTCCATAAAATTTGAGTTATATCTCAAATCATAGTGCCTTCCACAAACTCCTGGGGGCTCTTGAAACACAACTCGGAGCAGCATGAGATGGAAATTTCAATAGCATATTTTCAAACAAGGAGTTTGTGTTAGCTTCGTTTTAAATTCAGCTGGACAAAGAGATGGAAAATAAATTTATATCAATCTTCGAAAGTTTAAAGAAAAAAAAACAAGCCACAATTCGGTACTACCCATGACACTTTACTGCAGTCAACAGCACTGGTGATATTTTTATTATGCTTTCAATCCAAAGCCTCAAAATTGTTATGATCATTAGAACCTAGCTATTTCTACAATAAGTACACTTGTGGCTTCTTGAAAGACAGGACTCCTACACTGCTTCAGGTAAAATATAATTCATAATGGGAAGATGGTTTCAACAAACAGAGGCACTTATATTTCAGTATTCCTTCGCAACCTTTTCAAAATATTTACTGCCCACTACACCTACCCATTTCTTCTTGATTGTTTTAAAACATTTCAGTGTTTTAAAGTAGGTGATATTTAAAGAGGGAGAAAAAGAAGACTAGAGACATAGCAAGCCAAGATTGCCCTTGACTCATGTGAAAAAAGGACTAGAACCAAGATCCAAGAAGTTAGAGCTTCTGCCTTTATTGAGTTATCCCTAAAAGAACAATTCAGAAGCGGTGGGCAGTGGGTTCTTGGCGAAGCCTTTCAAAGCGCACCTCTCTGAAGTCACAGTGACATGGGAATGAAGAGGCCACTTTGGAGTGTGAAGGGGTCTAACTATGAAAGAAAAAAATCCTTTATCTCCAAATTAAATGAGACAAACAACAGATCTGTCTTCATATTTACTGAAGTTGTCTACACTGCCTTGGTATTTATTGAGCTTGTTCACCACGTAGTTCAAAGCACCATCTAGTTCTATAATCATATTAAAAGGAACAGTAGTCTCCCCCGCAACTACATTTCACAGGCCAGGGATAAGCACTTTCAACAACTGCATCTGGGTTTGGTAAAAATATTAACTCCATAAGTCTAAGTCATATGCTTATTTTGCTACTTCTAAATATTTTCATTTTAGAGCTTATTTATTGATATCCCACTGTGAAAGCTTCGGATTTGGATCATTTGCAGCCTACCTCTTCCAAGATGCCACCATGGTAACTACAGCATAGTTCTGGTTTTATCAATGAGTATTTGCATTATTTTGACTCACGAATACTATTCATAGCTGAATCACAGACTATATTATTATGGCTACTTTGCCTTCCTTGCACAACTTTTGTTTTTCCCTGAATAACTGTGTCGCGCCTCTTCATGGTTTTCTATATACTTATTATCAATTTATTCCCAAACTTTCCATTTGTTTTATAAAACTCCTCTCAATAGGGTCCATCACTTCAGGTATTTATCAGTTCCTTCACTTGGAGACATCGCACAACTTCTGGCCTGCCCCAGTCGGAATGGGCTGTTCTCCCCGCATACTCATGGCTGGACCCCTGAGGATTCCCTCCTCGTCTCTCGTGTTGGATCTCCTTTCCTGAATTATATATATTCCACTTTCTACATCTAATTCTCTTGTTTTGTGAAATCTTGTCTATTAACATTCTGATAAAGGATGCACAACTAGTAACTATTATGAGGCTCAGGCTGTCGGAAAATATGTTTATTGGAGACTCACACTTAATTCAGAGCTTGGCATGGCACAGAACGTAGGCTTATGTTCATTTTCTCCCTGAAGTTCGAAGGCAGGACTTTTGGCTTCCAGTACTGCTACTGAAAACTCTGAGGACATTATGATTACTGATCCTTTGTTAAGTAATTTGCTTTTTTCTCTTTACATACTTTTAGAATTCTCTCTGTCTCTGGTGTTCTGAAATGTCCTAATGATGGTCTTTGATGTGAATCTAATTTCTACCACTGACCCAGGTACTAAGCGAGCTGTTTCAAATAGGAAACTTATGCCTGAGGACTTTTTTTTTTTTCTATTGTCTGATGTATATCCTCCCCTCCATTTTCCATTTTTTTCTTTCTGGAATGCATTTTGTTTGGATCATGGATCTCTTAGATTGGACCTAAAATTTTCTTATCACTTTATCTCCTAATTTCCTTCACTTAATCTTTTTGCCCTGTTTTCCTAGAGATTTCCTCACCTTTATCTTGGAATACTGTTATTAATAGATCAACAATTACTGAGCAATTGCTACATGTCAGGCGGTGTTCTAAGTGCTGGGGATACAGGAGTGGAACAAAGCAGATGAACAAATCCTTGCCCTTATGGAGCTGACGGTCTACTGTTTCTACCTTCTGTTATCCTAGACAAACAAACTAGACAAGTAGAGTAAAATATACAGGCTATTAGGCAAACAATAAACAACATAAGTCGTTTTTGTTATTTTCCTTCTTTTACAAGGAAGGAAATCAAAGTTAAGTGACATTGAGTAGGATCCTAAAGAATAAAGCAAGAAGAGAGGCTGCCATTTTAGATCTGTTGGTCAGGAAAGGTTTCCCTGAAAAGGTGAATTTGAATTGAGTATCTTATTGAAGTGAGGGAATGAGGCTTACCGATCTCTGTGGGGATTGCATTCCAGACAGAGAAAAAAGACAGAGTCGACACCACAAGGAAGGAATGGTCCCCTTGTTGGAGGAAGACCAAGAAGGCCTGTGTGACTGGAGTGGAATGAGCGAGGAGCCGATGAGTCAGTGATGAGATTATACAGGAAACATTCTGGAGCGGGTGTGGGGCAGAGCAGATCCTGTCTGGCCTTGTAGATCTTTCTAAAAACTTTAGCTCTTACTCCGGTTAGATGAGAAGCCATTTTCTCAGGATCACTCTGGTTGCTCTGTTGAGAAGAAACTGTAAGTCTCTCTTCCAGGTAACGGATGACTAAAAAATTTAACTCAACATTCCAGTTGAGAAAACCAGGGGTCCCTCCTGTGTTACCTCTCCTGAGCATAAAATCCCAGAATTGTATCAGGGCGGGAGAGGGGCTTTAGGGAATCTGACTGCTTCTCCATCAGAACCACACCCAAGTCTGTCTTATTATCAACTCCACCTCCTCACCCTTCACTTTTAGAGATGTTGCCAATCCCTGAAACCTTTGGGGGGGGTCCAGAGGTATACATCTGTTTATTTCTCACCCTCCCTCTCCATCAAGTTACCAGTCATCCTGCTTTCCAGCTGCCAACATTTTGTGGTATTCATCTTCTAGGCTCCTCTCTTTGTCCTTGCAGTTTTATCTTATTTTTATCTTTATTCTCATTTTGTAGGGATCTCAGGGGGATAAACCATAAATGCATGTTGACTCTGCCATTTTAAACAGAAGTTGAAATATAGCATTTATGCACGTACACACATGCACGCGCACGCACACACACACACACACACACTACCAAAGAGCCAAAATAAAATATACATCAGTTAAGTATGAAGCCTCCGGAGCCAGCACACCTCCTTTCAAAAACAACTCTCTGTCCCTCAATTTGTCTATCTGTAAGATAAAGAAAATAACAAAACTGCCCTAGACATGTTGTGATAATATGAATTAATACATCTAAGTTCATTTACCTGCCACATGGTGAGTACTCAACAAATCTTCATCGTTATTAGTGAGCTCACTAAATGTGTGTGCATGCTATCTTAATACCAACGGGGGAAAATGCAATGTTTTCACACTTAGGTTTTGCAAAAATATTTGTTTCACATTAGAAGCAATCCACTAAAATATATCCAATATCTTTGGAATTGCCCTTTCTCGATCCTTCTATTTATTTGCTCTTCATTTTTTGTTCTTTCATCTGTTCCAACTTGCTAGCCCCACACCCATTCTCAGTTGTCTTCTACTGACGCATCAAGTACTGGGTGAATCTGCTACTGTGGCATGAGGTGGCCTCTCCTGCTGGCCTCCTATTCCCATTCGCGGCAGGTCTCCACCACACGGTACCCAATTCATTCTTGGCACCTTCGTGCTTAGCTTCTCCTGAGTATGGATCAGAACTTCAGTGGTCAGCTTTCAGCCCCGGTGCTCTTCTTACTGCTAGCTTTGCACTGGGCTTCTCTATTTCTACCTCCCACACATACTTGTCATCAAAGGACAGGGTTTCCTTCGCACTAGCAGAGGCACAAAACGGCCTCAAAATCACTCACAGCCTTCCTGGTCCGGCAAGCATTTCAATAAATGAATTTTTATGCCTTCCTCTGTAGCAGCAAACCATTACAAACTCGATTTTATTTTCTAACTACTCAATCGTATTTCTAACCATTTATGTACGTATACATGTATGTATGTAATCGTATACATGTGGGCATTTTAAAATGAAAAAAAAGTAATACATGCAAAGTTCATCTTTAAAAATGTGTGATTTTATCTAATCTATGTCTGACATAAGCTCTTGGCTTTGGTCTTGCATGACCAACCAGTTTAGTAATCCCTCCAATCTCTGTATTTTGTTTACCCTCTTGTTGGTGGATCTATTTATACATTTTTTTCCAATTGTCTGTTTGGGCTTATTTCGACAGCTTCTAAATTGAATGCCACTGAAAATAACTTTCACCAGAAACTTCAAGACCTCTTTTTCACAGGTCAGAAGTTGAATCCTACTTAGATCAGAGCGACTTGCTAGAATGACAGGTCAGAGCCTCATTGGCTCTGCCCTAAGCAGACCCTGTTCTTTTGCTTTTGAGCTAGAAAGCACCAGCGTTACTATAAATTCTCCTGAGCAAATGAAAACAGCACGGAGTGGGCAGTTTTTATTCTTTTTCTCTGTTTGTATTAGTTTATCCAAATATCTAACCCCTTGGTGGGGTAGGGGATATAAAAATGCAGTGTCTTAGTGTTTGGCATTTTTGGCTTTCTTCTTTGCATATTTTGAGGAACAAATGAAACTTTCTATATGAAATCACTCTGTAAACTTGAAAGAGGCTCTGTGAACATAAAAAACTGTATCTCCTCAGATATGGGGTATTTTCTTCAACTAAATTGTAGCTTGACCAATAATGTTCTTTACAGAAGCAAAGAACAATCTTAAGTCTAAGCTTACCAGATTTAGAAAAGGGAAGGGGCGCCTGGATGGCTCAGTCGGTGGAGTGTCCGACTCTTGGTTTCTGCTCAGGCAGGTCATGATCTCATGGGTCGTGGGATAGAGCCCTGCGTCGGGCTGCGCACTCGGCGGCGGGGGGGGGGGGGGGAAGGGGGGAGTCGGCTAGAGGATTCTCTCCCTCTGCCCCTACCCCCACTCACATGCACTCTCTCTCTCTTTCTCAAATAAAGAAACAGATAAATCTTTAAAAAGAACTTAAAAATAAAGAAGGTAAAAGCTGTTACATGACATAAGTTAAAGGCCTTAAAAGTCTAGGCCACTGAGAAATTATCCTTTTAGCTACATGTTAAATATTAGAATGTGAAGCGAGCTTCTTGTTCATTAAGTATCTAGCATCACTTTATCTGCTTCATGTATGAAACCTGTCCCTCCAGTTATTCCTTCGAACACATTTTGCAAACTTTTATCATTATGTACATGACATAATCATTGTGTCCCTAAATTTGTCATAGGATTTGTATAAAGCAGCTTTTGGAATTAACCAGGTGGAAAGAACTATTAACTGTTCTGTGTTAGAAATTTTCAAGTATGCTATGGGGGTGTCAAACTAAAGCCCGTGGGTAAAACACAGCCTGCCATCTGTTTGTAGAATACTTTTGTTGGCACCTGGCCACACTCATTCATCCACACTTCGTCTATGGCTACTATTGCCCTCGAACAGCAAAAGTGAGTAGCTGCGGCATTAACTGTATGGCCCACGACGCTAAAAATACAAATTCTGGGGGCACCTGGGTGGCTTAGTCAGTTAAGCATCTGCCTTCAGCTCAGGTCATGATCTCTGGGTCCTGGGATCGAGCCCCACATCGGGCTCCCTGCTCAGCAGGGAGCCTGCTTCTCCCTCTCTTGCTCCTCCTGTTTGTGCTCCCTTTCTCTCTCTCTCTCTGTCAAATACATAAAAATCTTTTAGGGCGCCTGGGTGGCTCAGTCGGTTAAGCGACTGCCTTCGGCTCAGGTCATGATCCTGGAGTCCCGGGATCGAGTCCCACATCGGGCTCCCTGCTCAGCAGGGGGTCTGCTTCTCCCTCTGCCCTCTTCCCTCTCGTGCTCTCTGTCTCTCATTCTCTCTCTCTCAAATAAATAAATAAAATCTTTAAAAAAAAAAAAAAAAAAATCTTTTAAAAAAAAAATAGGGCGCCTGGGTGGCTCAGTCGGTTAAGCGTCTGCCTTCAGCCCAGGTCATGGTCCCAGGGTCCTGGGATCGAGCCCCGCATTGGGCTCCTTGCTCAGCGGAGAGCCTGCTTCTCCCTCTTCCACTCCCCCTGCTTGTGCTCTCTCTCTGTCAAATAAATAAATAAAATCTTAATTAATAAATAAATAAATATAAATAAATACGGAGTCTGTAGCCCTTCACAGAAAAAGTTTGCCGACCCCTCCTCTTCCAGCATCTCAGCACACCCACTAGAATCCTAACCGTGAAAAACCATAGTATCCTTTGGCTAAATACCTAGTAGTGCAGAATCACTGAACTCTACCTCTGAAACGTAATATACTCTATGTTAATTAATCTTATTTAAATTTTACAAAAAGTTCCTAGAATCTGGGAACACCGGGAAAAAAAAAGAAAAAAGAAAACCATCGTGAAGAAACCTCTTGAATGGCATGGACTTTCTATTAGGAATGGAGTCGCTGACTGAGATAATTAATTACCTAATTGCTCAACAAGCTTTTTCTCCTTCTAGTTGTCTTGAGAATACCCATGTATTGTTTACTTCAGCTTTTTCTGTTTTTGATCTTGAACGGAAAGGAGAAGAGAGCCTCCACAGAAAGAAAAAGTCACTGTGAAAAGAGAATAGCTCTCTCTTAAACACAGAGACCAGCTTTTGGAGGCTGATGCCCATGTAACTAAGAGGAGAATGAGCTTTAAAAATTGTTAATCAAAATACTATGAACAGTAAATCTGAGTTTTATAATACTATGCACATGAAAAGCAAGTGTGGCAAATATTTTCTTGACAACAGCAAGCAAAAATTTAGTAACAGTAATTTATGGCTTGTAGAGAATAACCACAAAATCTAGGACCTCTAAGCGACAGTTTATTTATCTTCAGTCTTATTTATTACTGTATACACTGGTCATTTATTGTTGTGTAACAAACTTCCCCAAGACTTTGCCAGTGAAAATAGCAATAACCATCTATGGGCAGACCTCGTTTTATTGCACTTCACACACAGGGAAGGCTGTCCTAAAACGTGCCACAAGGGCATACTGATTAGTTCAAACAAAAGTTCCTTAAGAAACAGCCCATGTCAGAATACCCTAAACCCCTCTTTGTCTCCAGGAAACAGGAAATACATCTCGCATGTGAAAGGAACCCTCCCTGTACCAGGGAGGGGGGCACCAAGCCTGTGGGCACCATTTTTGCAACAACACTTGCTCACTTCGTGTCTCTATTTCCCATTTTGTTCATTCTCACACTATTTCAAACTTTTTCACTACTCTATTCGTTATGGTGCTCGGTGATCAGGGATTAGGACTCACTGAAAGTTCAGACGATGGTTAGAATTTTTTAGCAATCAAGTATTTTCTAATGAAAATATGTGTTTTTAGCCATCATGTTATTGCACATTTGGACTACAGTATAGGGTAAACATAACTTTTATAGGCACCGGGAAACCGGCAATTTCATTGGACTTGCATTATTGCAGTATTTGCTGTTTTGTGGCAATCTCACACTGAACCTTCAATGTGTCCCAGGTATGCATGTATTATTGCACATCGTTCCCGTGGGTTAGGAATTCAGAAATGTCTCAGCTAGGCGGTTCTGCCTACAAGTCTCTCCTGAGGTTGGTTGCCGTCAGGCTGTCAGCTGGCGCTGCCATCACCTAAAGCTTGACTGGGGCTGGAAGGATCGGCTTCTCCAGTACTTGACTTGCACGCCTGGATTTCACGAACACTCCTTCCAAGTCCTACCAGCTTCTTTACCCCTAGCCTAGTTCTAAAGCCACTCCCACATTTTAGGTTTTTGGAAAGGCAGCACTGCACAACCAGTTATCAAAATCTATATTCATTATCTACTGCTGTATAAAAAAAACTTCTAAGAGTTTAAGACACCTTATTATCTTACAGTTTCTGTGGCCCAGAAATTTGGGCACAGGTTAGCTAGGTGGTCTTTCATGAGGATGTTGGCCAGGGCTGTCATCATTAGAAGGCCTGGAAGGCGGGCTTCCAGAGTTGCTCACTCACATGCCTGATGGTGTGAGCATCCTCATGAGAGGGTAGCTGGCTTCCCCAGAACTAGTGATCCAGGAGAAAGGGCAAGGTTGAAGTCAGGTGTGACTTTTGTGACTTAGCCTTAGAAGTCACAGTGGGTCATTCCTTCAATATGGTCTTGGATAGACAGATCAGCCTTATTCAGTGTGGCGATGAGAATCATTAAGGGCTATCTTGGAGGCTAGCCACCACATTACAGTTCCTAGTTCATTTATTCCCTGTAGCAACTTTAAAGAGTAGTTTAATATTGGTCTACTTTTCTTCATCCAATTGCAAAATCCATTAGGCCCCGAGAACAAATGTTTTCTTAAAGCTCTATTGCGAGTCAAACTTTCGCCAACCTGAACTCATCTGTCAACAAAATGCGGTCTAAAGTTATAAGAGGCTAATTACTTAGCTTACTTAGTGTCAATATTCCTCTATTTTACTGCATAAATGCACCTGATCACATGGTATGATCCCAGACTTTCCTGGAGTGTTGGGTAATATAAAATATCTGAACCATATTGTTTTTCTAAATCCTAAAAATTATGAAGTCCAAAAAATACCTGGCTCCAATGATTTGGGATAAAGTTTAACTTACTTGCAAGAAATGCCCATCTGTTTTGCTTCACCATTCAGTCTACAGCAACTCCTCTGATGCCGGATGCCATGTATAACTTGTTTTAATTCTCCGAAAGCCATCAACACACAAATGCAGGGAAAGTGCCCAAGAAACAACTCATCTCTTAATTGGGGGCTAAAAAAAAAAAACTATACGAAGGAAATGAGAACCAACACCCTCCCACTGGCCACTCTCTTGTCCTGTCACCATTGTCTGGAGTCCTCACAGTCCTTTCTGTGATTTCCTCTTCTCTCTTTCTCTTCCACAACCTGGTTTCTTCATGCTCACCTGGTTTCTTCATGCTTCTTGCTGGACATTTCCAAGATACAATAATTACCGCCCCCCCCCCAAAAAAAACTGTAACAAAACAAAGCGTCTGTAGCTTCCAGTAACTAGCACGTGTGTATATACTGGACTATATAGCTGAGCCCATAGCAGAGGCTACTCCATGTTCCCTGGGTCCACCTCTGACTCGAGCCAGAGCTGCGGCAGACTATTCATATCATAATGATGTGAATCATTCTCACTTAAACCACCCAAGCTCCCCTGTTTCCCTGCCTGAGGGCTTACCCAGCGACGGAGCCTGGGCAGACTGGAAGCACCAAGACTTTAACATCTTCAACCAAGTGAACTTGGTGAGTGAACATCCATCTTCCCAAACTCTCAGTAGAACAATCTCAGGGGCTTAAAACCATGAAGGTTTCTTTCTCACGTACTCCACCTCTGCTGCAGGTCCAGGCGACTCCTCAGGTTAGCTGACCCCACGAGGTGCCTCTCATCACCAGTGCGGGGGGCAAAGAGAGCCCTACACCGACAAGCAGCACATCAGTGCGTCCACCAAGTGACGGGCATCACTGCTGCTCACATTTAATTAGCTGAAGCATGTCATGGGGCCACACCTTTCCTCAAGGGAACAGGGAAATAAAAGGCCGGCAGGCTGCCCATCAGAGAGGAGAACTCAATGTTGCCGAGCAGGAGAAATGCCAATCACACGTTCTGTGTGCCTCCCTTTGCAACGTCTTTTTCCCTCAATGTTCTGCTGAGATTTGGCTGTGTTAATTCACGGAGGTTTAGTTAGTCCTCCTTGATGCCTAGTATTCCACTGTACGACTATATCATAATGTTTCTTGTCCTACTGACGGTTTTGTAGGTTCTTTCCAATTTTTTGTTAAAACAAACAATACGGCTGAGAAACTGAATAAAGGACATTTTATTTAAAATAGAGGTAAGAGATGAGAAGGGAGAGCTCTCACACCCTACCACTCCTCATGGATGACAGATCCCAGCAGGAAAAAGCCTCCTTTCCTGTTCCAGCAGGAAGAAGAATTTCTCCTTGTCCAGCAACAACTCAACCAACAAGAAAACTCAACTCAGCCAACAACAAAAAACCATTTCCACCCTGAATTCTTGCTTTCCTCCAATGGACTTTCTATTCAAAGCAGCCCCTCCCAACTTGTTTTTGTTCTTTCTCACGTTCCTCTCCTTTGATCTCCAGACTTGCCTACAGTTTCCTATAGTTTCCTATAGCTACCACATCCCAAAGTGCAATTCCTGTGCTCTTTCTGAATAAAACTACTTTGCTGGTAAAATAACTGGCTGTTTTGCTTTTAAGGATATTTTATAAAAACTTAACAAGTATTTCTTTAGACTGCTGTTCTAATTTAAGTGCTATTTTATGAGGAGGTCCAAGCTGAGGTGGAGGGGAGGGGTCAAGAGAAGCCTGAACGACTTGGCGCACAGGCCTAGCATGTAAACTTCAGAGATGTCGAATAATCAAAGCCAACACTACATACACTGTCAATTCATGACTGTTCTGAAGAAATTAAGTAGGTATTATTTTCAGAGCGCTTTTCTCTCTCCATTGAACAGAACAAAAAGCCAAGGCTGTTGACAATTCATCATCCGGCTAACAAATGCCAAAATCAGATATTCTAGTAATTTTCTGCATCCTATTCAAACTCTTGAAAATCATAAGAACAAATGCAATTTAATATTACTAATAGAAGACACACCTTTGAAGCATTCTGCAAATGTCAAGATGAGTGAAGTGTTTGACAAGACAAAGAAGATGAATCAACTACAGTGCTTTCCACTTTCGAGTGAAAGAACCCAGTGATAATGCCATAAAACATTTGCCTAGAACAAAATGTGCTAGGGGAAAAACTGATGCGCTGGAAGGAGGGGAAAAAAATTCCTCTCTAAAAGTCGAGGACAGGGACAAAATAATAATAAAAATTCAATTGAGTGAGACTAACTTCGTAACAACTACAGAACAGGAAGGGCAGCAACATAACTGTTTATGTAGAGCTGGCCGGAATTAAAGAACTGTGAGAATTTTCATAGTGCTTTCCTCTCAAGGTGAGCAGACAGCTTTGTCTCCAAGTTGTTTTTACCAAATAGCACCTCCTGCTTTGTCTTTTGCTTTCTCTTTATGTTTGTCCGAGCTATCATTTCTATCTGAGCTATCATTTCTTACATCTCTTTAAGTATCATGGGTAACGTAAAGTTTCTTCTACGCACTGCTAAAAACTCACTCTTTAACACATGGAAGAAATGCCAATTATCTCCAACTGCCTAAAATTCTCTAAGAGTTTAATGGAAGAAATCATTTGTTTTTCTCAATCACTGTTAATAAATGATCAGATGGCCACTGGAAGCCATGCAAGTGTTTATTATTTTCATAAGCTCTCCTGGAGTGAAGTAGAAAGATGATTTGTCTAAATGCGGGTTTACAGATACCCTGGGCATTTAACATCTCGCAGATAAAAAAAAAAAAAGCCTATAACCCATTACTTTCAAGAAGTAGTGTTTGGCATCACCATTTAACAAGAAGAAAAACACAGACAGATTAAAAAATAAATAAATAAATAAATAAACCGAATTTTTGGACCACTGCTGACAGAGCCTTTCCCAACATTTGCGGGATTGGGGCAAGAGTACACACGGAGGCTTACTTATCAGATGTCTTTTAACAACCTGGAAGCCCAGGTTTGAATTTAGAAATCTGCGAGTCCTTGAGTAAGAATGAGGTCATATGGGAAAGCCTGTGGCCTACCCTCTTCTTTTTTCCTCTGACTTTACTCCGCTCCACATAGCCAATGTGCACACGTGTGTGGACACCCTAGCCTGCACACCTTGGGTCTGTCCCAAATCCCCACAGTTATTCATTTCGCTACTCCTAGGGCCTATGTGCACATGCTGGTGTCATCATCTGCCCTGGAGAGGGTGGACTTGGGGAAGATAACCATGCAGACCCTCAGTATGGCGTGAAGCCCTTTAAACAGGCACCCTGGGGTCCTGCATCGCTGGAGTATGGTATACAAGAGGGAGGGAAGGTTCTGAGTGAACACGTCCCCTTAGGCCCACAGATGCCTCTCCCTCGGAGACATGGCACAGCCATAGGAGGGCCTGAGGGGAGCCCTCAAAATTGTGGGGCCCAGTTCAGGGGCCCCTTTCAAGCAGGCCTAAATATTTACTGATTAATGAAACATTTTTTTAAAGATTTATTTATTTGAGAGAGAAAGAGTGTGTGCGTGCGTGAGCAAGTGGGAGGAGGGGGAAGGAAAGGAAGAGAAGCAGATTCCCCTCTGAGTGCAGAGTCCAATGTGGGGCTCGATCTCACGATGCAGAGATCATGACCTAAGCCAAAATCAAGAGTTGGATGGACGTTCCACCGACTGAGCCACCCAGACGTCCCTGAAATATTTCTTTTCAGGAACTGGCTGTCAAGCAAGGGCTACATACATATACAAAATCAAAATCAGAGCTCCATTCAGAATGACAGTCCCAGCCTGCCCGGGACTGCAAAATGAGAGCAGTTGATCTAAGATTTCTAAGAACGGTACCTGGAGAGAAAGGGATTGTGTGAAAAGAATGCTCTCATGGCTGAAGAAAAAAATAGAATGAGGGTAGGAGGACTCATCTCTCACATCAGAGTTGTCTTTTCATTACAGCGCTTCTCCTTCTCATTAATTCACCTCATTCATAATGACAAGAAGGGGACAAAGAGAATGTCAATGTACCAGTTCCCATCTTCAGCCTTCTGGGAACCTGCCTGAGAAAAGCAGACACTTACATGCAAGAGCAACAGAAAAGAGTGAGGCAGCTTGTGCTCAAGCATTAGAAGAGAGTACATGAGTCCAGTAAAGGTAGACAGAACCAGGGTCAAGTGGTCAGGAAAAGGCTGCTTCAATTCTGGTGCTGTCTGGTCAGAATTACTAAGATTTTATTGTTGCTTGAAAAAAAAAAATCTTTGTCTCTCAAGAGCAATTTCTCTATGTTCACTTCCTAGTTCTACTCCAAGTCATTTCTATTAAAATAAAAATAAATCACATTGATTAACCAGGTAAGGATAGGAGTGAATGTCAGAAACTCAGGGTCTGCCTCCAATTGTGCTCAACTCCCTCAAATGATAATTCAGACACACACCAAGTGAAATAATAGCCACATACACTGACCATCTCCTCGAAAGGTTTACATTAGTAAAATGAGGAATATTGATATGTACTTAATATGTTGTCTTTGAATACTGAACAATCACAATAGAGAGTTATATGGGTAAGAACTGATGACATGAGGTTCAGATTAAGTGCTGCTTACTGTAGAATACAAAAGGTCTCTTCTTTGTTTATGTGAATCACCTAAACTCATTAATACAAGGCTCTGTATTAGACATGAAGTTTAAGAGGTCTTTGAGAATGAGAAAAATGAGAAAAAGTTTTGATAGAAGTGACTCCAGACTCCAATCACCACGGAAGATGGCACTGTAGGTGGTAAAACCGAAAATTGAAGGGTTCAGATTAGGTAATTTTAGGTGAAAATACATTCTTATGTGTCTCCTCTATTGTCAATACTCCAAATTGCTTCACTTCTGACAACAGATGTGTGGGTTTCTCCATAAATCAAGCAATTCCTCCACACCAGCTGCCATGTCCTACAATTTAACTCAATTCCAACACCATCTCCCTGGAGAGAGCCTCAAATCCCACAAGTGTTCAGTCCTAGAAGAATGTCCCCACCCCCTCCTTCATTTCAGACGCCAATCCCAAATCCAGGTGCTTCTGTGCCAAATACATCTGTGCTTCTGACCAGCCAGCTATAAATCAGAGGTAACCATGACACCCTCCTCGGATGAATTTGCCAGAGCAGCTCAGAGAATTCAGGAAATTAGTCCATGTACTAGCTTACCAGTTTTTATTACAAAGGATCTGAACAAAAAGTCAGCTGAAGAGATACATAGGGTCCCAAGCACAGGAGCTTCTGTCCCCAGGGAAAGTGGGGTCTACCACCCTCCCAACATACAAACGCATTCTCGTTCACTAGCCTGGAACCTCTTCAAACCATGTCCATTTGGGTTCTTACAGAGGTTTTAGTATATACACGTGACTGATTAAAGCATTTGCCATTGATGATCAATTCAACTTTCAAACCCTCTCCGGGGGTCAGGCAGCGGAACTAAAAGTTCCAATCCTCTCATCACGTGCCTGGGTCTCCGGACAACCAACCTCCCCTCCTTAGGGGCTTTCCAAAAGTCACATCATAAATTTGGGTAAGGTTCAAAGAGGCTTGTAATGAATAAGAAGGCCCTCTTTTCACCTTTATTACCTTGGGGCTATTTCAGGAACTGGAACTATCTGAGGACAAAAGACCAAATATTTTAACAGAAGATTCTCCCATTGCTCTTATGGTTTAGGAAACTACAAGAGATTTAGAAGCTGTAAACCAGGGACAGAAATGAAGATCAAAGAAAAATTTCTTATCATAAATCACAGTATCATAGGCACCAGCTGATTGATCAAGGATAGAGTCCAAAGAGAAAATGACCCGAGTTTTGTCTTAACACAAAGTAAAATGGGGACTAAGAACAATGTGCAAATGGCCAAGCAATACCTACACCAGATACATCAGATCAGTGCTCTTTGGGAACAAATCAAAGAAAGGGTCAGTAGCAGATGTGCAGGTCTCCCATTGTTCATTCATCTTAGGGAAGCTCATAGAAATCTAACAGGGCTAGATGTCAAATCTGAGCCTGATTAGGGAAGCCCCAGCCTCTGCCTAAGTGTAATCAAAAGCCAGAATAATACTATGATTTACCAAACCTTGCCTCCAACTCTATCTCTGTCAGCTCAGCATTAATAACTGGAAGAAGCACCAGGACCTTCCAGAGCTGGGTTAAGTGTTGAGATCTAAGCCTGTGGTTCCAGCTAAATGACAACAACAGTAGCAGTATTCAGTCCCTCAAGCATCACAGTCATGGAAGCAATTACCATTCTCCTTGCATGGGTGGGAGCGAGGGACAGGAGGCATCTAAGGCAACCTTGCAGCTGACCTGCACTGACAGTCACGTGCAGATCGTAACTAATCTCCATAGAGGTTTACAGACCATCTTCTTTTCTGGGAGGCCAATTTACAAGGCATATGTCTTGGAAAAAACAACCCTTACCTTAAGGAAGGTTACCAAGGCAAAAATCAATCTAGGAACAAGATTTGGAGTTCATCTTAAGAAAAGCAAATGAAAAATATATTTGGATAGAGTGAAAAACAGAAGACCACTCTAGTAGATTTAATCAGTGATGATCATTCTTCACCCCCTCCCGGTATCCACACCTTTTGCCAGGTGACTTTGCAGTTCCTCCCATGAGGAGGTAGAGAATATTCCCCTGCCAACTTGATTCTTGGTTCAGGCATTTGATTTGTTTTGACATTAGTGTGTTTGCAGAGGTGATACAAGCAGACACTTGGGAAAGTACTTGGGAAGTAGGTTTGCTCCTGAACGTTTTGCATTGCCAAGAGAAAGATGCTGGGGCGGAAAATTTTTCCGTCTTCCCTTCCACATTACACTGAAATGAGACAGATTAAAAGGAGAAAAACAAATTTAATTATGTATGTATGGGACCCCATAAAGACAGGAGACTTCCCTGCACTAAGGCAATTGAGGCCTATATACCATCCTGAGCTAAGAAAAGGACAACAGAGGTCTGGGAAGATAGTTCAAAGGAAGATGACAAGAACAAATGTTTGATACACCATTGTTTGTCATGCCATGCAGATAAGTCTTTCTGAAACAGCATATTCTGGGTGGCCTGCCCTGAACCCCTCAAGAGTATGGACAGCTACTCCACTGGCCCAAGGAAGAGAACTACAGACATGCGGATCAGAGCACCATCAGCCAAATGCAGTCCGGATTGGCCAAGTCCCACCCGTGGCCACAGACACATGAGTGAACCCTGAAGAGACCAGCAGAACCACTCAGCTGATCTCAGCCCAGATCAGCCAACCTGTGATCTGAACCACAGACTCAAAGGAAATAATACATGAGTTTTGTTTTAAGCACTAAGTTCTGGAGTGACAGTAATAACTAAGTAATACAATGTTCAAAACTATCTTGAAGTATTTTCAGTTTGAGAATAATAAAACAGATATAAGCGAGGACACTGAAGGGCTAAAGGAAAGTTCTTTAGCAATGACATCAACGCATATAAACAAAGGCTATCCCAAAAGCAATTAGAGCATCTGAAATGCCCAAAATACATCGGCACTACTAATTAGGGGAAAATGAGTTAACACTCAAAAGCCTACCCACGGTCATATGTACCTTTATATTAATAACATGCCAAGAAAGCAGCTGTAATTTTTTTTTAAGTATTTTTTTAAGCTAACAAGGTTCTTTACTTTTTTTGTAAAATATTATTTCCTTATATTTCATACAGATGTATAATCATGATAACAGTATTAAGATCATTTATAAGCTAAAGAAAGAGGAAGGCCAAATATGCCCCTATTTCCGTATCACCACAATTTCCATAAAATTCATGACAGAATTCCATCAAGTTGATAGCACATTATATACAGTAGTTGGTGAACATTTTCATAAGGCAAAAGAGACAGAATCTAATCAAAGAACCCACTTTGCCGCAGAATTGGTTTCTTAATCAGAACACCATCATCTCAAAAATTCAACAATTTGGGGGCGCCTGGGTGGCTCACTTGGTTAAGTGTCTGCCTTTGGCTCAGGTCATGACCTCAGGGCCCTGGGATCAAGCTCTGCATCGGGCTCCCTGCTCCGCGGGCAGTCTGCTTCTCCCTCTGCTTCTGTGCCCCCTCTGGACTCATGCTCTCTCTCAAATAAAATCTTTAAAAAAAAAAAAAAGAATTCAGTAATTTGTAGGTCCAGTACACACCTTTAAAGGTTCTTCTTTTGTTTATCAATGCAACTCTCTACTCTTTCTGGTGATGGGTTCAGGACAGGCTGCCCCAGAATGTGCCGCTTTGATATACGGATTATTTTGAGCTGAAGACAATGAAGGATCACTGGACTCAGGAAGACCTTTTTACCTCTCCCTTAATTGCTTAAAGGAATTTAGACAGGGGGCCTGTACCAGGAAGAGAGCTATTACCACAGATAATTTTTTCTATCAGAAAGACTTACCTGCATAGCATGGCAAACATTTGTTTGCTAAATATTTGCTCTCCCTCTTCCTGTGATTTGTCTTCTTCCTATTTTAAGTCGCAAACCCCTATCCCCTTCTCCTTAGCTCATTATGGCATACAAGCCTCAACCGCCTGGCTATTGGGGAGCCTCCTATCTTTGTGGTTCCCGTTCTTATGAAACTAGTTTTGGTTTTTTTCCCCCCCGTTCATCTGCTTTATGTCAATTTAACTATTGGACCGAAGACCCTGGAAGGAAAGGAGGAGAAAATTTTTCTCTCTTACACTGAACGAAGCCTCTATTTTTACTACTTCTATTCCTACTGTAGGGACCAAGGGCAGGCCATCCCAAGACGGGCCACTTCAGCATGCACATTAGAGTTAAAAACTGAACAAAACCCAGCAGATTTAAGAAAAGCTCTTTACCACCCCTCAACTACTGGTTTATACCAGGAAGATAGCATGCATGCGTTCATTCATTTATTTATTTGACACAGAGAGACAGAGAAAACACATGTGTGTACCAACAGGGGGAAGAGCAGAGGGGGAGGGACAAGCAGACTCTGCACTGAGCATGGAGCCTGAGGCAGGGCTCGATCCCAGGACCTTGAAAAGGAAGATAGCTATTAAAATAGATTCCTCTTGGGGCACCTGGGTGGCTCAGTCAGTTGAGTGTCTGACTCTTGGTTTCAGCTCAGGTCATGATCTCAGGGTCCTGGGATCGAGCCCAGGGTGGAGCCCGTGTGGGGCTCCAACCTCAGTGGGGAGTCTGCTTCTCCCTCTCCCTCTGCCCCTCCCCCCACTCATGCTCTCGCTCTCTAAAATAAATAAAATCTTAAAAAAATAAAGATTCCTCTTTTACCTTATCTACATAATAGGGCGACCTTTGTTTTCCAACCATCTCCTCTCACCTTCCTGCTAAAGATCTTTCTCCCCTCTGTATCCTCAGACCCCTACCCCTCTCCTGAGCTCACGTAAGCCTCATGTGACCTCACCGTCTTTGGAACTTCATGACTCTGTCGATTCCCCATACATATACAACTAAATTTGATGTTCTCCTGTTAATCTGTCCGTTTGATTCTTAGTCCACCTAGAAGGACCTTGAAGGGAAGAAGAAAATTCTCCCTCCCTAACACCACCACAGGATTAGAAGACTCCAGGCAGGTATCTGGAATCCAAACACAACAAGTCAGATGCATCTATGTGAGCTCCGTATTAGAAACGGAAACTACGAAATCAAGACTGTTATCATCAAAGAGCAGAGAGTACACTGGTATCATTCAGACAGGTGAGTATTCATGGGGTAGAATCAATGGGGTGGCAGCGGTGGTAGGGAGGCAGCAGGGGAGAGGGGCATTTCTAAGTCATGTAGCAGCCGAGAGGAAAAGGTAACTTTGTGTTACAGTCATTAGGAAAAGCTCCAAGGGGGATATGGTACACATTTTAGGCTTTAGGTAGAGAGAAAGGCTGCCCTGGCAGAGGAAGACAGTGATGCAGAAATCAACAACAAGGAAACCTAACAAAGATAAATCTGACTAAATGAGGATTAATCAAAATTCTTATACTACTATAATGATACCTCTTAGACCGTCAACAAACATTAATTGAAATCCAATCACACATCTGAAAAGAAATGCCCTTTGCGTGATTTATAGTTTAATTTAGAAGTCCAAGGACTGCTTCCTATTATGAAACACCTATTGTCCCTGTGACTCAAAAGTGAGGAACAAAAATATTTTTAAGAAGATGAATAAGTGACAAACCAAGAGGTACGTGACTTTCCCAAGGTCATCTAACTTCAATCCTCCCTGTTACTTTTCTCCTAGTACCTATCTCTGCCAAAACTTGGATTCCAAAAAAACCAGGATCACACTTATTTTCTGCCTTTAGGAAAGAGAATCCAATAAATGAACAGGGTATACCAACTAACAAAAACCATGAATACCATCTGCAAATAAGCTGACCCTCATACAGGTATTAGACTTCATTAGGCACCAAATAACCTGAAATTCTCTTTCCACATCTGAAAAAAAAAAAATCAGCAAAATCTAAAACTTTCTAGTTACAGCTCTGAGCCAGTGGCTTTTCCCTTCTCCCTTCCTTCTCATCTGTAAAATGTCTAAGGCTTCGTAATTTAAATTCTCTTTAAATATTTCTGCATTTTGAGTATATTATTATTTACTGAAAGGCTATGGTTGTCAAGTAAATAAGAGATAGGCCATAAAGCAAATGTCGCAACCTCTTCTCGTGGCTGCAGGGTCAGGGACAGAGAAGCAGAGCGGCCTGGAGAGCACTGGGGCAAGTGGCAGAGGTATACCAGACAATCTGGGATGCTATGTACCAGAATGTCTCCTCCCTATATGAAAACCCCACTTTACAAACTTCTAAAAGCCAAAGCTTTCAGGCGAATATTGCTTCAAGGCCCATCATTTGGGCAGAGGTGGCAGTACCTTCATCTGTCACTGTCAAGCAAGCAAATGTCTTTAAGGTCTGCTTATTGTTGTTCTGTTCTGCTGTCTCTGGACACACCAGCTTGCTAATATAACTAGTGTGCTGGAGATCAACTTCAGGGACATCAAACAGAGCTCATTACTCTGCACCGCCTGCTGCGTTAACTGTCCTAGCAGGAGTGATGCAGCTCGGGTAAAACTATTTGAGAGGGCACAGTCTGTCCACATGTTTCTGTAGCCTTTGCTGTGATGCTTCAGGAGAGGGCACTGACGAGCAGGTATCTGTTTCTCAGACACTGAGCATTGAATTTGAAAGCCTAATTCATAATATATGAACTGCTTGATCCTTCTTCCTATTAGAGGACCTGGATCAATCTCAGTGCACAGAGAAAACTGAAGTATGAGCACGAAGGATTTCTCTCCAGAAGTACCCACAGAGATTTCCCTCATGCCGGGGTCCAAGCCTCTGCAGAAATTCCTGCTTGAGGTTTGCAGGGTTCTTCACCTGCATCTAATTTAAAGGACTCTGGATTAGCTAAGACACAGGTGTAGTGTGGGGGAGCAAAACCTGTCACCCCAAAATATGTCTCTTTGGCAGAAGTATTATTTTAGGCTGATTATTTGTAATAAACAGCAGACACCAACGAAGCTCTGAAAACCAAGTTGAAGGGACCCTTTTGTAAGACACCTTTATCTTTATAAGGGAAATCTCCATTTCTAAGCAGGTCTGCCTGTCTGTACCGGGAAGAAAAAGACCTAATCTCCACAAACTTATCACTGGGAAGGCAAGGACTTACATCTGCCTAACAGGCTTACCCTTGTTTGCCGTGTTTTTTCTGGCAGCTTCCCATAACTGACTCCCCACCTCTAACATCTTTAGCTAAAGGTGGTCTTCAAGACGGTGGCTTGGGCCACTTCCAAGACTTACTGAGTTTTTCTGAATCTCTCCCATGTATGTAAGAGGTATACGTGTTATTAAACTTCTATTTGTTTTTTCCTGTTGATCTGTCTTATGTCAATTTAATTATAAGACCAGCCAAAGAACCTAGAAGGGAGGAAGGAAAACTTATCCACCCCTAGAGTAGCAAAAAGCTTAAGGCTCTGAAGGGGTTCTGGACAGGCTCCCCCAAAATGTGCCACTTTGGCATGTGGATTATTTTGATTTGAAGGCACTTGAGAGCCTGTGGGCTCAAGAGCAACTTCTGTCCCTCCCTTAACCACACAGAAAAATCTAAATTGGGGATCTTTGCCAGAATAAGGGTTATTAGCAGAGGTAAGTTTTACCTGAGTGACCCGTGTATATGGCAGGGCAAACATCTAACCACCAAACCTTTGCTCTTCTTACGGCCCCGTGAAGTGCATCCTTTCCTCTGAAGTCCCAGACCCCTAACCCCTTTCTCCTTAGTTCAGAATGACATAGAGACCTCACTTTGCCTGACTCTGGAATTTCCATGTCTATGTGGATTCCCTGTACATATGGCTACTGAATTTGATTTTCTCTTGTTAATGGGTGTCAGGTCAATTTGATTCTTAGTCCAGCTGGAAGTACCTCCGAGGAGACATGAATTCTTGCTCCCCGACAGCACCAAGCTCTTCCTCTCATGCCTATTTTTCCTGGTGATGTTCAATTCTCCAGCTCTTGTTTCAATTTGAGAGTTTTCCACCATAAAACAGAAACCAGACAAGATTTTTGTGTCATTTCCCGAAAGGCTATGGGTAAAATAATACTTAATTCTGACACATGATGTAAGAGGGTGCAGTTAAAGGTTGACAGAAGCCAATATTTACAATGTTATTTAGAAATGATAGGACAGTTCATTATAAAACCTTCCAAAACCTTTATAATAACTCTATTCCAAGGGTTCTTGCTACGAGATCAGCTTACAGTTGGAAACTGCCTTACAACAAAGACTTGGATAATGGCAGCAAAATATTCAAAACTTCCCCTGTATCAAATAGAAAACCAGAGCCCCACAATGGAGCCACTTTGGCCAAGTTACCATGGGTCTTAATACTTAAGCGAAATGTACTTTCAACCTCCTGCAGAAATGGTAGTCCTAAAATCAGGCAGGAATTTCCTGGTCAGCACAGTAATCCTGGTCAGTGAAGTAATCGGTCACATGGGCCCTCTCCACACACCCCCAACAAAAGAAAGACGAGGAAATCTGCATGATAAGACCCTCTGCTTTTTCCCTAAGGGAAAGTGATCTTGCCTGAAGTAATCCTTTTCTTTTGCTAATAACCTTCTTGCCCTCCCCTCCTTCCTATAAATATCTTCCATTTTGAAAAAAAGGAAAAAAAAAAAAAAAGAAAGATGCTTTCTACATAGGAAAAAAAAAATCTTCCATTTTGTACAACTCCTAGGAACTCCCCCCTACTTGTTAGATGGGATGCCAATTCACAAATCACTTAATAAAGCCCATTAGATCTTCAAATTTACTCAACTGAATTTTTGTTTTTTAACTCCTAAAACCCTCAAAAGAGGGAGTCTCTATCTTGAGGCTTCCCCTGCGGGGGGCGAGGGGAGAACATCCCTTAAGAATTAAGGTCAGACAAGTGAACCGTGTTAGGATATCAGAATTTCATAGGACTATTTTGTCACTCGTGTGAAGATAAAAGTAAGCCAGATTTCAGTTTTACAGGCACCCATGTTTAAAATCACTCTGATGTGGGAAACAAAGGCAGAAGAAAAATTATTAAATTTCCTTACTACCTACAGCCCAATGACAAGTCCTTGAAACAGGCAGAGTGACATTCCTCTAGGGACTCAACTGCCTCAATGTTAATACTTTGCTAAGAGCAAAATGCAATCCCAGCCTGAACCCTGCCCCGCCCCACCCCCACAGGATCCTGTAAGTCTACTTTAACGTATAAAAATTCCTTTGGAAACTTCCTTTATCTCTAAATCCCCCCCCCAGATACGTGTTGGCAATCACCCCCCCAAGCATATGGCCCACCGATATACATCTGAAGGGTCTCATGACTAAGGTTTTATTAGCCATTAATAAATGACCTTTTCCCAACAATAGTTAGCCCGCTCAAGGTCCTGGAAACCTTGCTTCCAAAATTCTTTAGAAACTTAACGATATCCCTAACCCCTCCCAACTTGAAAGTATATAATGGGCCACTCCTCATGACCCTGGTGCAACTCTCTCTGCCCACAGGTCCTATCCCTGTGCTTTAATAAAATCACCTTTTTGCACCAAAGACATCTCAAGAATTCTTTCTTGGCCATTGGCTTCGAACCCTAATAACGTCTTTCGTACATCAACTCCAGTTTATGATAAACCTGAGAGTTTCTTTTGCTTACTACTAATTTCTTCATTTACACTGTAATATGCTTTCTCTCCCCCACACAAATCACCTTCTGAGAGTAGACTTTTTGCTTCATTTTTATTCTGATTGACTTCTACAGTATGTCTTTGTTCAATCTTCCCTTGAAATTTCCCCACCCTTGGTTTTCTTAGTGTCTTCCTGTTCTTCTTTCCCCACCTCCTTTGTGCCCTTGGCTTTCTTACCCTACCCCAAGGGCCATGCATTGTCCCTCTCCAAAGCCCCTAGACCAGGGGTTCAAATGTGGCTGCCCATTAAAATCACCCAGTGAGATTTTAAGATTCTGATGCCCACAGTACACCGCAGATCAGTTAAATCAGAATCTGAGATGGGACACAAGTGTTGAAATTTCTTTATACTTTTTTTCATTAAGTTATAGCTTACATACCATGAAATGTACAAATCTTTGATATCATTTATTTGGCAAATGCATAGACCTGTGTAACTCAACTCCTTACCACAATATAGAACGTTTCTGGCACCCCATAAAGTTCTCTCAAGTTCCATACAATCAGTTGTCACTCCACCCCCTCTCAAAAGTAACCAGTGTTTTGATTTTTACCACCGTGAACTAATTTTGCCTATTCTATAACTTCATATGAATAGAATCACATAATACACCCCTTTTTGTCTGGCTTCCCTCACTTACTTAACAATGTTTTCAAGGCCCATCTATCATATAGCATATATTAGCAGTTTCTTTTTATTTCTGAGTGGTAATCCCTTGTATGAATATAGCTTCAATTTTAAAAACTCATTACTCTATTGTTGGACTTCTGAGTTGTTTTCAGTTTGGGGTTATAAATAAGGGTTGTGGGGGAGAAAATTACTCTCCACTCTTCTGTGTTCCTGGTTTATACCCCCGTCTAATAAAAAAAAAAACACAAAACAGATTAATGGGTGGAAAATGAAGTTTAATAACATGTCTGCCTCCTGTATATATGGGAGAGACAGAGGAAAAATGAGTAACTCCCTGCAATAGCCCAGACCACCTCCTTAAATACCATCTCCAGCTAAAGACAAAAGAAGATGCTGAGGGAGGGGAGCCAGTTATGGGGGGGTGGGGTGGGGGGAGAGGTCTTGGAAAGCACAATCAACAGGATAAAGTTATTATGCAGATTTAAATTGCTGCCTTCTCCAGATATTTGATCATCTTCCTCTTCCTAGCAGAGAGAGAGAGAGAGACCTTACAAATGGAGATTTCCCTTATAAATGTAAATGTTTCCTACAAAAGAATAACTTCTACCTCCTTTTCAGAGCTTTGCCTGTATCTGCTGTTTTTAAATAATCCTTATGCCAAACAGGCCTATCTTCAGGTGGTATATTTTACTCCCCTTCCGGGTGCTATGAACGTTCTTGGGCAAATCTTTTCCTATGGACATATACTTTCATTTTCCTTGGATAAATACCCAGGAGTTGAAGTGCTGTGGCAAATAAATGTGTATGTGTTCAACTTTATAAGAAACTGAACAGCTTTCCAAAGTGGGTTGTGGTGTTTTTACAGTTTCGCCAGCAATCTCTGGAGTTCCTGTTGCTCTACAACTTTACCAACACTTCGTATTGTCAGCCTTTTTAATTTTAGTTATTTCTAGTGAGTGTGCAGTGTAGGTATCAGTATTTTTTAAAGCTTCCCAGGTGTTTCCAATGTGTAGCCAACGTTGAGAACCGGAGCATGTCCAGGTCTAAACTATTATAACTATAAGTGTCCAAAGAGAATGGGTTAACTTATGAGCTAATAAGCACTCCTTCACTAGAAGGAAACAGCAGGTACACGAATGGTATATAGGCAGTGCTTCTTTATCTTTAATATCTATATAAATTCCAAAGCTCCCACATGATGTCAATGCTGATGATCTAAAAACCACACTTCTAGGGCGCCTGGGTGGCTCAGTCGTTAAGTGTCTGCCTTCGGCTCAGGTCATGGTCCCAGGGTCCTGGGATCGAGTCCCACATCAGGCTCCCTGTTCGGCGGGAAGCCTGCTTCTCCCTCTCCCACTCCCTCTGCTTGTGCTCTCTCTCTTGCTATGTCTCTCTCTGTCAAATAAATAAATAAAAAGCCACACTTCTAGAAGAGTAAGGGTACAGAGGCAATTTCTTTATTAGGTAAGAAACTGGAATGAAACTGAGTCCTTCTTAAGCTGTGATTCCAAATTTCAATGACAGTCACACCCTCCCATCCTGATATTTCCCATGGGCTGCAATCTCTATTAGAACATTTCTATTAATATGCCTAGACATTATATCAATGCCACAACCATAAAATTATATCCCCAAATGGCTGCCTATTCAAATCTGTTTACACTTAACATTAACCTTGAAACCATGCTCATTAGAGCTATCATTTTACTTATCACAGAGATATCTGTAAAGAGAATTTCTCCTTTCTCCCCCATAACCAGTCATCACCAAGATTTCTCAAGTCTCTTTTCATTTAATATAATCCACATTTACTGCACACTCACCCATCTGTGAAAAGTACAAGAGGATCCAAAGACTGGAAAATTCCAAGGACAGGGCCCCATGCTTTGGAGAGGGAGCAGATGCAAACAACTATGTAATATAAGAAAGAGACATCAAAAGCCCTTTCCATATGGTTGGTCTAGTCTTCACTCCAACTGCTCCCCAGTGCAAGCCAGGCTGGTGTGTCCACCACTCCAACAGCCTCTTTATGAGGAGAGAACGTTATCGTACTTGCACAGTCTAACTACATGAACACTGTTTGGGCTTGCCTTTCCCGAGAAGCACTTTCATCCTATTTTTTTTTCTCTGCTCAAAAGGTACTTTCTAAAGTATTTTCCCATCCTAATGCTAACCACTTCCAATGTAAATCCTTCCACCTAATTGTCAGGCTTCTTCATCATCTGTTACCAGCCTGCAGGTAATACAAAACTTTTTGCTCCAGAACTAATTAAACTTTACCCGTTCAGTGAGGCTTTCCCTGACCATTAACAACCTTTCTACCCCCACCCTTGTGATCCCTCCTTCTTCTGGACTCCTTGAGGGCCATCAGGTAAATATAAAAAGTAATGTCTTAATCCATTTAGGCAGCTATAACAAAATTCCACAGACTGGGTAGCTGATAGGCAACAGAAATTTATTTCTCACAGTTCTCGGGACTACAAGCCTGAGATCAGGGTATCAGCATGTTAGGGTGAGGGCCTGCTTCCGGGATGCAGACTTGTGGTTGTGCCCTCACATGGTGGAAGGTGGTAAGGGAGCTTGCTGGGGCCTCTTTTAGAAGGGCATTAATGTTACCTTGGGAGTTAGGTTTCAACATGTGAATTCTGGCAGATATATTCAGACCACAGCAAGTAATTTAGTGTTTAATTATCTAACGATCCCCTTATTTTTCTTGTCACAGGTGCTCATCTTTCTTATATGATCAAAAAGATACAGGCAGATAGGGTCCCTATCCCAATTCATCCATCATATTCCACAAAGCACCTTGTTAGTATTTACTGAGTAAGAGTGGAGACCAAGCAAAAATGAACTATTGGGACTTCATCAAGATAAAAAGCTTTTGTACTGCAAACGAAACAGTAAACAAAACCAAAAGACAACCGACAGAACCGGGAGAAGATATTTGCAAATGACATATCAGATAAAGGGCTAGTATCCAAAATCTATAAAGAACGTATCAAACTCAACACCCAAAGAAGAAATAATCCAGTCAAGAAATGGGCAGAAGACATGAACAGACATTTCTGCAAAGAAGACATCCAGATGGCCAACAGACACATGAAAAAGTGCTCAACATCACTCGGCATCAGGGAAATCCAAATCAAAACCTCAATGAGATACCACCTCAAACCAGTCAAAATGGCTAAAATTAACAAGTCAGGAAACGATGGATGTTGGCGAGGATGCAGAGAAAGGGGAACCCTCCTACACTGTTGGTGGGAATGCAAGCTGGCGTGGCCACTCTGGAAAACAGTATGGAGGTTCCTCAAAAAGTTGAAAATAGAGCTACCCTATGACCCAGCAATGGCACTACTGCGTGTTTACCCCAAAGATACAAATGTAGTGATCTGAAGGGGCATATGCACCCTAATGTTTATAGCAGCAATGTCCACAATAGCCAAACTATGGAAAGAGCCTAGATGTCCATCAACAGATGAATGGATAAAGAAAATGTGGTATATATATACAATGGAATATTATGCAGCCATCAAAAAAATTTGGGCACCTGGGTGGCTCAGCTGTTAAGCATCTGCCTTCAGCTCGGGTCATGATCCCAGGGTCCTGGGATCAAGCCCCACATCGGGCTCCCTGCTCTGCGGGAAGCCTGCTTCTCCCTCTCACACTCCCCCTGCTTGTGTTCCCTCTCTCTAGCTATGTCTCTGTCAAATAAATAAATAAAATCTTTTAAAAAAATTTTTAAAAAATGAAATCTTGCCATTTGCAACAATGTGGATGGAACTAGGCCAGGGTATTATGCTAAGCGATATAAGTCAATCAGAGAAAGACAAGTATCATATGATCTCACTGATATGAGGAATTTTAGAAACAAGACAGAGGAGCATCGGGGAAGGGAGGGAAAAATGAAACAAGATGAAACCAAATAGGGAGACAAATCATAAGAGACTCTTAATCTCAGGAAACAAACTGAGGGTTGCTGGAGTGGAGGAGGGTAGGGTGATGGACACTGGGGAGGGTAAGTACTATGGTGAGCACTGTGAATTGTTTAAGACTGATGAATCACAGACCTGTACCCCTGAAACAAATAATACATTATATGTTAATAAAAAAGATATTAAAAAATCTTAAAAAAAATAGTGGAGACCGAGGAAAAAGGCAACAAATATTAAAATTTTCCTATTTGTCCAATACCTTGGGATTTGCCTGAGAGAGAGCAATTTATTTAATAGTCACAACCACTCCAGGATGTACAATTATTAAAGTGACCGACGGTAATGACTCTCAAAGAATGGTTGTTAGACCAGCAGCATTGACAACAAATGGGAACTTATTAGAAATGCAGATCTGGGGGCACACCCTAGACCTAGTGAATCAGAAACTCCGGGGAGGTAGCTCTGCAATCTGTTTTAACAAGCCCTCTGGGGGATTCTCATATGCACTAAATTTTGACATCACTAAATTAGCGTTTGAAAAAAATTAACCAAAGTTAAATAACTTGTTAGTAACAGAGTTGGTCAATCTGAGACAAAAAGCCATTCTTTTAATATGACATCATAGTGTTTCCTTGATCTAGTAATAGGCCCTTCTGCATAAAGTCTAAAGTAAATAAAAATATTTTTTATTTTAAGACCCAAGAGTAAAATTTTCATTTAAAAAAAAGGGATTTTTAAAAAAATTTAGGTCTTCCCCAAAATGACTACAGCTGTGTAAATTATTATGATATGAGAAATTCATATTGCCTCAGTTGACATAAACTTGGATTTCCAGGCCAAAAGTACCCAGTGACTAAGAAAATTGGAATCAAGTCTCTACTCTAAACCTTGTGTCTTACAGGTTGCATACATAAAATGACATCAAAATAATCTAATACCAGCATTTAAAAATAATAAGATAAACACTAAACAGGACTTTATTTCCATCTTAGTCAAATACTCCACAGAGTAAATGGTAAATACTGCCTGAGCTTTCGATGGGCACACAAATCTCACTTACCTTAATCATGAGATGAAGGAAAACAATCTATATCCACTGATCAAAGTCTATGGCCTTCCCATTCTACTAGAGGAAAGAGACTCTATAGTCCCAAAGGCTTCTTCAGAGAGCTCAGCAGGAAAATCTTACTCACAAGCCAGAACTGAGAAATCATCTTTCCGATCCATGCAAACAGATGAGGGAGGCAGTGTGATACAGTCATTTTCATACTTGAAAAAAAGTCATTGTTTATTTTACAGCAATAAGATCAGGTTGGTATTTTATTAGAATCTAAAAAAGATAATATAACAACAGGCCCATTTTTTTTCATTTTAAGGGAACTGTTCAATAAACTTTTTGTGTTTACATGTAAAAAAAAATGTACGATTGCATTCCATATAAGTTGCTGCTATTAAAAATCATTTTTAGATCACATCAGTACTGTCAGTCATACTACATGGATCATCCATGCTAAGGAAGGCTTTACTATATTAGCCACTGTAGACAAGACTTTGGAATATGTGCCCCTTAACAACCCAACTGAATACCATAATGGAAACAAAGACGGTCAGAGATGGAAGGGACCTTAGAGATAATTTAGTCAAACTCCCTTATTTTGCAAGTGATGAATTTGAAGCCCTGAGAATGAAGGTGACTTCTTCCTGAACATCATCAACAGCAGCAGGATCCCGAATCCAAGACTCCTCACCTTTACCTAGTTCAGCTTAACTTTACAAGGCACTCTAGTCAGGCCAATTATTTACTTACTTTCCTGGTTCAGGAGTTTTACAAGCAATTTATTCATATGAGCAAAGTAAGCCTAAATAACATTTCTGTTTGACTTACTCCTTCAGTGGTGAAGAGAAATATATGCCAAAGGTGGGAGAATATTACCTAGTCTGTAAGTTTCTCCAAAGGGAAAAGAACTTTCACTTTCCCCAACAATGGTAAAGAAAGAATCCACTGAGCTTCCTCCTCCATACTCTCTCAGCCATGCCTCCCAGGAGAGGGTAGAAAAGGTTCTTATCAAAAGTATTGAGAGAAGCATGTGGGCTTGGGTTCTTGCAGGCTTGCTTCTTTCAAAAGTTCCTGTTGTCAGGACACACATAAATACATCTTTTTTTTTTTTTTTTTTGCAATTTAAGCAGATACTTTTACTTCCATTACCTGACTCTATAACCTATCTTTCAGTATGGTCAGCTGTAACAACTACTACTACAACAAAACTTGGTTCCAATTACATATATATATGTATATATATATATATATATATATATACATACATATATATATATGTTAAAAAAAACTCTAGGCATGAAAGCCAAAACTTAAGAGCATTTAGATGGTAATAAAGGAGACTATCTTCATAGCATCAGTGTAAGACAGTATTTTTGTGAATAAATCTGAAATCACAAACAGCACTAAACAAAACAAAAAAAATTGATTAAATGGATTTACATTAAAATTAAGAACTTCTGTTCATCAAAAGATACCATGAAAAGATGGAAAAGATAATCCCCAAGTGTCACGATTAACAAAGGACTAATATCCAGAATATACACAGAAAGAGAAGTTTCATGAGTTAAAAAAAAAAAAAAAAGTAAAATGACCTGAAGGCATACTTTTTAAAATAAAAAATCCAAATGGCAAATGAATATAAGAAAAGATGCTCAGCTTTGTTACTAACTAGAAAAAAGCAAATTAAAACCACAACAAGACGCTATTAAATCCTTAGCAGATCAGCAAAATTTAGAAATCTAACATTACCAAGAGTTGGGAAGAAAATGCAGCAATGCAAACTCTCATTCACTACCAGAATGCACACGTTTTTTTTTTTTAAGATTTTATTTATTTATTTGACAGAGACATAGCGAGAGAGGGAACACAAGCAGGGGGAATGGGAGAGGGAGAAGCAGGCTTCCCACTGAGCAGGGAGCCCGATGCGGGGCTCGATCCCAGGACCCTGGGATCATGACCTGAGCCGAAGGCAGACGCTTAACGACTGAGCCACCCAGGCATCCCTGGAGTACATAATTTTTAAAGTACAACCACACTGAGGGATGCCTGGGTGGCTCAGTCAGGTGAGTATCCGACTCTTGGTTTCATTTTGGGTCATGATCTCATGGGTTGTGAGACTGAGCCCCATGATGGGGCTCTGAGCTCAGCAGGCAATCTGCTTGAAGATTCTCTCCCTCTGCCCCTCCCTCACACTCGTATTCTTTCTCTCTCTCTCTCTCTAAAATAAATCTTAAAAAAAAAAATAAGGTACAACCGCATTGAAAAGTGGTTCATCATTACCTAGTAAACTTAAGGATGCGTCTTGTGAAAAACAGGACCACAAATTTTACCTATTTCTCTTGGCATGCCCCCTTTGTAATGTGACTTGGATGCTCCCGTCATCAATAGATAGAGCCTTTCTCTACGCTCTTTATCCAAGATGACCTTATGACGCTGTAACTAGTAGAGTGAGGTGGATGTGATGGTCTGAGAGTACTGAGTCCACACCACACCTCAAAAAGCCCAGAAGCTTCCACCCTTGCCCCCTCTACTGTCATGAGGCTTCTCCGTGATGAAACCAGGATAGTCCTTGAGGAGGACGAGACCACATGCATAAAGGGTCTGGTCATCAGCCAGCAACAAGTGCCAAACATATGAATGAGGAAATCTTGGGCCATCTCATTTTTTTTTTTTTTGTAAGTAGGCTCCACAGCCAACGTGGGGCTTGACCCCACCACCCTGAGATCAAGAGTCACATGCTCATGGACTGAGCCAGCCAGGTGTCCCAAGGGCCATCCCATTTCAGTTGAGCTGTCAGGTGACTACAGCCACATGAATGAGCCCAGTAGAGACCAGCAAAAGAACTGCCTACCTGAACCCAGCCCAAACTGCTGACCCACTGAATTGATGAGCAAATAAAATAGTGGTTTAAGTCACTATGTTTATGGTGGCTTGAAACATAACTGGTTCAATGTCTCTATTCTTTGACTCAGAAAATCCACTCCTAGTTTTGTATCCTAGGAAAGCTCCCAAGAGAAAAACTAAGGCCCTCAGAAGATACAAGAACATTCGTAGAAGCACTGTTCAAAATAGTCCCAAACTGCAAAAAATGCAAATGTTCATAATAATAGATCAACAGATTATGTTATATTCATAAATTATAAAACTCTAGGCTTTATAATTAGCCTTGACCTGTACATATGTTTTATAAATCTCCTATATGTATATTTCATAATTTTCCTGAATGAAAACAGTCTTCTTTATATTTGGTGAAAGAGGTGAGCAATTTAATTTTCAGGAGCAACTAATATAGCAGAAACACAGATGTCCAAATATTACCAATGCCTTGGGATGGCTCATAAATTAACTTTAGCAAAGACAGATGAGGCTGATTTGCCAGGAAGGGAAAAGGTTCTGATTTAATAGCACTTGTCATCTACCTTGACATCAAGCCAAGTAAGGCATCCCCCAGGTTTTTGACCTCTTGCACAATTCTTTACATCATTAATATACCTGGTGGCAGGGATGAGAGTCACTTTGGCCTACAAAGGAAATGCTCAAAGGCAAAGCAGAAGATCCAATCTTGACCTGCCCCACAGGTGAGAACAAAAGGCAAAAATGAGATGCAGTGCTCCTTGGCCACCCCCAAGAATCTGAAGGAACTAGTCCTTTGACAACTATGAAATCGACACATAATGGATTAGAGTACATATCTTCAGAGTCACTATGGCAGATTGGATCATTGTTCCCAATTCTTCACTCCTCCCTCTCTTAGAGAGTTTACATCTATGCTCTTTTCAGTTTAATTCTTCATTCAAGAAGAGTGTAATTCCCCATCGTATTGATGCTGGGTTTGGCCCTGACTTTATTTAGTCAACAGAGTATGAGGGAAGTGACAGAGTGATAGCTCCAAGGTAAGGCCTTAAGAAATATCACATATTTCTGTTTCCCTTTTTGTGCTCCTGTGATTTGTCATTAAAAGAGCATACTCCAGGCAGCCATGGCCCCCGAATACAGGAGGAACAGAGATGAACCTGACCAGAAGCCGGGTGTCTATCCTGGCACAGCTAAGTTTAACCTGGATCAGCTGAATCATGGCTGACCTACAGACCCAGGAGCTTGAAAATAAATGATTGATGCTGTCATCACTGAGATCCTCAAGTTGCATGTTTTGCAGTAAAAACTACCTAATACAACCATCTTAAAGAAACAATCCCAGGCCAATGTCTCTAAGAATGGGAGTAGTCAGCCATAGAAACAAAAAAGAGTCTGAAAGGCAAATGTACGTATCCTAGATCCACCGAGAAGTGGGGTAAACCACACCCAAGGACTCAAGATCTCTGATCTATGTGTGTAGGCATTTATTTACCAGAGAAGTTGTCATACACATTAAACATTCCTAGTATACAATCAACTCTGATTCCATACTCCCCAAAGAACCCCGTGATCATAATTTGGCTTCATGTGTAGCTTGCCTACAGTGACAGAATACACCCATTATTGGAAGAATTAAACAACTTGACATATGAAAATAAGGATGTTCAGAGCCTTTAACAGAGTGAAGCTCAATAAATTTTAGTCTTTTATTTTCTCCGCAAAGCCCTTGACAGAGCTCTCTCAAATGAAGGCAGTACTTCCCACTGTCTACAGTAATAAATAGTTCTTGCTTAGACTCAGTACTTAAGATTCTATCCTTCTCCAACATGAGCCTTGGTTCGAACAAAGACAGGTCAAATGATTTTCCTAGAATCCCATCTTTAATGTACGCTTTGCCCCTCAGAAAGAAGACTTCACAAAGAAACATGGACATACTTCCAGTATCTGTAACCATGTTCTAATGCGAATTACCAGAAATAGAAATAGAAATAGCTAGCCACAGTTTGCCAAGTGCCTGATGAGATGCTCTCTCTCTATTTAATGAAATGATTCCACTAAGCCTAGGTCTCCATTCTCAAAGAATGTTATCTTCAACAATATGCTTATGGCCAAAACCTTTTTCTATGATTCACACTTTTTTTTTGTCAAAATAAATGAGTTGTAAAAAGTAATAAAGACAGAGTGCAAATTTTCACATTCCAAAACATCCAACAGTTTAGGTAATAGTTTTGTGATCTTATGGTGCTCAAGTCAAGATGTATAAATTGATAAATAAAGCTTCAAATGAGAGTTTCAAAGCATAGTTTTATTTTTATATAATTGGTGATTTTTATTTACAGTATATTTGGTTAGTCCTCATTATTAGTCAAATCTGGAAAAGGGCAAAGACTTCCATTTTATATGTGCAGAATCTACAACCGGTGGGGGGGGGGGGGGGGGGTTAACTGAATCCATCTCTCAGGATTGCCATGATGTCATACCTAAAATCCAGAACTTACTCTTTGACAGGAATAAATAACTCCTTTGTGCTTTTCTGAAATTTAGTTGCTTGGTGATAATACTGTGTGTGAATACTGGTGAGTAACGATTATTAAAGTTCCTACTACATGTGTACTTTATATATCACTGAAGCTTACTATAATCTGAAGTGACACATCAATAAGCTCCTGAGAGTGCACAGCAGCAAACACATTGAACACATTAACCAGGAGGTGGCTTAGTTAAAGCAGTGACAGACCATGAAAGGGAAGCCAAAGCAGAAACACTAAGTGGAAAAGGGAGGTGTGGCATTGCCCCACATAGGCATTAAGAAATAGATGCTTAAGTTGTTTGCAGTGACTAAATCACTGTAGTCCCACAAAGCCCTGACAAGCCATCCAGTCTGTCCTTTTGCTTCCCCAAAACCCAATCAGAGCATTCCAGATAAACTAAGAATAGCAGATGTTTTCTCTAAAGTGAAATGCCCTTAGGGTTTGCTGTGCACAACAAATGAACAAGTAAGACTGCTAATTCTTCCAACACATAATAATCAAGTGCTCAGGGAAAGTTAAAGGAATAAAACATAACTTTTATTAAGCACTCATTAACTATTTTGGCAGAGACTATTTCCATTTCACAGAGAAGAAAACAGAGGTTCGAAGAGAAATTTTCTAGAGGCACATTACTGGTAACTGGCCCAAAGAGCTTTAAACTCAACCTTGTTCAACTCCAAAACTTGGATTTGTTTTTTTGTTTGTTTTGTTTTTTTTACATTATCATGTGCCCAGGATCAAGAATTATTAGTAGATGAAATTCCATTTTAGAATTTCCAAATTTGCCTTTCTCTTATATTGCTTGTATTAAATCAATTTTAATGGTTAACAAATTAATTTGGGGAGAGGGAAAATCATTTTGTGGTTAGCATATATGCTAATTTTGATTATGCTTCCATTTTTTTTTTCCAAATGAAAGCACCAACATTTTTTTTATATAATTTTAACATCTCTGGTGATTATTTCTTGTCTAGAAAATTTCATTTTTCTTAGAATGTCACCTGTGATCAACTGGAAAATTCTAAGTCATTCTCTAAGGGTCCTGGCAACAATCAATATATTTTTTCAACTATTGACTTTCTGAAAGCTTGCAGGATGCCTGAATGGCTTTGGTTGTAATCACAAAAGCCAGGCACTATTTGTCATTATTTTGCTATGCAAAATTTTGCTGGTCCTTTCTTTTCTTCATCATCATGTCACATAATACCTTCAAAGACAGAAAGCAAGGTGGAAGTTTGAGAACTTTGTCCCTCAGTCTTCCAGGAAACCTTTAATTTTTGGCAGTAATTATGCTGAGGTTCATAAAACTTCCTTAAAAGAAGCCAGCACAAAAGGGGAATTGTTACTGCAGTTTTTAAAGACAATAGTCAACCACAGAGCCCACTCCTCTGGAGTTACACAGACATTACATCTGCCTTTATCTGCAAAGAAAAGATAGGATAGTCATCAACCCCAGCATAGTGCAGTCATTATCTCTACTAACAGAAAGTGTGGGATTCTTGTTTTTCATTTTCTAACTGCTAAGTATTTGGTCAAACTTGCCCACTGCTTCTTAACTAATTAAAAAACAACTAATTCATTTCTCTCCAGACTTACATGGCATTAGCTGTATGTTGAAAGTTGTTGTGCTGTCTGAATCATTATTGCAATAAGCAATTTTAAATAGAGAAGACTGGGAAAGAAGACACAAGCTAAAGGATGGTATAGGGGCCAAGGGAAGGCTGTCCTAAAACATGCCACTAGGGCATATTGATTATTTCAAATAAAAGGTACTTAAGAAACACTCCGTGGAAGAACACTCTAACCCCTCTTTGTCTCCAGGAAACAGGAAATAAATCTCGCTTGTGAAAGGAACCCTCCCTGTACCAGGGGGTAAAGAGATATCCTTATCACCAAAAATACAGAATTCAGAGCCAAAAAGGCTGTATAAACAACCCTTGTTACTTTCACAAATTTACCACCCCAGCCCAAATTGTTTAGAATTGCTTACTAATTGAAGCTCCTAAACCTAAGTTTTCTTTGTCCTGTCAATTTCTCACAAATTTATTGTCTCCTTATCTAAAAAGTATAGAAACCACCTGCCTTGGTCATTTCTTTATGTCCCTATTTCATTATTGTGCCTCCATGCACACATAACAGAACTTTTTTCCCCTATTAATCTGTCTCCTGTCCACTTAATTCTTAGACTAGCTGGTAGAACCTTGAAGAGTAGACAAAAATTTTTTCCTATCCTACAGTGGTAAGGGATGATGTATAGGAGTGGGAGGGGAGCAAGGGAGGGAGCAGAAGGAAGGGATAAAGGATGGGGTAAAAGAAAGAGGAAGACATTAAAAGGGATAAATTTGAGATGGTAGGTAGGCAGGTGAGACGGAAGTTCAATTACCTTCTTAGAATCACACCTTTAATGTATTTCGGCCCTTGGAAAGAGACTACCCATTATGCAGCTTGGAGGGAAGCCTTATATGCCTACAACAAGTTCTTTTTTTTTTTTTTTTTAAAGATTTTATTTATTTATTTGAGAGAGAGAATGAAAGAGAGAGAGCACAAGAGCGGGGAGGGTCAGAGGGAGAAGCAGACTCCCCGCCGAGCAGGGAGCCTGATGCGGGACTCGATCCTGGAACTCCAGGATCATGACCTGAGCCGAAGGCAGTCGCTCAACCAACTGAGCCACCCAGGCGCCCCCTACAACAAGTTCTTAAAACCATTTCCACCTTAACCTGATAAAAGAGAGCAAAATGGAGGCACCTGGTGGCTCAGTCATTAAGCCTCTGCCTTCAGCTCAGGTCATGGTCCCAGGGTCCTGGGATCCATTGGGCTCCCTGCTCAGCGGGAAGTCTGCTCCTCCCTCTCCCACTTCCCCCACTTGTGTTCCCTCTCTTGCTATATCTCTGTCAAATAAATAAATAAATAATCTTAAATAAAAAAAATAAAAGAGAGCAAAATGGATTAGAGTCTCTCTCTTTCCTTCCACATTTATTTCTACTCTTACCCTTCAAGTTGTTTATTTTATGACCTATTTCCTGTTTTAAAACCCCTTGATGTTCTTTTCAACATAATTCTACCCAGAAAAAGTTAAATAAAAAAGAGGAAACAGAAGTCTCCAATATCATTTATCCAAATTCTCTTTAAGAGTGCTCCAATGTGCGCAAATTGACAAGGCAGAGGAAGGACAAACTAACAAGCAAACAAACAAAACTTTAACAAAATATAGAATATACCTTAACAAATGAAACTGTTGGTCTAGTTTTCACACTTATAAATGGCATGCTTCTTCTCATTTCTGAAATATCTCAAAGCTGTTCTATTCTTTTAGTAGCAAATACTATGATTTCACAGTCCATAAAGATTTAATATGATCATTCTCTTGAGCACTTTATTAGACTGAGAGGATTTTATATTCTATGATGGATTTCCCCAATATATTCATGTCTTTTCAGCTAAGATACAGAGAGACATGTACCTCTTCCACACTTAGAGGAAGCCAGAGGACAGGTGTTAAATGATAAGAAACAAAGCTCAATTTATTTGCTTGCCTTGCAAGGGAAAGCCAGGTCCCTTAGGAATGCATTCAGCAGGTTTCTTTGAGAAGTAAATTCAGAGTTAACTATTTAGATAAAAGGGAGTGTAGGGGAGGAAAAATAACTTTTCTTCTACCCTTCTAGGTTCTCGATGGACACTCCCTGTAATAAAAGATTAAGAGAAGAAAAATAAACAGAAGTTTAATAACATGTATACCTCCTATATACATGGGAGGGACCCAGGAAAGCTAAGTAAGTCCCTGAAATGACCCAAGCTGCCACTAGAATACCACCTTTAGTTAAAGACAAAAGAGAGATTTCGGGAGTTATGGCAGGTTACTGGCAAAGCAAAGTAAACAAGGTTAAGGTTGCTTTGCAGATTTAAGTCCTTACCTTCTCTATTCGTGTTTCTAGAAATTGAGTCATCCTCCTCTTCTTGGTACAAAGAAGGAGACACCCTTACAAATGAAGATTTCCCTTATAAATGTAAATGTCTCTTAGAAAAGTCACTTTTCTTGTGTTTTCAGACATTTTCCCATGTCTGTTGTTTCTTAAAAATAACCAGCTGAAGATAATCTTTATGCTGAAGAGGCAATATGTTGGGAGCAGAATATACTGCTCCCCTCCAGGAGAAAGGACTTCAAGTAAGGCAATACTCTGTATCTAGTCATCTGACTGTCTTACAAGGTATACTATAATCAATTGCTTGAGTTATAACTTTGAGATTTCACATCACTGATGCAAGGAAGTCTGGTTTCAAACAAGTCTGGGATGGTATGTAAAAGCCAGTGGAGGCGCAGGCCATTCCATCAACAGCCTCCTAAGTTCATGTTTGTAGCCTAACAAGGACATTCTTTCATACAGTGTAACAATTCAATTTGTCAAATATATGTTTTTACTGATACTCTGGTTTTCAATGTGGAATTCTCCAAGCTGATTTTAACATGCCCAGTGCCAAGAGAAACATTTTGGATACTTATTATGTAAAATGTGTTGACATATTTAATTCTTACCACAACCCAATAAGGTACTATTAACCCAGCAAGGTACATATTATTTTCCTAAAGTGGATTTGTTAGGTTAGTACAAAGGTCTACTTACAAAGGTAAATCAACTAACATTAGCAACAGAAAACAATAACCGGGGTGATTGGAGGTCCATTTAAGTGGGGGCAGTGGAGACTGAATGAAATTTCCATTCTGTCTGATTCCCTTCAATAGAAATCTATTTCAGAGGAGCAGACCTGAGTTGCATTCGCTAGTCATTTCCTGACATTGAGAATAGCGAAGGTTTTCATTCTAGCAAGGATTGCTTTTACTCTAGGCCCAAATTTCTACCTTGTATTATAATTATTTATGACCCACGACTTGTCTCTTCTGTTAAGACAGCGAATCCCTTGAGGCCAGAGTCTCTTATTTTCAATTACCCTCTCACAATGTCTTTCAGGAGAGTTGTTCAATAGCAATTTGTGAAATGAATAAATCAACAGTCTCAAACTATTTAACCATTCAAGTATATATTACAGTCTTACTGTGTGATTCACATTAGATGTGCCTGCATATAAAAACTCAGTTCTTACCATACTTCCATTCTGGTGCGGACACATACGTGCCAATCAACAACTAGAAGTAAATAAATTACTTGCTATGTTCCAAGTGTTCACCAAGCACAAGGTGCCCTTTAATCTTGCCTAAGCCTGAGGGAGGGCTGGATGAGTAAAGGGAAAAAGAAGAGCTGACATAGGGTCTATCCAGCCAACGCAGAAAAACTCATACAACTGTAGCAGGAATACACCTAGAAGGACAAGTTAATTCACTGAGTAATAGAATGGGATGGATAAAAAACTTAATGAAAAGCACACTGATCTCTGAATCAGAAGACCTAATTTTAGTTCCAACTCTGCTCCTGAATTGCTGGATTATCCGAAGCAAATTACTTAAACATCTAAAGCTGTGAAGGGTGGCCAGTAAACATGACTCACAGTGAACAGTAACTGTCCAAGTTAGATTTAGTGTCCTGTTTAAAAAAAAAAAAAAAAGACAACAGGCCCAAAATGGAGTTGCTTATGCTAAGCCCCCTGTCACCAAACCAAAACTTAATTACAGTTTTGGCTTTCCTGGAAATGGAATCTTAAACCAGTCCATCAGGAATCACCTGATGAGCACTAGAGTTAGGGTAATCTGCCTGATAGACATCTGGAATCCCCTAAAGAAAAGTGAACTTGCATTAAGCAACACACTTGTTTTTTTAACCGAGTATAACTTACTTGTTCCTGTCCCCTTCTACCTATAAAAGTCTTTGTTTGTACACCTCTTGTAGATTCTATCTACTAGATTACACGGTGCCTGATTCGAATCAAGTTTTGCTCAAACTCTTAAAAATTTTAATATGACTCACTTTATGTTTTAATGCCTGATACTGTATTCTCTGCTCAAAACAACACCTTACACCTCCTGGAAAATGCTACTTTCTGTGCTCTAATTACGTGGTTCAAATAGAAGTTCTCAATTCTAGGGGCGCCTGGGTGGCTCAGTTAAGCATCTGCCTTCGGCTCAGCTCATGATCCCAGGGTCCTGGGATGGAGCCCCGCATCAGGCTCCCTGCTCCGCAGGAAGCCTGCTTCTCCTTCTCCCACTTCCCCTGCTTGTGTTCCCTTTCTCGCTGTGTCGCTCTGTCAAATAAATAAATAAAATCTTAAAAAAAAAGAAGTTCTCAACTCTATAAATGGTCCTTTTGACCACTCTTGACTAGCCCCTTATTACTAGAACACAGACTCTGGAGGCAGACTTCCTGAGTTTGAGTCCTGTTTTGCCACTTTCTAATTGCGTTACTTTGCTGCTGCTGCTTCTTCATCATCAACATCATCCTCATCCTCATTTGACTGAGGGAGTTTTGGGCAACCAGGTTCCTAACTGTATGGAAGAATCTCAGCTTGACCCCCAACTTCCCATGCTTTGGGTATATGATTTGAAAAATTCTTTTTAACTGGTTTGAGTCACATTGTTGTTACTTGCAACCCTAAGTCCTAACATAATGAATCTAGAAAGCCGAGAAAATTTAAAGCTCTGCACAAATAAGGATGTAATTACCTTAAAACATTTTTTTTTTTTTTGCCCCATTCCAATCTTATCATCCGCTGCCCTTTTCATCTGCATTATGCTCCAGTCAACTGGGTCCCTTGTTTTGCCTATTCTAGTATTTACCTTTGTCTGAAATGGTCTACTTTTTTTTCTGCCTGTTTAAATTAGATCCTTCTTTCCATCCACAGATTTTATGTCACCATCTCTTTGAAGTTTTCACTTATCATCTACATCACAAGTAATTTCTTCCTCCTCTTAACTTCTAAGTTCCTTGGTTTGAGTCTGTCTTAATTCATCATATTCTGCATTATAACTCTCTGTAGCCAAATGACTTCACCTTTCTGAGACTCAGCTTACTGATCTGTAAAATGAAGGGGTAGGGTGGTGAGATTTCTCAGATCACTTATAAGACTTGTCTATTGTGATGAAATAAAATATTGCATATGCCAAGTTATTATTATTATTATTATCCTGATGATGACCTTATCACACTTAAAATGCTGTGATACCCTTGATTGGTGATATCTGGTTGTCCTAGGCCTTTTGTAATTCTTTATATTTTGAGTTTATTCTTCAGATATCCTATTATTTGTCCATTCTAAATCTTCCATGCCACAGTCAATGCAATTATTCTCTATGCATGAGGAAATCATGAACAAGTATGATTACCTAGATCAAGGGTCAGAATACCTATTCCTCCTGCATTTTGATATGTAAGGTGAAATGGTATTTTGCCTCAAATTACTTGAATACTTTAACTTGCTTCTTGTAAATGTGAGTTAACTGACTAAATGACCTGAAGATATTAATTAATATGCATGTATCAAGTGTCTCTTAGGTTTCCAACAATATGTTAGGGACTTTGGGCCAAATTATAGTAACAACCCTAATGAGAGTAATACTAACACCTATTGATAATGACTGGTCTAGGCATTGTGCTTATGGCTTTTACATACATGAACTTTCTTTTTTTGACATGTAATGGACATATTAGTTTCAGGTGTACAATGTAATGATTCAATATTTATATCTATTGCAAACTGATCACCACTATAAGTCTAGGTAACATCCATCACCATACATAGCTACAAAATTTTTTTCCTGTATTGAGAACTTTTAAGATCTTCACTCTTGGCAACTTTTGAATATGTAAAACAGTATTATTAACCACAGTCACATGCTGTATATTACATCCCTATGATTTATTTATTGTAGGACTTGAGGTTTGTACCTTTTGACCCCCTTCACCCATTTTGACCACACCCCCCCCACACTTCTGGCAAACACCAATCTGTTCTCTGTCCCTGTGAGCTCAGGGCTTGTTTTTTTTCTTTCTTTTTTAAGTTCCACATACAAGTGAGATCTTATAGTATTTGTTTTTCTCTGACTTACTTTACTTAGCATAATAATGTCTTCAAGGTCCCTCCCTGTTGTCACAAATGGCAAAATTCCATTCTTTTTTATGGCTAATATTCCATTGCATGTGTGTGCATATACACACACATATCTATACATACATATATGTGTCACATTCTCTTTATCTATTCACCAGTTTATGGACGCTTAAGTTGTTTCTACATCTTGGCTATTATAAATAAATCTGCAATGAACACGAGGGTGCATTTATCTTTGCGAGTTAGTGTTTTCATTTTCTTCTGATAAATACCCAGAAGTGGCATTACTTTTAATATTTTAAGTTTTTAAAACTTGAATATGTTTGGGACAGTATTTAGAAACCCTGCATTTCTCTTCTGAGTACAGTTTAATTTCTTTGCCTCAGTGCCTAAGGAACAATTGCAAATAACTACAAGAATTAAAAATAGTCTACTCGCAAACACAGGTTATAAACTGAATCCATGTTGTAACCTCCGTATTTTTACTTTTGAAAATACTTTGCTAACACTCATCAAGTTCAAGCTGCAGGAAAAACATGTTTTCATGTTAAAATAGCCTTATGTTAAAAAAATTTATTATTTCTCAATACAACGTGAAAAAGTTCTTTAAATGTAATGGAATTAAAGTGAGAAGCCATTTCTACAGAATTCACCTTCTGTTAGTGGTACTTCAATTTTAGCATGTCAGAATCTCCTGGAAGGCTTCATAAAACACAGATTGCTGGGCTCCCCCCTTAGAATTTCTGAATCAGTAGATCTAGAGTTGATCTAATCGTGGAGGAAGCCAAGGAGTTACTTTTCTAACAATGTGGCCAATGCTGCTGGGTCAGGGACCAAACTTTGAGAACCACTGTCTTAAATAATTATTTCATAGGAAAATTACAGCCTAAGGAAGAATAAGCTAAGAAATCTTTTAGCTTTACATTGTAGCTATATTTCTTGTTTAAAGAGCAAAAGCACAGATTTTAAAAAGGTAGTTTGAAATGCCCTCTGTCCCATAATTTATTTCGCCATTGCCCCCAAAATATAGGTCTTTGTTTTTCCCACGATTTCACTGGGATGCCTAAAAAAGTATTTACGGGCTAAATAGGTATATTCATTTATTGCTGATGGTAGCATAAACTGCTCTTGAAAAGCAATAAAGCAACACATAAAATGCTCGTATCTTTGGGGCACCTGGGTGGCTCAGTAGGTTAAGTGTCCAACTCCTAATTTCAGTTCAGGTCTAGATCTCAGGGTCATGAGTTCAAGCTCCATGTTGGGCTCCACACTGGACATGGAGTCTCCATTAAAAAAAAAAAAATTCCTATCTGTTAAAATACTAATTCCACTCCCAGGAATATTAAATAGAAGGAAAAAAGTATGTACACAAAGATGTTCAAGTTTTATCTACAGTAACCATCAATTAGAAAGTATATAAATGCCCAGCTTTAGGGGAACAATTTAATAAATTACCGTACTGCAGGGCGCCTGGGTGGCTCAGTCGTTGGGCGTCTGCCTTCGGCTCAGGTCGTGATCCTGGGGTCCTGGGATCGAGTCCCACATCGGGCTCCCTGCTCGGCGGGAAGCCTGCCTCTCCCTCTCCCACTCCCTCTGCTTGTGTTCCTGCTCTAGCTATCTCTCTCTCTGTCAAATGAATAGGTGAAATCTTTAAAAAAAAATAAAAAAATAAAAAAAAAATAAATTACCGTACTGCAAAACAGTGTGCCATTAACATAAAGATGATGAATATAATGCAGAAATATCAAAAACAACTGATTTAGTATCAAGTAAATACAGAATAATGATGAAACTACACAAAGATGAATTCACATAAGGAAGTTAAGCTGCAAAAATTAAAAGATGTTTTATGATGTTTGATGGGCTTTCTTTTCGTTTTATATACTGGTCATCAAGACATTAACTCTGAGTTTCAAACCTACCCTTCTATATGGCTCTGTTATGCTGGGGCTGGGGCTGGGACTCTGCAAATCCCATTTGTGCGGGGCCAGACGCTCCCCGCAAGGCTCACTATTAGGGGGCGTTAGAGTAAGACCACAAGGCGGAGAAGGACAAAACAATTTGCTTTGTTTCTTGTTCTGAGTCACCTCAGCCAAGGTTCTTTGCCCTACAGCAGCTCTTAGTTCTAGTCCAGTTTTTTCACATACCCAGAACCAGCCTAGTTGCATTTTCTCATAAATGCCAGTACAGGGAAACCTCATTGTATTGTGCTTTGCTAATACTGCCCCCCCGCCTTTTTTTAAAACAGACTAAAGGTCTGTGGCAACCCTGTGCCAAGCAAACCTATTAGCACCTTTTTTCCAACAGCATTTGCTCACTTGACATCTGAGTCACATTTTGGTAATTCTTGAAATTTTTCAAACTTTGAAGTTTGATGATTTTGAGGGGTTCAGGACTTCAGCAGAGGAGTAAGAGCAAATGTGCCAGAAATAGCCAGAGAACCAGAATTAGAAGTGGAGCCTAAAAGTACGACTGAAGCACAGCAATGCTTCACGACAAAACCTTAACGGATGAAGAGTTGCTTCTTATGGATGAGCTAAGAAAGCGCTTTCTTGAGATGGAATCTACTCCTGGCGAAGATGACGGGAAGAATGTTAAAATGACAACAAAGGACTTAAAATATTACATGAACTTAGTAGATCAAACAGTGGCAGGGTTTGAGAGGAATGACTACAATTTTGAGGGAAGTTCTACTATGGGTGAAATGTTATCAAATAGTATTGCATGCTCCAGGGAAATCATGCATGAAAGGAAGAGTCAACTGATGCAGCAAATTTCACTGTTATCTTAATAAATTGCCACAGCCACCCCAACCTTCAGCAACCACCACCGTGACGGGTCAGCAGCCATCAACATCGAGACAGGACCCTTTACCCGCATTAATATTACAACTCACTGAAAGCGCGGATGATGGTTAGCATTTTTCAGCAATAAATTATTTTTTAATCAAGCTTTGTACATTTTTTAAAGATTTTATTTGTTTGACAGAGAGAGAGCACAAGCAGTGGGAGCGGCAGGCAGAGGGAGAGGGAGAGGGAGAAGCAGGCCTCCTGCCGAGCAGAGAGCCTGACATGGGACTCGATCCCAGGACCCTGGGATCATGACCTGAGCCGAAGGCAGACGCTTAACCGACTGAGCCACCCAGGTACCCCAAGGTATGTACAGTTTTTGGACATAATTCCGTTGCATATTTGGTAGACTATAGTACAGTGTAAACATACTCTTCACTGGGCAAACAAAAAATTCGTGTGACTTGGGGCACCTGGGTGGCTCAGTCGGTTAAGTGTCTAATTTTTGGTTTCAGCTCAGGTCATGATCTCATGGGTCGTGAGATGGAGCCCCAGGTCGGACTCTGTGCTCAGCGGAGAGTTTGCTTGAAGATTCTCTCTGCCCCTCCTCCCACTCATGCACACTTGCTCTCTAAAATAAATCTTTTTAAAAAATTCATGTGACTTGCTTTATTGTGATAGTCCCTTTACCGTGGTGGTCTGGACCAGACCTACAGTATCTGCAAGCTATGACTATACAGATGGCCCACACCCCATCTTCACAGGTCTGAACCCACTTCCTTAAGAGTTCTCCTCCAAGTTCTGTGTTTTAATAAGCCACCTCTTCCCTCTGTTCCTGCAGTCCTAATAGTTTCAACAGTTTCCAGCTACTACCACCACTGGTATACCTCCATGTCCTCTCTTTGCCTTTTTGGTTCTGTAAAACGTGGTTACCAATTCTTTTTATTAAGTCGTATCAGTTAAAACAATTGGTGATCTTCTGACTGGACCTTCAGTAATAAAGCTTTCTTTATTATTGTATTTTATCATTTAGATAAAAAAGAGAGAACAACTCTAACAGGCTGATACATCAAAAATATTTTTAAAAAACAATAAATATTTAACCAAGGCACTTTTATTTTCTGAAGATATCTAAAACTCTCTTACGTAGTATTGCCTTATGATAATATCTATTATCAGGTACTTTTGATCTTCTATAGATTGATGTTAGTGTTTACATTCATTCTTAATTTAATGTATAGACGCAACCTGGAACTCCATGCCATCAAATGGCACCTAAATACATTAATCTGCAGCTCTGTTCATTTAACAGATATTTATAGAGCACCTTCTACAGGCCAAGTTCTACATTAAGTGATGGGATACAGAGCACTTACCTCCAAGAAAAACAATAGTTAAAAGACCATGTGATAAGTGCAGTGATAGAAACAGGCCCAGGTTGCCATGGGAACAAATAAAATCTTTTGTCTGTTTGCATCATTTTCTTTGGTACCTACTGCTTCAAGAATAGTGAGATTTCAGCTGGATGGTGAAGGGGAAAAAAGCATTTTAAGAAAGGGATCCCACTGATAAAGGGCATGGAGGTGTGAAAAAGTCTAACATACTTTTAAGATCTGTTTATGGCAGTAACAAGGTTGGATTGCATCAAAAATATGGGCCTGGTTCAGCTGGTCAAGAAATGTGGAGTCCCTAATGGTGCTTCAACAGTATCTTGATACATTACTGACACTTCCCACCTACAGGGGTTTTGACAGTTGGCCCACTGAGAGGATTCTACGGCCTGCTGTCAGTCTAAGTGGGATACGTTCTCAGTTGGTCCTCAAACTGCCTTTCACGTACCCACTCCTCAGTCCATCTTGGCTTGCTCTATATAGGTTGCTGCTTGAGGTCTCCAAATCCTTGTTTACTCTGGCCTTTAGACTTTGATATCTCTATTCATTACATTTCCTCTACCTTAAAACCTTGCGACTTCTTTCCTCTCGTGATGACTCCTGTTTCACGGCGCTGTGCTTGTTCTAGGTATGACTGCTCCCATTTCATCTGTTCAGCTTGGTCCTGTTGGACTCTTGGTGGTCTATGCCAACAAGCAGCCCTGTTGGGTGAAATGCAGTATCCCTGACTCTCCCTGACACCTCTGATTCCAGAGACCCTGCCCTCCAAGAAACTTGTGGCAGAAGGTTAGGTGTGAAAATGGTATAGGATTTGAAACAGACCTGAGTTTACATCTCTGCCCCAATACTTTGGTAAAGACAGTGCTCACCAAATATTCTATTTACAACCCCAACGCCATATCCTCAGCCCCTCCTGCAGTCAGACTGGTGTCACAAGATAAATTCTGGCCAATAGGAAAACATTTTACAAAAGTGTGCCCAGTTCATTACTTCCACCTTTTCTGTCATGGAAACTTGTTCCAGATTATATAGACACAAGTTGTCAGAGCCCCCATCATCTTGGGTCTCTTAGTAATTATTCGGAGCAGAACCACCGCTCCCCCCTCCCCCAGCCACGCAACTAACCCACATTGGATTTGTCATGAGAGTGAGAATAAATAAACACAAAAAGTGCAATAAACCTTTATTATGTTAAACTACTTATGTTTCAGGGTTAATTTTTCCCACACAATAGCCTATCCTATCTTGACAAAATTATTTATGTGGCTTTGGACAAGATATGTCATTTCTTTAGTCCTCAGTTTTCTCATCAGGAAAAAAAAAAAGAAGGAATGATACCTTGTTACAAACTGAACGTATTCTGCCAAAATTCGTATGTTGAAACCTAATCCCCAAATGAGGTTATCTGTAGGTGGGGCTCTTAGGAGATTATCAGGTCATGAGGGTGAAGCCCTCCTGAATGGGATTCTTACCCTTATAAAAGAGAGATGCCCTACCCCTTCCATGCTGTGAAGACACAGCAAAAAATAAGGCCATCTATGAACCGGGAAGTGAGTCCTCATCAGACTCCAAATCCGCTGGCACCTTCATCTTGGACTTTAACCCTCCTGAACTACAGGAAATAAATTCCTGTTGTTTACAAGACACCTAGTCTACAGTATTTTGTTATAGCAGCCTGAATGCACTAAGCCTCATTGGTGTAGATAAAGAATGAAATACGTAAATGATCACCTATTCCATTGTATGTTCCTATGGCATGAATGAGTTCATATGCATGAATTGGTAAGGTCAGGAACGATGTATAACATAGAAGTCAGGTTGGTCCATGCACCATTTTTCCCAGCACAGTATTTTAACTATGAATTAACGGAGCTAAACACCAAGTATACTACACAAGAGATGGATGCTAGAGCTAGAACCATGACTTGGGAAAATCCTTCCTCAATTGCCCTCTGACTTGACTAGATCTTTCTTGCTGTTGTTTATGACAAATTGTTTTCTTCATTCCTCCAAAATCCTTTCCTACTTCTTTGCATTTGACATCCAAATAGTTTAGGTCTTTCAGATTTATGTCTGTCTTTGATCCCCACCTGGCCTTCCAGGTACATCCATGGGGCTTATTTTAGGTTATTTCCCTGGTAACCATATTCTTGTGACCTGGAACTGGAGCCAGGCATCTAGATTTTACTCTTAATATGTTAGCTAAGAAATACTGGAGGAACAAGGCAGAGCACAGGTGAAGTAGAGAGCTGTTGGATGCAATTTTTAGTGGAGACACTTTGCTACTTAAGTAAAAAGGTCAAGACAAAAAAAAGGGCTAGAGGTATACATTAGATTTGAGAGACACTGGCTTATGCAAAGTAGTCAAAACCATGGGTAAAAGAGATGCTACCCTATGAGGTGATCAAACACATGAAACACAGAGTCTCAGGAAGCACCAATTTTTTAAGAGGCTGTATAGAAAATATGCGGTAGCGGTGCCTGGGTGGCTCAGTCGGTTAAGCATCTGCCTTCAGTTCAGGTCACGATCCCAGGGTGCTGGGATGGAGTCCCGCATCAGGCTCCCTGCTCAGCGGGGAGTCTGCTTCTCCCTCTCCCTCTGACCACTGCTCCCCCTGCTTGTGCTCTATCAAATAAATAAAAAAATAAAATCTTTAAGAAAAAAACAAAAAGTATGAGGTCATTCAGACATGACACCCAGAAAGCATAACATTTAGGACACATTTACCATTCTAAGTACTACAACCATGTTAAAGCAAAGCCTACCACACACTTTCTTAGATTTTATAGTCTATAGATTTAGGCCAGCATAAATTGGCCTATAAATGTGAAATATATACTGTGTGATTTAAAACAAAAAATTCCGGAAGGTTCTGTATGCAGGCTAATTCATAACAAACTGATCAAAGATTCAAAGTGAGAGCCTAACTAGCAGAATGAGAATGTACTTTCCTGGTCTTATGGATCAAATGCCAACCTGCTAAGGAAAAGACCCACAAATCCCAAAAGATGACTGGGTTCCTTTGACAACAAATGTCTTCCAGCATATGATGCCTTCAGATATCTTAAGGATAAAGCAGGTGCAAAGCACTGGCACCACCATCTTTCATATTTGTAACTTCTGAAAAAAGGGTGGAGTGATATGTACTTGAAATTCAAACATCCCAGTATTAGTAAATGAGTATCATGGCTACTGGAAGGGACAGGATAGCTAGCTTGATATTAATCCATGACGAAGTACCAGAAGTGATTAGTAAAGAAGAGCTATAAACATTTATATCATTAGCTATCAGCATAACTTTATTAAGAAAGCATGGCAGGGACGCCTGGGTGGCTCAGTCGGTTAAGCGTCTGCCTTCGGCTCAGGTCGTGATCCCAGGGTCCTGGGATCGAGTCCCGCATCGGGCTTCCCCGCTCCGCGGGGAGCCTGCTTCTCTCTCTGCCTCTGTCTCTCACGAATAAATAAATAAAATATTTAAAAAAAAAAAAAAAAAAAGCATGGCAAGCAAAACCGTTTTTGATAGAAAATGAAGTAATAACTCATAAAATTGACGCAAGCATTATATATCTAGCATTCAGTAAAGTATTCCATGTTAGGGTAATACCAACTGTCTTGGTTTGCCCAAGATTGAGGGGGATCGCTGACATAGGGCTTTCTGTTTTAAAACCAGCAAAATCCCAAGCAAACCAAATAAGCTGGTCATCGTCATGTGATGGTCTTGTTGGCAAAGTACTCAACAATGGCCTGGAGGATATTCTTGTTAAGGAAATTTACAGTTATTTAAATAATTAAAGCCTTGAAGTGTTGATTATTTGTTTTCATTCAGTGGGGAGGGTGGTCTTACAGTATTAGTTATGACTAATGAAATCAGAGAAGGAATTTCTAGCAAAATCATTGAGCATACAAATATGGGAGATTCGTAAATATTCACTTATATAACAAATATTTATTGAGCACCTATTATACTGAGCATGTTTCTAGGTCCTAGACACAGAAGAAAACAAGACAAAAATACTATCCTTGTGGTAGAGGAATAAAAATGTAATAAAGGGTCACAAAGTGAGATTTATGAAAAAAATTAACCTGCTAAAGAGGTCAGAGATTGGCAAGGAAGTTAGATGATCAAGGAAGGGTTCTTTGTGGAGATGACACATAAACAGAGATAAGACTTAAGTGCAAAATCCATGGAAAGAGCTGAGAAATAAGGAAATAACTAGATTCAAAGGCCCTGAAATAGAAATGGGACTTGCCCCAAATTTGAACATATTCTGCCTCACAATAAGCAGTATCTAGAAAGCTTTCTTTACTAGTTTTAAATTTTCTATGACATGTTAAAAAAGAGACAATAGGCTCAAAATGGAGTCACTGGTGCTAAGCACACACCACCAAATCAAGACTGAATACCTAACCTAATTGCAGTTTCAGCATCTCCCAGGAATTTAATCCTAACCAGTCAGTCTGGAATTACTTGCTCAGCACTACTGAGGCAATCCATTTCATGACATCAGGTTTGGATTTATGAGATGTCCCTTTAATCCTGGTCTAATTTTGTTTGTGGATGAGTCATACTATAAAGATGAAAAAGGGAAAATCCAAGCTGGCTATGCTGTTACTACCCCATTCGAATTATTTGAGAGGAGAAGTCTCCCACAAGCTAAATCACCCCAACAAGCAGAGGTCCATGCCCTTACCAGAACACACCAATTACCAGAAAGACAAATTGTTAATATTTATACAGACAGCCAGTTTGCCTTTGGGATCATCCATAATTTGGGGATATTATGGGACAAAGGGGTTTTCTTATGTCCATAGGGACCCCAATGAAGAATGAACAACAAATAAATGGCCTTCCTGCTGCTATTCTCTTACCTTCTGAAATTGCTGTCATCAAAACTGAGGTTTGTGCTAAAAAGACAGAGCCTGCGTATCAGAGAAATGCCCTGGCTGACTCTCCTGCAAAGGCAGCAACTATAGAATGTATAATGGTTGTGGCTCATGTGGATGAAGTCCATTCTGCTTCTGCAAAAAAATGACCCGTTTTTGCCAGATTTTGCCATCCTGATGTCTTTGAAACATGGCAACAGTCAGCTTTTGAGTTAGAGAAATCACAATGGGCAAACAATGGTTGTAAATCCACTGTACAGCTGGGGCTATGGGAAACCCAAGATGGCCGCCTGGTTCTTCCCAGCTCCCTGGCAAATGCCATTTTTCAGTGTTTATGTTCCTTCAACCACAAGATGCATTTAAGATGACTCAACTTGTCAATAAACATTGGTGGGGAGATTTCCGTATAAACGCAAAAGCAGTTTACCACCAATGTCTGACCTGTCAGGTCCATAATCCCAGAAAAACTGTTGTTGTTCCCAGAGGCCTCAGAGGTCTTCCCCTTGACCACCTGCAGGTGGACTTCATTCACTTGCCAAGTAGTATGGGTCATCAATAAGTTTTGTTATTTGATGTATATTGTCCTGATGGGGTGAAGCCTTTCCCCTGGCCTAGGGCTGATACCCTCACAATGGCAAAGACATTTTTAGAAAATGTGTTTCCCACTTGGGGTATACCTTCCACAATCTGCAGTAACTGAGGCGCCCACTGCACTGGGTGAATCATAAATGCCTTAATGAAAACCTTGCAAATTTTTTGGAATTGTCACTGTCCCTATCACCGTCAATCATCAGGCAAGGTGGAGAGAACTAATGGCATCCTCAAACTTAAAATGTCCAAACTTAGTGAAAATACTGGATTCCCTTAGCCTAAGGAATTACCTTTGCACTAATCAACTGTTCACAGTACCCTTTTTGAGAAACAAACTCACTCCATATGAGACAGTCACCAGTAGACCATCATCTACTGGGACACAACTTTCTGTTAATCCCTTGTCATCTCATGCTAATATGACCAGCTACTTTAAGTCTTTAATGTCTTATGATAAAGTCTATCATCAACAGGTTAAAGAAGCTTTCCAGGATCCCAATTCAAAGGATCCTAGCAGTCATAGTCTGGAGCCTGGTGACTGGGTATTCTGGAAACATCATCAGAGGAAGACACTCCTGGAACCCCACTCAAAGAGATCTTACCAAGTCACCCAAAAAATGACAATGCCACAAAATTAGAAGGCACTGAGCCTTGGGTACACATCTCCACCTGATATCTGGTCCTGTGCAGACCTGGAGACCTCAAAATCCAACTGATGAGGAAGAGAAGTAGGTGACATCAACGCAGACTGCTTCCACCCAAGATGCCAGATCAAGATTTCATACTTCAACTCAACAGGAAAACTTCTTTTCTTCTCTTTCTTTCTTTCACTCTGGCATTGGCCTGGACAGATAACACCTTTGTCCCTGTGTCCCAGGCCACTGCCAAGGGGGGGTGGAAGGTAACCTTTCAGACTGCTGGATTTGTTATCAACAACTCCTATCTGTCCATGATGCTGGAGATCCCCTGGCCCTCCCTGTGACCAATTTTTCTTCTATTCCTACAATTGACCCCCGCCCCCATAGAAGTCACTTACAGAGTCCAACTTACATGACTAGAATATCCAGTGCCTTATTTTTACCTTTCTCCAATTATAACTGTAAGGAGACACAAATACGTACACGAATCACAGGACACCTGCAGTGCCACATTCTCATGATAATCTAAATCAGATCTCTGCCCAAACAAAAAAGATCTCATCAGAAGCACCCACCTTTGGAAGGAATTCAGAACAACTTTCTAATTCAAGCTAGGGGACTGACTTCCCAAATGCACTGAAAACCTAACTGATTTCCTGCTTTGGATGGGCAACTGCAATAATCCCTGCAAATCAATCCATTAACAAGGGCCACTTCAGCAGGAGTGGTTTGTGTCCTGATGGGATTTATCTTTGATTGTGGTGATTATCATTCTCCTATGACTGCCTAGGTATCTGGCACACAATTAGGCAATGCCTCTTAGTTTATCTGACTGGGCCCTTAGCTATTCACAAACTGAGACACCTCTTTGGTCAACTATCCTGAATTTGCATGATTGATTTAAAAAGGACCTCCCAGGGGTGCCTGGCTGGCTCAGTTGGAAGAGCACCCAACTTTTGATCTCAAAGTCATGAGTTTGAGCCCTGTACTGGGTATAGAGATTACTTAATAAAACTTCAAAAAATATATATATATAAATAAAATTAAAAAGGACCTCACAGGAGATACTCATGATTCCAGAATCCCTTCCTTCAGCAGGTCCCTACTTCCCTGGTTAAGAGTACAAATGGGGCTATGATCAGGAACTTCTTAACTCTTCAAAACATTGTACAATCTGCTATAAAAGCAATAGCGGCCCAACAAAAATCCTCAGACTCTCTGACCAATGTCCTTCTTGATAATAGGATAGCCCTTGATTATCTTTTAGCTGAACAAGGAGGTATTTGTGCTGTGGCCAACACCACTTGCTACCACCTGGATTAACACTTCTAGGTAAGTTTAAACTCAGCTTTATAGTATCACTGAACAAGCTACTTGACTTAAGAAAGTGATTCCTTCAATGGGGTCTTTCTTTGACTTATTTGATTCTGACTGGTTTGGGTCTTGGGAACCGTGGCTCCAAAGTACACTTAAACATTGGGAATTACCCTGCTTATAGTAATCCTAATAAGAACCTGGCACACTATATTCTCTCAAAAGCTTTAAATGCATGTTTGCAGCTGTGAACCACCCAGCAAATGATCTCCCTAAGACTGGAATGTTTAACTGAGTAAATTTTCAAGATCCTGTTGGTTTTACTCAACGATTCATGAATTGGGTGGCATACCATACAACAGTTGGAAAGGCACTCCAAAGAGCTGTACAGAATGAAAGACTTTTTTTTTTTTTTTTAAGATTTTTATTTATTTATTTGAGACAGAGAGAATGAGAGAGACAGAGAGCACATGAGAGGGGGGAGGGTCAGAGGGAGAAGCAGGCTCCCTGCCGAGCAGGGAGCCCGATGCGGGACTCAATCCCGGGACTCCAGGATCACGACCTGAGCCGAAGGCAGTCGCCTAACCAACTGAGCCACCCAGGCGCCCCAGAATGAAAGACTTTTATAGAAAGAAGGAGGTAGGACAAGAGGTCAGTTGAATTTTTTTTTTTTAAATGAGTTTAACCAAGATTGTGTATTATCCCAGCAATTTAAAATAATTGTATTATTTTCATAACAATGCAAGAGATGCTGAGGAAGAAAGTCATGATTGCAAGTGTCAAGAACTATCTGTGTCTGATCTCCTTTACCTGGTGAGAAGAAGCGACAGCTCAAGCTGAGGCTTGTCTGCAAATCCAGAGTTGAGCAGGGAGGTGACCCATTGCAGAACTAAGCATGATCAAGTCAAGCCCTAGGTGGGGATGAGAGGAAAAGGAGAAAGGGTACTGAAATTGCTGAAAATAGGAGGCTGGAAACCAGTAAACACCTGAAACATCAACTTCATGAGAGAGGTTAAAACTCATAGAAAATTGGGATTTCAACAGAGAATAGGCAATAAGCAACACTTTGCAGAGTTGTTTGGCCTTTCATACTGCCCAGTGTGAAGAAAGGATAGGGCTGTGAAAGATTCTGAATTGTCTCCTATAATCGAAGTCTCCAACCTGCCAAAGAAGAATTTCAAAAAACCTATGGAATGAAACATACTCTTTTAGGAAGTTGCTTGGACAACAAACCTCCTAGTACCCATACAGACGAGGTTTTATCCCCCATTCTTGTCCTTTCCAAGGAAAGGAATTTCAAATCCAATTGGTCAGATTCCAGCCCAGGGATTAGCCCATCACTGTCAGATGTTTGTACTGGTTATCTGTTGCTGCAAAACAACCCCCCGCCCCCCGACCCACAACACAGAGCAGCTGAAACACCACTCGTGATTGTCTGAGCAAAGTGGTCTGGACTCCACTGCTCAGCAGGGACTGGATGGTCCATTATGGCCTCACTCCCATGTCCAGCAGCTCATGCTGTTGACTGGGCCTCTCTCCCCTCCACGTGGCCTATCATCCACAAGAAGACTAGCCTGGTTTCTTCACATGGCCATCTCAGGGCTGTAAGCAGGGAGAAGCAGAAGCTACAAAGCCTCCTGAGGCCTGGCTCCAGAGCTCATACGACCCACGTTTGCCACACTGTACTGGCCAAAGCAAGTCACAAAGCTGGCCCGGATTCAAGGAGTGGAGAAATAAACTCCACTTCCTGGTGCAACAAGTGGCAAAGTCATGTTGTATAGGGAGGGACTCTTGTGAACAACTTTGCAAACAATCTAGTGTAAGCTAACAGGTCACTTTACTAAATGCCATCTTCTCCTCTACTTCCTGCATCTAAGGGGTAAGATGATCTGATCCCAGGCTTCTTCCCCTCCCATGTCTCCCTCTGGCACACTACTGCAGGACATGGGGCAAGCAGTCCATTCTCTTTTGCTCTCGTGAGCACAGTTTCTTTGGGAACCTCAAAGAGGAGGCAATTATCCAATGGTACGTGAAGGCAGAATTCTAGTACTCCTGTTCTCCTTGGCCAACTAACAGAAATATGCCTCACCCTCATTCTTTACAAAGAAAAAATGAGGCCTCTCTTGTAAAGACTTTCCTGGCCATCCCCCCTCCCCACTTAGCCTACACCCTACCTGCTCCCTGCCTGCTATCTCTGTCCCTTGTGTCCATATTATATTACGTTACGGTGTGGTTGTTGCCTTTGCATGCCTATCTCCCCTAATTGACTGTGAGTCCCCCAAGAAGGGGGTTCATGTACATCTCTGTAATGCCAGCTACACAGTGATTGGCACAGGGTAGGTGTTCTATAAATGTTTGTGAAATATAACTGAAGAGATTCTAAGAGCATCTCTGAATTCCAGATCTTCAGAACCATGAACTAACAGATATGCTAATGCAGCTCAGAGCATCTCCCCCATGCAAAGGGGACTTGAGGAGTATCTCTGGTGTTGTACCAAGTACCCAAGGGAAGAGAATTTCCTAGGGTATTCCACAGACACTACAAACCCTTGTCACCTCTTGATACTAGAAGAGGTATCTCGGGGCGGGAGGGAGAGGAAAGAGAAACTTTGTGATTAATAAACCGTTAAATCAGGGGCGCCTGGGTGGCTCAGTTGGTTAAGCGACTGCCTTTGGCTCAGGTCATGATCCTGCAGTCCTGGGATCGAGTCCCACATTGGGCTCCCTGCTCGGTGGGGAGTCTGCTTCTCCCTCTGACCCTCCACCATCTCATGCTCTCTCTCTCATTCTCTCTCTCTCAAATAAATAAAATCTTAAAAAAAAATAAACCCTTAAATCAGAATTCTATGCCCATTAGTAATTTGTCTTAAAATGTTCTTTTTGGACACCTGGGTTTATAGGAGATACATTGTTTCGCTTTGCAAAGGGTATTCCCTGATTAATTCAGATCTGAAAAGTTGACATACTTCAAAGTGAAAGAGGAACCTGCAGCCACAGACAGTCACCACCAACAGAAGGGACTCGAGAACATCGGAGCCACAAAACCAGCTCTGTGGCCTCTGAGGTACGAGAAGAAATGGCAAGAAAAGGAAAAGCTGAGTCTTTAGAAGAGACTTTACGTGCGGCTGGAGACAGGCAAACTTCTCAATTCCTGTGACTTCCAACATTCCCATCAAGAGAACACAATCATCACCTTGACAAGCGTAGAACAAACTTGAAGTGAAGGCCAAATAAGAAATGAAAGCCACTTGAAGTCAACTTGGGTCTCCAGGCCCTCAACAACTGAACGCACTCTCGGGGAGATGGGAAAGGAGGATGAGAAAGACAACGGGGGAACAAAGCAGGGAGGAGGGGCAGGGGAATAAACCACAGACACAATGAATACATAAATAGTCAAGAGTTCAAAGGGATGGGTCTGTGGGGGGCAGGGGGCAGAGAGAAGTGAAGAACAAAACAAGACTGTTGACAATATTCAACAGGACAGAAAGGGTGGGCTGTGCTGAAAGGGTGAGGTCAGAGGGAAGGAAGAGGGTAAGCCAAGGTGATGTTCATGGGAGAAGAACATGACAGCCAGACAGCCAGAGTAAGGCCCCGAACTCGGAGGCATGTTCTGGGGACAGCAAGGTGGTCAGTGAGGATGGAGCAGGGCTGGCAAGGGGGACACAGGAGGAGCAAAGGTCAGCTAGGTGATGGGGACAGATCATACGGGACTTGTGGGCCATTAGGAGGACTTCTGTATTGCCTTCTGGGTCAAATGCAGAGCCATTAACAGGTTTTTAGCAGAAGAACAACATGATCTGACTTCAATTTTTTCAGTTAACGCTAATAATTGGAAATGTGTACCTTCTGACCCCCTTATATATGTCAATTGTATTTCAATTAAAAAAAAGAAAAATACAATTTTAAAAGTTAACTCTAATAAAGAATAAATTATAAATAAAGCTAACTCTAATGACTGGGCTGAAACCAGACTGTAGGAGGCGAGGATGGAAGCACGGAGTTTAAGTTCTATAGAGTGACATCTCATGCAGGGTTACATTTTAAAAGTAAAAGCTTTGGATCTTTTCCCTATTTCATCAAGAAAGCACAGACACGGGGGCGCCTGGGTGGCTCAGTCGTTGAGCGTCTGCCTTTGGCTCAGGTCATGATCGCAGGGTCCTGGGATCGAGCCCCAGACTGGGCTCCCTGCTTGGTGAGAAGCCTGCTTCTCCCTCTCGCACTCCCCCTGCTTGTGTTCCCTCTCTCGCTGTGTCTCTCTCTGTCAAATAAATAAATAAAATCTTAAAAAAAAAAAAAAAAAGAAGAAGCAAGCACAGACGTACTAGCTGACTTGTGTTTAGGAATCAGGCTGTATGAAAAATTTGAAGAACTGTTTTGTGGTAGATCTAATTTTCTCGTTATTACCCCAAAGGACCAAGAGAAGTTAGGAGAAGAGAGAATCCAGTTCAAAATTCGGCAGGACTTGTGTCAGTAAAGCTGAACTGTCATGAAGCACCTTGTATAAGCACAGACTTATCTATGGGACCGAGGGAGCAATTTGAAGGAAATTCAGACATGGTTTATACAAGATGCCCTTTCAGATTACTTCCCACCTTGCAAGGGCATCATCCTAAATCCATACCAAACTAACTTCATTTCCAGAGTTCTAACTAGGGCAGGGCCACAGGAGACTTGTCACAGAACCCTGTGCAATAGTTTTAGGTCATTATGTGACAGCCACCTCCTTAGAAAATGTGCCTTCACTTCTAGCCCCATGGTGACAAGCTTGTCCCCCAGGTCCCAGGACAACCATTTAAGATCAAGTAAGAGAGACAGATAGCCAGGGATTCAGGACAAAGAGCCCACTATCCCAGAGGCCTCTTTATGTAAGAGGGCGCCATCTGTCTCCCTCTCCCCCTTGTCCTTTTCTTTCACTCTACCTCTGTGTTTGCTAGACAAGGATTGCAATATCCGTATGGCTCAGATGGAAGAATCAGAGCTTACTGGTGTATCACGTGGGCTCAAACGTTGAGTTAATGGGTGCTTAAAAAATGGATCCTGTCAACATGAAGTCCCCAGTGACACGCCTGTGGTTTCTGGATCTGATCATTATCTTTTATTATGGCAGAAGCATAAACCTAGCACATTTCAACATTTGCTTGCTGCCCAGAACAAAACAGTCTTCTTCCTAGGCATTTAAGCTTAAATATGAGCTCTAACCAATATACTCAAACAATCTTTTGAACAACTACAAACACATTCTCTGCTTTCCTGTTTAACATAGTAGTCACTCATCCAATAGAGGTGCTTTGGGAACCAATGTAAAAGTTGTTTGTCAGTTTCAGAGTCCATGATTGTCAGGGGATGTCCATTTCTCCTTGAGTTCTGTCACTAACCTATCCAGGTCGTATTCTCATCATCCTACATCCATGGACTAAATGATGCATTCCATCATAATGAACACACCCTGCATATAAGAGTGAATAAAAGCTAGAAGAGTGTTAAGCTAACAAAGGCTACAAAGAAAAAAATTAGAAAATTAACTCTAAAGCCCTCATTTCTCCATAACCCATTCAGGGATTCCCTTGTCTTCAGTCAGCACCGCGGGGCAAAGGGAGGGCAGGATGAGTTACTAAGTAGGGTAATTAACTCAACCAAGAGGTCAGAGAATTTGGTAGCGTCTTTGCCCCTTTCTCTAGAGATGCTACTCCATTTATGTGTCAGATTCTCTGTTTCTGCTTCTCTTTATGTAGTCAGTTTCTCCCTCCTGCTTTTTTGACTTTTGCCGAGTCAAGTACAGACCCACCCAGCTAAACTGTTCCCAGATTCCTAATGGGCAGAAAATGTGAGATAAATATTTCTTTTGTTTTAAGCTGCTACATTTAGTTTAGTTTTGTTTTTTTTTAAGAGAGACACAGAGAAAGTGCATGTGCGAGTTGAGGGGAGGCAGTGAGGAGGGACAGACAGAGAGCATCCCAAACAGACTCCACCCCCAGTGCAGAGCTGAACACAGGGCTCGATCTCACGACCCTCAGATCATGACTTGAGCCAAAATCAAAAGTCGGACACTGAACCGGGTGGCCCCAGGGGGGAATTTGTTATAAAGCAAAATATAACTAATACATTAGGACTTCAGATGGCCCACTTTGGTCAAAGAGGAAGGAATCACACAGGAGAACAATAAAGCATTAGGTTAAAAATGAAGACCAAAGGCCTAATGCAAGGGATCTTGAATGCCATGCTAAAGGGTCTGGACTTTAAGTAAAAAGGCAATGAGGAGCCGAACAGTATTTTTGAAGAGGGGAGTTATCAAAGGAATATGTTAGAAAATTGGTTTAGCAGACCTGCCCAGACTAGATTAGGAAAAGAAAAAAAAAAAAAGGCACGAAGGTAGAAAAGATTGGATCATTCACATAAATATTCCATCCCAGTCTCATGTCCTGCTTAACCATATCAAACCCATTCTGTTGTATATATGCTTTTCATACACTGAGTTAACTTGAGGTGGATGGCAGGATTCATGGCTAATTGCTTTTTGAATCCTCTGAACCATTTAGCCCTGTGCCTTGCACATAGTAAGTACTTGGTAATATGTGAATCATGAATAAAACCTTCCTAAATCTGCTCTACTTCCTTACAGACAGAATAATACCCTTTCCATAATATTTTGTTCATATAGCTAATAGACCATTTCTCAAATCTCAGCACTTGTACTTTATTTCTTCTGTCTGACCCCTACAGTATGAGCCCCTTCAGGGCAGTCAGGACCAGCTATACAATTTGCCAGGACCCAAACAAAATGCAAATGAAGGCTCCTTGTTTCAAAAATATTTGGAATTTCAACACCGGAACAGGGGTGGGAAGGTCCTTCTGAGCTGAGGGCTTCTGTGCACAGGTTACAACCCAGGAAGATGGACTGAGGGCATGGATTCCATTTTATGCGTTGTTTTAATCGTGGCTTCTACCATGGCAATGTTTGGTAAACGTGGATTCAACGTCCTGAGTAAACAATGAAGGTCAGGAGGGTTAAATGGAAGGGGAGACTGACTTGGCAGAAGTTTCACACGCATGGAGTCCACCCTAGAGTTAACATGACCTGTTGAAGTAAGACACAGACAGGAGTGCCATCTGCTGTCATACTCCCTCTTTGGCCTGGGCTGCCTACCTCCGGCGTCCAGACCGCAGAATGTGCTCGTAAGCTATCCTCACTCGGTCCAAAAGGCCTGTGTGTCCTATGTTGATTCCCACTCTCAGGGACTCTGGCTTCGGTTTGGTTATTTATTAGATTTCCCTCATGCAATGACAATGACAACGATTTAATATGTAAGAAGCAAACAGCTGAAAGAATTTTCTAGGCAGAAACAATGTATTGACTAACAAGGTAAGATAGTAAGGGTTGGTACTCATAAAATAAAGAAAACAAGGCTGAATGATTTAAAAACATGCTTCAGACAAATCCTAGTTAATTTTTTGAAAACTACAGCAGGGCAGGGAAGTGCATATTGATGACCCTCTCTGAGGGATGGCACAGACCTCAGATGAGCTATAACCATGAAGAATTGTTTTCTCTCTGGGACAGACAAGACAATTTATTGAATCCCTTCTTATCACAGATGAGTATCCTACCCACAAAACACAAATATTTATCTCTGTATCTGAGCAATGCCTCCCTGCAAAACTGAGGAAAAGAACCTGCTGGAAAGGTCTCCGTTCCCCCCATCATCCCTCTCATTTTAAGCAGGTTGCAGCCACAGCGAAAGAACCACAGGCAAAGCTTAGCAATTGTAATGGTGACCCCCAGTGGCAACTGTTTGCAAATGAAAAACTGGCTCTCTCTGCCAAGGACGTCAATTTTATTAAAATGCTTTCTTTAAGAAGGACATTGGCAATTTTGTTGAACTGTAATAAAAACTAATTGTATACCGGTTCCAAAAAATCAATATCCTCTCCTCTGCTTTACTGTCGATAGTTAAACACATGAATTTTCCTTTGAAAAGACTCTCGAAAGTGACAAGCTGTTTCTGGAAGGCCTGATGAGTGGTGTAACAGCACTTTAAGAGGGAGGTGAGACAAGGCCTGATATCAAACCTGGGTTCACACACACCCTTCTGTGCCCACTGCATTCTGAGAGTCAGCCTTAGTGGGAATTAATCAGCAGCGATTTCTGTAAGAATCTGGAAAGGTAACCATCTAAATGAAATCCGAAGAGACCCACGTGTGCTAAATGGTCAACAAAACAAGTCAAAAAGATTGGGCTTGTTTTCTAGAAGCTTGCATTCAACCCAAACAAAGGCAATCAGCTCAAAGGGAGCAAACATTGGGTAACACAAGTATGAAGAAAAAATAACTCAAAATAATGAAGTAGGGTACTGTACCGATTCAGTTTTCACAGTTTAGTCCTTTCATTCTGACATATATGTGTTGTGGCTGGGGGAGAGGAAGCAAGAATCTACCATCCACTCATTAAGTCAGTGAGGGCTCTAGTAGATGAAATTCACATGCAGGTACCCTTAAAAACATCCTTAATATGACAAAGTATTGAAACTGACTAAACAGGTATGTGTTTGGGAGGCAAGGCTAAATTGTGGTTCTCAAACATTGCTGCATATCAGAATAACCAGGGAAGCTTCTCAGAGTCTTGAAACCCAGGCTACACCGCCAATTACATCATAATTGCTAGGGCTAGGGCACAGTCCTTAGTATTCTTTTTTTTTTAAATATTTTATTTATTTATTTGACAGAGAGATAGAAAGCACAAGCAGGAGAGAGGCAGGCAGAGGGAGAGGGAGAAGCAGACTCCCCACTGAGCAGGGAGCCCGACGTGGGGCTCGATCCCAGAACCCTGGGATCACGACCTGAGCCGAAGGCAGACGCTCAACCGACTGAGCCACCCAGGTGCCCCAGTCCTTAGTATTCTTTAAAGCTCCATGATTCCGGGGCGCCTGGGTGGCTCAGTTGGTTAAGTGGCTGCCTTCGGCTCAGGTCATGATCCTGGAGTCCCGGGATCGAGTCCCGCATCGGGCTCCCTGCTCAGCAGGGAGCCTGCTTCTCCCTCTGACCCTCCCCCCTCTCATGTGCGCTCTCTCTGTCTCATTCTCTCTCTCAAATAAATAAATAAAATCTTTAAAAAAAAAAAAAAAAGCTCCATGATTCCAACCAAGGCCTTGTACAGTCAAGGCTGACTGGCTACCAGTGGAACTGCTGGGTTTTCAGCCTCAGTTTGACCATGGATTAGGCATATCATTTACCTAACAGGCAATTTACCAATGTTGAAACTATTTACAAGAGTTTTCTGCTGTGAGTCTACTGTAGTATTGCCTGGGAGTTTTTTTTGTTTGTTTGTTTTTTTAATCCCAATGTCCTGTTTGGACCCCAGACCAATTTCATTAGAATTTCTGGGGATGGGACCCAACCAGGGCATCAATAGTTTTCAAAGCTCCCCAGGTGCAATCAAGGCAGACAAGTGCAGTCAAGGTTGGGGAAACACCTGCACATTTAAATATGGAGAAAGACCAATAAAAAGCCCTAACTTGGCAATATTAAATCATTTTAAAGTATAGCATTTGTCCTCTTGTTGACTGCTCTTTGAGGCTTACAAAGAGAAATTCCTGAGAACTTGGAAATATGGGAACAGATTGCCTTGCGAAAATAAACACAGAAGGGTACTACATAGAGGTGTAACTTAGTCAACCCAGGAGAAAAAAAAAAAAGATAATTAAAAAGTTAAATAAACAGGGTTTTCCAATGCCCTAACCCAGTGTTTCCAGCTCTGGCTACACATTAGACCTACCTGGGGAGTTTTTAAACCTTGACAATGCTTAAGCCCCAATCCCAGAGCTTTTGATTTAATTGATTAAATTGATATATTTAAAAATTCCCCAGGTGATTCTAATGTGCAGCCAGCACTGAGAACCACTGCTCCAGGCAAAGCACAGTCTCTGGTACCTGTACAGAGCTAGGAAGAGAGAGTGGATATTTACAGAACATCACCACGAAGCATATGTAGAAATGATGAAGACCTAGAATTATCAACCATGGGTCCACAGCTCTGTCAAACTGCCAGGAGGCGTCAAATAACCTCACTGCAACCGTAAAGCAGCAAGCAGCTCCTCGAGCAGGAAGACTTGTTCGTCTTTTTTAGCTGAGGGACTTGCCATGACGTCATCTTGAGTTTTCTTACTCAGCAAAGCAAACCGGATTAGGGAATGAAGGGGCAAGAGGGGAGGATGCACTTCTGCAGACACTGAGCATTCTCGTGCTCGCACTGTGATGTCTCGTGGGACCTTGATACCAGCATTCGGCTGCCTGTCCGCATCCTGTGTGCATCCACCCCCAAAATATTCCCAAGCACGGTCATGGCTAGCCCCAGCCAAGCTTTCCTCCTCGACATTTTGCCACTTCCACCTACACATTTCAGTATTTCTAACTTCAAGATTTTAAGTATCACAAATCATGTACTATTATTTTTGAAAAAATATAAATACTGAAGATTTTTCTTAAATTCTTTTATGCACACGCGCTCTCGAGAGAGAGCACACACACACGCACACACACACAAAATGCGTAATTGTTATTAGTAATTTAGCTGCAGGCAACGGATAACCCTTGCCCCTACTTTTTCTCCAGTATCTTTTCCATGTGTTAATGAATTTTTACAAATTTAAATCTTCTTGTTTTGTTGAGGAAGTTTATCTTCTATTGGGACTTGGACTTCTCACCCAAGCAAGGGGTGGGCATGGGATTTTATATATACATAAACACATACATACCTATATATATGTGCATATATATATGTACATACACACACACACACATATATATATGACATTTCATTTTGCAAAATTACAATTTCCTACCTGCAGATCTGATAATGGTAGCTATGTACAGCTTTCCTCTCAAAGTACAACAAACTGGTTGTTTTGAGGGCACTCACCAGAGGGCTCAATCTTACACTCAATGGTGTCCAGTTGCTAGCTGAAACTGTGGATGTAAATGCAGAATATTTGTTCATATTCTATAAAATTATACCTATAATACTGATCAATGTCTCTATTATCAAATTTCAAATCAATCACTTTTAGAAATTTAGGGACAGGACTTTTTCTCTCCTCTTGAACAGGTATTTCCTTTTAACAGTCATTGAAAACAGTGTCCCTACTTCCACTGTCCCCTTCTTCATTATCTAGAAGCTAAGAATCAACTCTAGGAATCACTTCAAATGTCTCGGTGGGTTAAGGAGCTAACAGGATCTAAGGAAGTGAAGTGAGTAGATGTAAGTTGGGCTGTGAAAGAAAGGAAAGAATCTAGTGACTCAAAGGAAAGAAACTGTCAAGAAAGGGTTTGGGGGTTTTCTTTAGTTTATAGAATGGGATGCAGGAGAGCAGAAAAAATTTTAAAATGCCATTCCTAAAAGTCAGGAGTCACTGACATCCAGAGTATGGATGAAAAGCTTAGTTTTAGCTACAAAAAGGTATACCCTTCCATTGGGACGGACCAAAAGTTTTCACACAAGTAGGTGTGGTGGCAGAAGGTGAAGATGGTTTCTTTTTTCTCTTGTGAGACGCACAGCAGTAGGCAGAGTTGAATACTATCTGAGGGAAGAGATGCCAAGTGGAGATGTAGAGAGATGCTTAAATAAATGAAAAACAGTCAGTGTTGGCAGCCACCTAAGGATGGAAACCATGAATCTGTAGAAGCACCAAGCTAAGGAATGAAGCCATCTCTAGGGGTACACAAACTCTGGCCCATATCTAAATTTCCAATGGCATACAGAGACGGTTGTTGGTCTTTTACTTACTTTGTTTGCTTCTTCTTCCTGAATAGAATGGAACAACAATGGCTCAAGATGATTAAAGACATTGTCAAGAGAGTAGAGAAAGTGATGGTCTATGGATGAGGAGCTTGATCATAAGTGGACTGAGGAGAATAAACTAGAGGGGGTTCATAGGACCAAAGGTCTCAATGACATCAAAGAAAAGGGGCTATGGGGAAATGAAAGCAGAGAACTGGAAGAACTATATAGTGTGGTCCAAGGAAGAGATGTGCACATTATTAAAATTTCAGAGGAGAAACAATTCTAAATGAGAGTATGTGGCTGAAAGGGATGGAAATGAAGTGTGCTGAAGTATAGGAGCTCAAGATAGGAAGAGATCTGGTGTATAGGTCTTCCCTGTTAGCTTTACCCACAGTGATGGCAGGGTGGAAAAAATGCTGGGAGCCAGGTATCAAACATTCACTAAATGATGACATGGACGATGAGTCCAAGGACATCAACAAGAAAGGCAATGGGTGAGGCATCTAGAGGACATGAGCTCCAGAGAAATAGGCACAAAACAATGCAGAAGGATCGCAAAGATGAGAATCTCCACTTAGCAAATCAATCCCAACATGTAACCCTGAGAAGGTAGGTAAAGAAGATGCACCCACTGGGAAAAGTTGCAGGGAAAGCAGTACCTTTGGAGGATCCAATTAGGGCAAAGTACAAGTGTCAAGCAAGTGCCACCTGTTGCCTATGATCAGGAGCAGACATCTCAACATTTGTGCCACTGCATCTTGGTATCACTGTCGTCAAGGAAAACAATACAGTCCAGTACTGGATGGAAGAACTCCTCACTCACATAGAGAAGAGACTGCAAGATCAGTTTCAGTGGCAGCGATCAGTCTTCCAAGGTCAGCAGATCCCTCCCAGCCTGCAAGCACCCTTCGTGTACCACAGTACAAAGCGCCCCATCCCCTCCCCACATGGGATGGATACAGTACTGAGGTGGCCAGGGGCCACTTGATGCACACACTTAAGCAAAACCAACGGGTGTGCAAACGAGAAAAATCTTCCCACACAAGATAAGCCCATCACAAGCTGTAAGGACTCCGTCTCTTGGTCAGGTAATGGTCCGGGCCCAAGGCCTATTCTTATGCGGCCCCATGATGGTGAAAATAGTGCATGCTCAAGACTGCCCTTGCCGACAATAAGGAACATTCTGAGAGGGGATCGAGGACAACATGAAATGGTGTTTGGAGGGCCAAGAGGAAAGGTTTGGACTGAATAGGAAAGATGAGAGCCAAGGGAGAAGACAGCAAAGTGGAAATTAGAAAAGAAACGATGCAGCTGAGCAGAGGGGACTATTCTTGGAGCCATGTCAAGTTCCCCAAAGCAATCATTCCCAGCATTCCTGTGACATCTATGAGGAGAGTCTGCTGTGGCCTTGATTAGGTTTCTGAGGCTGTTCACTTTGCCAGACTCTCGCTTTTTATTCTTATTATTAAGCCTTATTTTTAATACACCTTTAATGCTACGTCATGTCAACTTTTTTCAAAGTACAGTATAAATTTTTCTTTAAAAAATCCTTTGGCAAAATAAAACTTAAGGTGGCTTAAATCGGGCATGTTTTATAACATGATCAAGTATTAGTAACAGTAATAATAGCTGACATTTATTAAGTCAGGCACTGGACTGAGGGCTTTACAAATGTTCCCTTATTTACTTCTGATGAGTATAGGAGAAACTATTTTTATTCCTAGTTTCCAGAAAAGGAAATTAAGACTTAAAGAAGTTATTTAACTTACAGTAAGTTGTGCCCCAGGCAAGAGCACTAATTAAGGGCACTGTGGGAACTTTACAAGAACAAAAAAATAACAGAATAGTAAGTTCAAAGTGGAGTGGGTACCTCTGAGAACAGAGGAGAAGGCTGCTAAAATATTGACAGCAAATTAGTAAGGTAGTTAAAATTTGTGACCAACCCTCACAATATGCTCAAGTATGATCATCACAGCCAACTATTAAACTAACCATGGCAAGTTAGGCTTGGGGTCACCGTCCACAGAGCTCCAAGTCCCTGAAAAGCAACCATTTCTCTGAAGTGCACATGACAGAACTATTGATCTTGTGCACGATGCTTTGAGAGTTGTGCTTAATAGTGAGAAATGTAAAGGAGAAAATTTATATAATTTCATCTACTTTCAGACAGCAGAAATTAGGTTTTCTACCGTGGGTCAAAGATCTGCTCAATGGACAAAGAACCAAGTAGCAGCCAAAATGCTGATTTGGAAAGTCTTCCTCTAAGATCCCCCAAACCTCTGCGTGTGTGCTCCTGAAGAATACTTCCTTACTCCTCAGCTATTTCAAGGAATAAAAATGGAGACTAAGACTTTTTTAAATAAACTAGGTGATATAAATAGAAACCAGAGTTGCAGCAACATGCTCTCCTCTTATGTTCCTCTACACTTAATGGGTATGCTCTCTATTGGATGTGAGTTGGGAACTTCCAGGGGAGCTTAAATAGAATGGCTTTCCAAGACAGAGACATCTGGGGCTTAAATCTCAGTTGTGCAACCTTCTAGATCTTACATCTGGGGGAATTTTCCCTCAAACTTCAGCCTTCGTTTCTTTATCTATGAAACACAAGGCAAAAAATACTTCAGAAGTTGTTAAAGGAATAGAGAGGGTCTGGAACAGAGGAGGCATCCATAGATGTTAGGTCCTCTGTCAACCTCCCTTGCTCCCTCAATAGCAAAGTAATAGCCTTTCCTCATTCTCCCAACTGGTGTTACAATAAAAACTACCACTCAAAGCTCATTCAGGCATCACTTTTGGTTTTATTTTGGATCTGGTTTTGGTAGTGGTTTTACCCACCTCCCTGTCTCAAATATATATTATTATACAATTATGGATGTGACGACTCCAAAATTTTTGCAAATTTTTGTAGTTTGTCCAATTCATTCAAAGCAGTTAGACATGGATCTTTCCTTGTACACAGTGGCATTAAATAATTATTGATGTTTGACAGCATGCATTTACTTAGACCCATCATTCTTTTTCTACTGGCAAATAATTAACAAGATTTCTTCCAAGGAGTAGGCCACACTTTGAAGCTTAGATGTCAAATGCACAAGACTTGTCATCTAAGGAGCAAGGATGATGTATTCTACAATAAAAGTGGTGGAGTATCAAGGCTGAGGCTGGACATTGTGGATTCTGAATCCAGAAGTCTTAAAATTTTCAGTTTCAGTAAATGCTGTTACTCATTCTGAGGATCCCCATCAGTCAATTTTTATGTGCAGTCTGGACAGCCAAAACATGTCTGGAACATTCACACACTGGGCAGGGTTCTCCCCAACAATCTGAGATTCAGTCATTCTAATATGCCAATATGTTCCCTGGTTTTCCAGGAAAGCTCATCTACCTGAAGAGAAAAACTTCATCAAGTCTGCACCTTCCGAATTCAAAAATATCCAATGTGCTCATTTCTGAAGAAAGCCATTTTAAAGTTAAATGTTTAATTTTTTTTATTGTTGTTTTAACCAACAGAAAGAACCATGACAATGTAGGATGTATTACTACATCACCCCAGGTCTATTCTCCCCTTCCACTGACCTCCAATCCTCCATCCAGAGGGGTCAAAAGGGAGCTCAGGACTCCCGTGCCCCTAGAAATTTCCGCCACCCCCATGCCCACCTAACTTCCTAACCTCTCTGCCATGCTTTATTTCAAGATCATTAATTGTAATCCCACCATACTTTCTACTTCTGTTTGTGTCAGCTACCAACCCACGTTTAGCTTCAATGCTCCAAACCCTTTCCTCTGTGCCCTCAAAAACAAGTGTCAAACTTTTCTGTCCCAGGACCCTGTAAACAGTTAAAAATAACTGAGGATCTCCAAAGAGCTTTTGTTTACATGGATTATATTTACTATTCTTTGCTGTGTTCAAAATTTACAGGAAATTTTAAAGTATTAATTCATTTAAAAATAAACTCATCACGTGTTAACATAAATTCATTTTTATGAAAAAAATTATTTTTTTGAAACAAAAAATATTAGTGAGAAGAGTGGCATTATTTTACATTTTTGCAAGTCTCTTTAAGGCCTGGCTTAATAGAAGACAGCTGGAGTCTTTTATCTGCTTCTGCATTCAATCTGTTGTGATATGCTATTTTAGTTGAAGTATATGAAGAAAATCCGGCCTCACCCAGATATATGGTTAGAAAAGGGAGGAATATTTTAAGAATCTTTTCAGATAATTGTGGATATTCTTTAACACTGTATCAAAACTCAACAAATGCTAGTTTCTTAAAAGTGAGTTTTAACGTGGAACCTAGAGCCATATTAATAAACTTGTTTTTACTTCATTACATTAAAATCCATTAGTCTGTCTTGCACTCGGAATGGGTATCTTACCACGCATGATTTTGTAACATCATGCCTCACTCATTTGAAAACCATTGCTTCACTGAGTTATGGAGATGTCCCAAATGTTGACACATTTCACTATACAATACTTAAAAATTACATCTGTTACTATCACCCCTGATCTCATCAAAAGTGTCTTTAACTACCAGGGAACTATCACCTTGGTGGATAAAAGTTTTTCAGAAGTCCAAACTACACTTAAAAGCTCAAATTTTATCATTGGCAACATACATTATCACTCGTTTTCCTTTAAGCATCAGGTTCGTTTGATTCATTCATGAGAAACTGCCTAATACCCAAGTCTGTGTAACCATCTTTTTTTTTTTTTTTTCATTTTTTTTTTTCTGTCACTCATTCTTTCAAGTCAGAACAATCTTCAGGGAAAAAAGTGGTTAGTTCAGCGGCAGCTCAACCAATTGCACCCGTGCTTTTCTTCAAGCCAACCATGATACCTCGGGTAAGTAGAAAAACTATTTTTGCGAATATGTCCTATTTAATCACAGTATATTGAATAGTCATGCGATCAAGCGCTGAGATCAAACTGCTGCTCCAGAACTCATGATCAATCATCAGCAAAACTCCCTGAATATTGTGTGTACTACAGGAGCCGTGTAAGTGTCGTACAAAGGGAGTTACAATTGTTACAACATACTGACATCATCCTGTAACCTCTTAATAAAATTTTTTGTCAGGACGCCTGGGTGGCTCAGTCAGTTAAGCATCTGCCTTAGGTTCAGGTCATGATCCCAGGGTCCTGGGATGGAGCCCCGCATCGGGCTTCTTGCTCCGCGGGAAGCCTGCTTCTCCCTCTGCCTCTGCCCCTCCCCCTGCTTGTGCAAACAAAATCTTAAAAAAAAAAAAACTGTCAACTTCAAAAAATGAGCTTTCTCATCTGGTACTTCCACTTTCCTCATGCCAATTAGGATGTCTTTGCAGTTAACAATAAACCTTACTCAAAATGATTTAGATTACCAGGAAAAGTTGGCATCTCTCAAAATGAGAAGGGAGAACATCTTTATGGTTGGTTAATTTAGGACCCATGGTACCAAGAGGAGTCTCATGTTTCCAAGGGAGACTGAGTATGTAACATTTCTAGTACAAAAGACAGCACCGCCCTTTTCTAGGAGAAGGTTCTCCTTTAGAACAGTGAGGAAACCTTTCCCAGAGGCCATTCCTTCTGCTTGCCTTTTTACTGGGCACGAAGCTGTAGGCTACGCACGGGACAAGCCAGAAGTACCAGAATTAAGGGCCCAGAAGCAGCCCTTACACTGCAAGTTGGTGGAGACATATCCAGGTACCTGGGTACCTATCTGAGAGAACGGAGATGCTTTGTACATTTCCCACAATTAACCACTGGCATAAGCTGCAGCAGTCACCCCTTAATGCACTTTATACTGGCTGTCTTCCTTGCCCTGCCTCATTTCTTCACTTCCTTTAACAGTGTTTCCTATTAGGCCTTCCTAATAAACTATTTGCAATAACATCTTTGTCTCGGGGTCAGGTGCCAGGGGAACCCAAAGCAAGCCAACAGCCCCTCCCTCAAAAACAATTCACTATGATCAGAAACTCAGAAGCCCTTTTCAGTTCTTTGTTCTCAACCTAGAGAGCATCCTTCTCCCCAAAGAGTTCCTGTTCTCTGCTGAAGATTGCAAAAATGAACATAGACTTATTGTTTAAATGGGCACACCAAATATTTTTATTAAGTGCATAGCATCAATCAAGCCTGCTATGCTTAGGGCTCTTTTCTCAGGGACCACCTCCCCGCAGCCTCTGCTTCAAGGGCAGCCCTGAGTGACCACATTTTGACCCAAGGGTAGCCAATCCTTGGTGGACAGTGCCCACACAGTATGAAAAGATAAGACAATCCCATTTCTGCTTTTGAAAATTTAAATTAGGAAATACCAACACCAAAAATTTCACTGTGTGCTGATGAGCTGGAGTTATTAACCATTTGTCAGAGCCACAAGGCAGCTATGAGAAATTATTATGAACCCACAAACTATGAGAAAACCAAAATCATGATGTACAAAGAAATGACCCACGAGGAAGAGGAAAACAGTAAGCAGACAGTATCAGTTCAAAAGGGAGCAGGCCAACGAGGAAAAGTCAAATCTTATTAAGAGGGTAGCTTTGGAATGGAGAGTCACAAAGCTGAGGTTTCAAGAGCACCTTCTGCTGCTACCTTTCCTTATAGCCACAGAACTCAATTTTCGGGACGTTCTATCTCCTAATTGCCCACGTCTATTTTGATACCAGTTCCCCTGATATGAACAAGCTTGAGTAAGCATCTACCCATCAGTATCATAATCATAATGCTTTTAAAACAATCGCAGAAAAACCTGGATTTTTTTCAATATACAATGAGATTTTTTTTTTCTAATGTGGTCCACACTTCACAACAATGTGAATACACTTGACACTACTGAACAGTACACTCAGAAATGGTTAAGAGGGTAAAACTAGGTTATGAGCTTTTTACCACAAATATATACCTTCCCCAGTTCCCCTCTCTGAGATAATAAAAAGGAAATAAAAATGGGACGTGGTGCACTGTTAGAGTTGAGAATAAATCATCTTGTCTTCTGATACACCCACATAATAATGGTATTTTCCAGAATAATAGAATGTTACCCCTTAGTTAAGAATTAAAAAAAAAAAAAAAACCTGTTATTCTACTCTCAACCCAATACCCAAATTGAACGTATGAAAGGATTAAAAGTAGTTGGATATTAGAAGAGGAATTTGGAAAAAATAAACCGATTTGCAGTTCACCGCATGTAGGCTAACACACTAAGTAAGAGTCAGATTCTACCCTAAGTGATGGAAGGATCTAGAACCGGGCTTTACAACAGAGTGAAAGAAAGATTGCTTCATTGGGGGACAATGGGACAAGCATGCAATCTACACACGAGAGTGTCAGCGCAGCTTCATTCCATGTCTTGTCCCTGAAAGTGCCACCAGATGACCAGGTGCTAAGGAAGGAGTTAATAACCAGCCAGCCAGCCAGCGAGCCAGCCAAGGGCAATCAGAGATGCATTTGCCCTATGGAAGAAACACAAAGGGAGAGGGAGTAACCCCCGCCACGAGATGGAAAGGCCAAGGGTTCCGGGGTCTCTGATGAACCCGGAAAGATGCCCTCCCAAAGCTCAGCTTGAAACACCTACCAGATCTAGACGGTGTTGGTGCTAGATCACCAAACAATGGCAGGCAAGCAAGAATATTCTTGTCTGCTCTACCCCTCTGCCTCCCTCAGCTCTAAACCTAGAGCGGTCTGAAACTGCTTTGGGGGAAGAGGAATTAAGTGCACCAAGGAAAAACAAAGAACCAACCAAACATAATCTCCACCCATCCACTGGCAACCAGCCTGCGGCAAGCTGACTACAAGAGAGAAGCTTTACCTTCAACTGAAATTTAATATTTTGACAGGACAAATTACTGACTAAAGGTTGTCTTATTACCTAAAAATGACCATCAAAATCATGGGACCTCCCTTAAATGTCATCACAAGCCCACAAAAGAACCAGCCCTTCAGAATAAATGTAAACAGACCCTGGGGGACAAAAATAAAGTTGCTTTATAATTACACCCCCATAAACCCTGCTTATTCACAGGAAAGGTTACGGATATTTAGTTTTAGGAAACGGTTAGACTGGATAAAAGTAAAAAAGGCTCAATCTGATCATATAAACTTTACGTTTTAAAAATAACACAAGAAAATACCACAAGCCCTTAATTAGACAGGAACAATAGTTTCGGGGAGCAAAGGTACAAACAAAGCAGAGCATGACAATTTATCTTGACTCGATGTCTAGATAGTTAAAGGAACTGGAGACAATTACAACGCCATGAATTTTTCTATGCAGAAAATGTTGTAAATTCTATTTTCCTAATTGCAGACCTATCATTCTACAATGTATACTGGCTAAGACTCTAGGCCTAGTCTCCTCTCAATATTCTTGGAGTTTCTCTAACATGGATAATAAAGCAGATACAAATTTTAAGGATGACAATAATAATAATAATATTAAGAAGACTATAATTTACTGAGCATCAACTTCTGTGTCGGGCTCGATGCTGTAAGACTGACATACAGGACCATGGAACTGCTAAGTGCCCAAGCCAAACCCAGGGCCGTCACTGTTTCAATGTGTGTTACGTGACTGAGAAAACCTTCAGAACAATGAGAGGGGTTTTATTTATTGATTACCACGCAATGACTTCTGACTTCACAGGGGTCCCAGGTTCCTTTAACACTGAAGCCACTGGGACAATCGGAGCAGACATGTCTCTGGACAGACAGAAGCCCATCTTCCCATGGGCCTGCTATGAACTCGCCTGCAGTAACCAATCCCCCGGGCCCCCAGCTCTCAGCAGTTCCTTTATTAGGTCCTAAAAGGATTAAAATAAACCCTCTTTACAATTCCCATCAGCAACACAATTATTAACAACTAAAACCGATTTCCCTATGTTTCTGGCTTACCTAGAGACAAAATTCAAGAATCTGTTAAAATTACTTCTGGCCATCAAGCAGAAAAAATAAATGTACTTTCTGTAATTCCTTCTCAATAGCATTGGCCCCGTTTACCAAGCAATGCGACCTGCAAACCGCCACATAGTTCTCCCCAGTGACAGCGTGCTGGCACTTTTCCTTCTGCTAAAAAGCAAAACAAAACCCATCTTCCTTATTACAACCTTGATGCTTTCTACATTGGTAGATTCTAATATTTTGTCTGTAAATTATCCCTCATACCTGTGCACACCGTGTGAGGCTTGCGCTTCTTCTATAAATAAATAATATATTCTTCTCTACAGCAAGAAAATAACATAGCAAAGCCATATAATCATTCCTATACACTTATTATCTTCAGAATAACATTTTTGCTTCAACTGAGATTTTTGTCAGAAAATCCAATTGGGTAGCATGATCAGCTGCATCCAAAAGCGCCGAGGGTCACACAGAGGAGCCTGCACTCTGCCCTGCGCTTCAGGGTTCCAGGGTGCCCCCGACTGAGGTCACGGCCTGCCCCCTTTCCCCGGGCTTCTCAGTCCTGTGCTTGTTTCCTTAATATCATCCCTCCCCGCTTCCCTTCATTTCCACATCATCATTAACTCCATTGTCCTCATCAGATGACTCAGTGATCACAGAGTGATGATTGGTAGGTAAATGAATCGCATTAGCAATCAGTTTACTTGATGCTGACCCTGTCTTTTATGTGTGAGTTAGGAAATTAACAGAGTCAAGGGAATGACAGAGGGAAGAGGGAGGGGGAAGGAGGGAGGAGGAAGGAGGGAGGGATAAAGGAGGGGAGGAAGGGAGGAGGAAAAGTGACATTTCAGACATTTATAGCAATGCACCTCGAAGAGATATTACATGATAAAGGCATTACGTGATGTTATTCATACTGTGATAACAGATCTCTGAAAATATGTGATGTTCTAGATGAAAGCCTGTGAGTTTTAGGAAGAGAATCTAGAGTTTCTCCTTGATTCTTCTACTCATCGTCTTTTTTCCCCTCTAAATAATTCCCTATCATTTGGTTAGGAGGGGTTGCAGAGTGGAAAAAACTAAACCACCCCATATCTGGGTTTTATTCAACATGCGTATGGATTTGAAATCCAGGCAATCTGCCCAATAGGATTGGATTACCTATCAGATGTGTTGGAATACCTAAAACATTTTTTTAAACCCCAGAGGCACTTTTGGCTTGCCAATCATATGCGGAACCACAAATGCTTACATAGATGTGGTTGAGCAAAATAGGACTTGAAACAGATTATTCTGTACACATACAGTGGCCTCAAGATTCTTGCACCATGTTGGTGAAAGGCGGGTGTTATGGGCTGAAGTGTATTCCGCCCAAATTCTGATGTTCAAGTCCTAAGCCCCCAATACCTCGGAATGTGAGTATATTTGCAGACAGAGCCCTTCAAGAGGTGGGAAAGGTAAAATGAGGTCATATGGCAGATGTGACTGGTGTACTTACAAGAAGAGGGCATTAGGACACACACACGCATAGAGGGAAGAGCAAAGGAAGACACAGGGAGAAGGTGGCCATCGACAAACCAAGGAGAGGCGCCTCAGAAGCAATCCATCCTGCCAACACCTCGATCTCCAACTTCTAGCCTCCTGAACTGTGAGAAAGTACATTTCTGTTCTTTAAGCACAGCAGGCTGTGGCACCTCGGTATCGCAGCCCAAACTGACTAACACAGTGTGCCATACAGATCCCAGGCCACATCCAAGTCCCCAAAGATCCCAAGTTGGAGACCGTGATTGTTTAACCTCAGATATGCTAAGGATATGAAAGGAACTCCAAAATTACAATAGGGAAATGGGAGGAAAGGCCAAATTAACATAGAAATACTATGTTTTACTGGTTCTTACCAATTTTCAAAATGGGCTGTACGTAACAGGTTGGAGCCAAAAATTTTATGAATACTAGAGGACTCGAAAAATGAAAAGGAGAGCCTTTTTGTAATTTTCATCTATTTTTCTACAACACAGAGCATGAATTTGGAGGGTCCTTTGGGATTTGGGGGACTGGAGGGATAAAACATGGAGGGATCTGTAGGCAAATAAAACTACCTGATCTTACGCCATGGTCTTCCTATTCCGCCCTGAACAGATGCCTTCAGAAAGAGCCAACGTTTCCTGATATTCCACTGAAAACCGAGAGGAAATTAGAAACAGAACTCTCACAGAAACATCTGCATTTCTGTCAAAGAAAGCATGAAGCATTATCTTGCAAATTATGTGAGGATGTTTCAGTGTTAATAGTTATAAATTTTCCATTTGGATATAGAAAGCATTTTATTTAAGAATCAGCTTTCCCCATTACAACCGTCTTCATCTTTTATTACATTAACACATTTTACTGAGTTAGTTATATTCATCACTTGATGATGTGTTTCATTCCATAAGTCAAAGGCCCATATGTGTATATGTGTGCACACGCATGAGACTGTGTGCGTGAAACAGTGTGAGTGTGCCCATTAAAATGGAAAAGCAAGACACCCACAAAAGCTTAGACATGGTGCATAATAAAAATGATTTCAAAGAATTTCTAAAGATCACTTAATGCATTTTTTGGAATTTTCAACAGGGAACAAAGACAAAATAGCCATCCTAAACACCATTAGTCGTTTCTTCGTGTTTTCCTTTTCCGTTCCCTTTTTCTCTCCATTCTGCTCATCTATTTTTAGCTCTTGGCTTCCATTGATCTTTACAGATTCTTAACCTTCTGGAACTCCACATTATTTTCTAGAGGCAGATTTGTCTACATGCCTCATTTCTAGGATTCTGCTCTTATTAGCCTAATAAGTATTCTCCTGCATACTTGCTGCAAAGTGGTTTTCTAACAGCACAAATAAATGAATAAATAAAAAATGTGACTTCATTTGCCACACAGGAGATTTGTACTTAAAAATAAGCTGCAGTTTTTATTTTCTACGATTGTAAGAAATTTGCATATCTATCAGGTCAAAATAACCAGCACATACAAAATGCCTGTTACTTACCACCAATTTTATTTTTAAGAGACATTTCAATAGTTGGCAGAATTGTCAATCTACACATTTTCCTTTGATTATAGAGGAGACAGCCTGCCATTATACCAGAAATAGTTAATATTACAGCAGTAGGCAGCCCAGAAACATACAACTACTTCTGCTTTCCGATTTGTATTTATTTGAAAAAGATTTAGGCAGTCTAGTTCACGCCAAATTCTTTAAGAAGCTGTTGTAAGCTTAGAGCCTACCTTTTATAAGAATCTTAGATTAAGACCTTTGCAATTGTAAGATGTGTTTTTCTCCACAGAAATGTTTATGTGACTTCTACAAATACACTGCTTAGGTTTTTGTTGGTATCTATTATATGCTCACCACTGTTGAAGGATAGGCAGAAAATATTTTTTAAAAAGATAACCTAGGAACTCCATGTTAAGTTGCTTCCAACTGAGCTGAAGGAGAAAAGATTAAGAAACACGAACACAAGACCAAATTCAACTAAATCTTAAGATAAATGTACTCCAAGATGAGTTCTGAAGAGAGAAACTTCAGTGAGAATGGAAACAGACAATGAAACACACAGAGAGAGGCAATTAATATCATCTTTGGAGTCACTAATGGGCTTACTGGCTCCATTCTTCACTCCGACCTCTATGCACAAGCTTTGACATAGGACGGTGCGCTTCCTCCATCAGAGACAGAGTGTATTTCCCCTGCATCTGAACTCTGGGAATGATCTTGGGACTTGCTTTGACCAATAAAATATTGGCAAGCCAAGGCCTGAAATGTGCTCCCATGGTAGGGCACTCCCCACTCCCGTTCACACTCTGTCCAACCAGTGAGAAGAGTCGCTCCCAGGTAGCTCCCAGATAGCCGCTGCCTCCTCAGCCTGTGCCCCAGAACGAACTCAGCTGGAGTACACCTAAGCCCAACTTTCTGCCAAGAGCTGAATTCATCTAGACTTGCAGTTTGAAGTAGAGCTATCTAGCTGAGCTCAGCCTAGATTAAGCTAACAGCAGACACGTGAAAAAAAATTTTTTTTTAAGCCCTGAGTTTTATTACCTAACAACAGCTGATTGATACACTTGGAAATGGGTTACAGCTTGAATAGGTCAAGGGTAAAACAGAAGGTACTTGTTTCTGATACAACACGCTTTGGCAGCTTTGAATATTTCCTGTTTCTTTCATTTCTTCAGTTATCCACTACCCCACTAGTCTCTATTAGCAGGAATTCTGGTATCCCCTCCTAAAAACTTAGCACCATCCCCCTCATTTGTATGTAACTGTGGTCACCGACTCAACCCAAATTAGAGTAGGAGACCGAGAGCTTTCCCAGCCCAGCAGAAAGCCCCAGTTTCTGGCGTCCTCTGTCCTCATCACTATTACCTGAGGTTGCTGCGGGACGGATTTTCACAGGGAGAGCCGGACTAGCTGAAATGTTTGTGCGGGACTCACGAGTACCACATCCCTGGCACTCTCGAGGTTACAGCCTTTTCAAAATGTCTACCTATGTGTTTCTGTCTTCAAAGCAGAATTGTTGGGTCAAAACAACTGGGTTCAGAGTCCATCGAAGCCTCAAGCCCAAGCGGTTTGAGAACCAGGCCTCCCACAATACCTTCCAGACCCTAGTCTCTAGTCTGGAAATGCTCTTCCCTCTCTTCTCTGACATGAGCTTCTCTTCATAACTTTTTCTTCCAGGAGACCCAAGTCATCACCGTCTAATCAATCAGAGGGTCTAGTAACTTTCAGAACAATTGGACAGCTTGTCAATGCCTTTACTCCCATGGAGCAACTTGCCTTTACATAAATATGTTCTCCGCCCCCCCCACCCAACCCCCCAAAGCGAACAACTGTGCATACTGAGAAGTATCATAAGAGGCAACCTTTATTAGTTCATAAAAATATCCTAGGTGCCTATTTACCTTCTATGTGTATACCTATAATGTCACTTGGTGGGGGGGGGGGGTTCAAGAGAGATTCAGAGAATCTCAATTCCCAGGCTATGGTCTTACTTACCTTGGACAAGCCGTTTGTAGTTTCTTTTGCTAGAACTATTTTTAGATTCTCTCTTACCTAGCATCCCACCACAAACACAAAGCCCTAAAGACAAGGATGAATTTGAGCTATTTATATAGCATGCATGCCTTTAAGAAATAATTATTGAGTGCCAAATGGGTCCAGGCATACAACTAGGTAACAAGTTATGTCTCAGGTCTTCAAGTAGCTCTGTATCTAATGGAAGAGACAAAAGGGGAGTTGTAATTCATTAAACTACAAAGAGATGTTGTGTTTTGTAGGGAAATATTAAAAACAATGCTCAGGTTAAATACATTTTTATACAAACATGTAACTATTTTGGATCCAGGAAAATGAAGTTACAGAATATTTACTGATATGCAATGATGATTTTGATATTTTATTAAAAGACAGTTACATGCAATATTGCAGCAACACATTCCTATTGTATGTAAATCATGTGTATCCATGTAAATACATATTACAGAAAAACAACATATTGGCTAAAATGTTAATTACTATTATCTTTTGGTAGTAGGATGATGAGAATATTTTTTTCTTTTTGCTTATTTGTATTTTCTCATGTGTCTACAAGGAACATCTACTACTTGAATAAAGAAAAACTAAGGATAATTTTAAGAAAACGTTACCACACATGAAGACCAACCCACCAAACAAAGTACCATGGTTCACGGTGAGGAAAACTAGAAATGGCATAGCAACGCCAACTCTTCACTCTTAAGACTCTAGTCTTCTCTTCTCATGCTACTTGGTTCTCTGAGTCTAAATACAACCGATCCCTCTCCACACGAAGCTCCTTTCTTAAAAGAAATTTTTGCAAATAATTTTAAATGAAACGCTTTAGGATTTAAAGTCTTACGTAAAATCTCTTTCCACATCATCAAAACTAAGAATTCATTTACTTGAGAGTCTGACTTATTTTCTGTTATTTGCATAAGGACTTAAGCACAAGATTGGTAACTGCTTATGCTAAAATGCCACATGTGATGGCAAACTATTTCTCATCTATGCGTCAAGAGGCAAAGTAGATATTTATGGACGTATTTTGAAAATCTGTTAACCTTTTGCTTTCCTTCAGAGGACATTATAATTCACATTTTCTGAATTCATCTACTGTCCTTCCCAATTTTTGCCCTGAAATATCCAGCCATGCCTTTATTATTTATACTGACTTGAAAACAGATAGCATAAAATTAATTTACTGATCATGTACTATGTGCCAGGTAATCCTCAAAACAATTCTGCAAATAATGTTACATTGACATCCCTTTTTATAATTTTAAAAAATTGGCACTTATCTATAGGTCCCCCCTAAAAGGAACCAGCAACCCCAGGAGAAATGGCTGATCCAAGGCTAGGGAAGGTCAAGTACAAGGTGAACCTGCAATATTTTGGGGGGCAAGAAAATAAGGCAACATTCAAAAACTGAAAAATACATGGGAATCAGATTTAATGAACCCCTACTGACAGAAACTGGGATAATTTGGCATCAAAATAATGACAGTAATGGTTTATAACAATTGAATTTTTAAAAAAGAATTCATGAATTCATACTGAGACAAGTAATACATGGTCAGATGAATAAGCAATTAAGTAGGTAGGTAGACAGATGGATCCATGCATCCATCAAGAGGGTAAAGAGAAAGCTCTTCTTTATAATAAAATGTCAAATGATAAGTATAAAAGGACAGTTAGAAGAATCACCATTTTGCAACCTCTATAGAAATAATTTATTCAATAAGAATTATTAACAAGTGGAAAATCTTGGATGAAAGTTTGTTAGGGAAAAGGATATTGACATAGTATTTCTGCATAGATAGCTTAATTACAAAGGAAAATGGGTACTTTTACAGTGGAGAAATCCTTTGTTGGATAACACCTTAGCCAAGTGATCCAAGTTAACATCACCAAAAATGAAGCAAATAGACATCAAGTTTCTCCAAATGCATGCCCTGAGCAGAACACAACATCATTTATGCAGTATTTTTGTCAATAATGCATGACCTGAATCAAGTCATTAAAAAAACTTTAATCCAAATAGGGTAACATTCTACTAAAAAAACTGGCCCAGACTTTTAAAAAAAAATAGCAATGGAATGTAGGAAAAAAAAAAAAAGGCTAAAGTCAAGAGACTCAGTTCTAGGTCAAAAAACTGATGAGACATGAAAACTCAATCAATATACAACATCCTATATAATATCCTGGATTGGATCCTGCACCAGAAAAAGACAATTGTTATAAAGGACATTATGGGGGGAAATCCATTTTATTTAAATTGTGATTTTATATTAGATGATTTTACCAATATCAAATGTTCTGAATTTGGTACCTGTTTATACGGGAGATTATTCTTAGGAGGTACATGACGAAGTAGTTAAAGATGAAGGGTCTTTAGGTCAAAAACTTACTCTTAAATGATTAATAACAACAATAAAGGTAATATGTACTTTGAGTAGAGGATACAGCAAGTAAAGCAAAATATTAACAGTTAGTCCGTCTAAGTGAAGGATATAAGGGCGCTGACTGTACTTTTCACCTCTTCTCTAGGTTTAACATTGTTCAAAACAGTGAGTTGGAAGAAAAAGGAGTTTTTTTTGTTGTTTTTGTTTTTTTTTTAAAGATTTTATTTATTTATTTGAGAGATAGAGAATGAGAGAGAGAGAGCACATGAGAGGGGAGAGGGTCAGAGGGAGAAGCAGACTCCCTGTCGAGCAGGGAGCCCGATGCGGGACTCGATCTCGGGACTCCAGGATCATGACCTGAGCCGAAGGCAGTCGCTCAACCAACTGAGCCACCCAGGCGCCCAAAGAAAAAGGAGTTTAATTAAGCAACTTAAGCAAAGACAGGCAGGGAGCAAGCAGTGGCTCTAGGACTAAGGCCCCGACACTGTTTGCCAAGACAGCCAGGGCTCCTGACCACACCGCATCATCGCGGCAGCTGGAGCAATCAAAATGGCACCTGCTCAAACCCTGCCAATGGCTTCCCATCTCACTCAGGACAAAAGCTGGCCTTTTTATTTGCCATAGCTTACATGGCCCTGTACCACTTCTACTCAGAGCATGGTCTGTGGACCTGGAAGATGTTGCAAATGCAGAACCCCAGACCCCACTCTGGATCCACTGAATCTAAATCCACACTTCAACAACATCCCCAGAGGATTCCAGTGCCCATTAAACCTTGAGGAGGGCTGTCTCCGGGACTTGGCCTCATTATTAACTCTGACTTCATAGCCTTCCATACTCCCTCTTTCTTGCTCAGGTCCAGCCACGTCAGCCTCCTTTCATTTCTTGAGCATTCCACATACAATGCCACCTCAGAGCCTTTGCACTTGCTAGGTCTTTTGCCTGCAGTGAACCTGCCAGTAGATATCCACTTGGTGCAGTTGTCCTAATTCCTTCAGGACTCTTCTCAAATATCTAACCAATGAGGGTTTCCTAACGTAGCATCTCAACCTCTCTGTATTCCCCCCAGGAATTCCTATTCCTCTCCCATTCACCCTGCTTCCTTTTTCCCCAGAGCCCTTATCAACCACCTGACACACTAGGTCTTCACCTGCTGATCTATTTATTGATGGATTTATTGTCTTTGTTCCACTGCACCCCTGAAGGCTCCATGAAAGCTGGACTGTGTGTGTGTGTGTGTGTGTGTGTGTTATCTCTAGTTTCTAGAACAGTACCTGACCCAAGGTAGTTATACAATAAATACTAGTAAAATGAATTTATGAGCGAATGATGTGTAATTCTCACAGCAGCCTTCTAACTGTCCACATTTTAGAGAAAAAGAGGTTCAGACAGGTACAGGAACTTGCCCAAGGTCACTCAGCTAGTAAGACATGTAGCCGCAGTTCAATCTGGTATCTGAGTCCAAATGTGATACTCCCGGCGACTGTTTTACCACTTCCGGTCTGAAAAAAAGCTCAACCCACAGAGCAGCTGTACTGCCCTGAGAAGGAAGATGAATCCTTACCACTGACATGGCCTTTTTCAGATAGAAAAGACTTTCACATTTGTTTTCTTTCTTACTCTTGGGTTATTCCACAAAGGAACCAGGGCTGCACTGCCTCACTGGAGCCTCTCAGCATCCATGTGCAGCAGGTGACTACAATCTGATTAACCATGTTGGCCAGACAGGGATCCTCCTCCTAATCAAGGGCCATGGAGATGAATGCCGGTGACCACCATAGGCCTGGGGGTGACAGCACTGTGAAGTCACAGGTGGCCCCCAAGTGTGCCTCTGCTACCAGGACCTGCGCACTGCATCCAAGACAGTCGCTACGCCTGTGCACGTCACCCCACTTCTCTTCATGTCCTTACTGTTCTGTCAACCCAGAAATGTATTTCATTTGATTTTAAACTCAATGACCCAAACTCTGGCAATGCATTTTGGTTAATGACTTCATTTAAAGCATCTGACAGAAACGTACGCATATAAATCAAGGCTTTCCTCCTCTCCTAAGAGGTCAGGGGATCTCAAAACTGACTGAACTTTAGAAGCAACGGGGAGCTTTTAAAAAAATATAGAGCGCCTGGGTGGCTCAGTCGGTTGAACGACTGCCTTCAGCTCAGGTCGTGATCCCGGGGTCCTGGGATCGAGTCCCGCGTCGGGCTCCCTGCTCTGCGGGGAGCCTGCTTCTCCCTCTCCCACTCCCCTGCTTGTGTTCCCTCTCTCACTATGTCTCTCTCTGTCAAATAAATAAATAAAATCTTTAAAAAAAAAAAAAAATATATATATATATATATATATATACTGGTGCCTGGGCCCCAGCACAGACAGTCTCATCTAAATGGTTTGGAGCGAGCAGCAAGCATCAGTGTTTTGTGAGAGACCCCAAGTAATTTTAATGATTAGCCAGGTTTAAGAACCACTTTAAGACCTCAAGAAAATACACACGCACACACACGCACGTACATACACACATGTGCGTGAGCACACACAACACATCTCAGATAGCCTAGAGCAACTGTGGGCCCAACAGAGAGAAATACCAAACACATGATAAGAAGAGCAAGTTACTGAACTGACCTTCAACAAACAGCATGGACCTGACGCAATGACCAGTGAAAGTCAATGAGGGGCAAAGGGTCCATTTACACCACTGATTTAACTGCTCACTGAGCTGTGTTTCTTTATTTGCTGTCAGTCCTTTTTCAGTACGTCAGGTCCCATAGAGCGGCATCTAGTAACCTTGGATGCTTCAACAACCTTGATTCACCTTCAAGAACACTACTCAGAAGACACTCTGAGGTGTGGCTATGGTACCTGGGGCCAGCAACCCAAATCCTCTGCTCCACCATAGAAGAAACGGCATCATTACCAACACTGCATATATATGCCACCGTGACCCTCTTCTCTGTCATTCCCGAATCAAGTTATATTGGTTTCATTTGTTTGCATTAGTTAAGCACCATCAAAATGAAAAAATCAACAGCTTGAGTACTAGAGTTTTCTTCATGTGGTGAGCTGCTATGTAGTAGGATAGGAAGCCTTGCTGTAAAGAACAGAGAGAGTGTTCCCGTAAGGAAAAAGCTTGACACTATTTTCTAATGCTTGAGATATGTAAGAGATGTATTTTGGGGATACCAAAAGCAGAATCAATTTCTGAAAACCTTATTCAGCTTCATGGTATCAAGAAAAAAGGCAGTTGTGGAGAAAAAAAAAAGAGAAGAAGAAGAAAGGCAGTGAGAAGTATTCAATATGTCATTGTTCCCCCTTAGGCCTCCTCATTACCACAAAGCCCACCAGTCTCTCATGGCTTCATTCTTACTTCCTCCCAGTTCAAATCCCCTTTCCTCCAAGAAGCCAGCCTGTAAGCCACCTTCTTTTCCTCTTCATCACTTCATCATTCGTTTGTACTTGCTATGTTGTGTCATTAATTATCTTTCCACGGGCTTATACCTTTTCCTGGTACCTGAACTCTGCTCGTCTTGAGGATAAAAGCTGTATCTTACGCTACTTTGTTTTTCTCACAGAGTTTGCTCAGAATACACATACCACCTACTAGGTGTTCAATAAGCAGAAGCTGATTTGTTACTACAGTTCTTATCCAATTTGTGAAAAAATTTTTTCCCTGTTCATTTGAAATACAGTTAAGCAAGAACCCAATTCAGAAGTCCTCATCAAGTGCTTTCTCTCTCATGCACTCACTCACTCTTTTTCTCAAATAAATAATCTTTAAAAAAAGGGGGGGCTCCCTGCTCAGCCTGCTTCCCCCTCTGCCCCTCCCCCTGCTCATGCTCTAATAAATAAAAAAATCTTTAAAAAAAGTCCTCATCAGGTTAGAATTTTTATAAATCAACTTTTCATTTCCAAGCACTCTGGGAGCATTTACGAGTGAAGTTTAGACCAATTTAATTTTTTAAACATCAAATTAAATAGCATTTTAGGCTCTTCTCAAAAGGCATTCAACCATTCCTTGCTTACCTTTAATGTATTGTGTGGCCCCACTTCAGGGCTTCTGCACTTGCTTTTCAATTTGGCTAAAACATTCTGTCCTTGCCTCTATTCCTACCTGCTTCTTGTCATTTAGGTCTTAAATATTTCCATTTAGAAAGGTCCTCTAAGACCACTCAATTTAAAATAGCTGGAAAGAGGGACGCCTGGGTGGCTCAGTCAGTTAAGTGGCCAGCTCTTGGTTTCGGCTCAGGTCATGATCTCACGGTCATGGGATCGAGCCCCGTGCTGGGCTCTGTGCCAGAGTGCGGAGTCTGCTTCAGATTCTCTCTCCCTTTCCCTCCAGCTCACATACTTTCTGTTTCTCTCTCAAATAAATAAATAAAATCTTTTTAAAAAAATAGCTGCAAACACATGGCTATCGTCCGTCACATTATCTTGCCCTATTTTTTCCCTTACATTTAAGTATCAGTACACATTTTGATTCATTACACTGAAAATCTCTCATTCATCTATTTATTACCCAGTTCCTCACATTCAAATGTATGCTACATGGGGGGAGGCAACTTTTCTGTGATGTTCACCCCTCTCTCCCCAGTGCTCATCAACTGGTACAATAGTCGACACTTGACAAATATTTGCTGCAGGAATAGATTTGGAATAGCCTGAAAGTTGAGACGTGAGCCCTTTCTCAAACAGGAGGCCGACGTTTGCAATTCAACAGTTTTCATTTACACATCTGTCTCGTTTCTATGGCACCTCTAAGTCCTTAGAAGAAAGAGACCTGAAACCAGGTTGCACAGAGACAGAGGATAGGACTTGCTTGATAAAAGAAGAAAGAACAAAGCCAGCTCCTAACAAAAACAAAACAAAACAAAACAAAACTGGCCCTTCCCCCCTTCTCATGCATGTATTCAATGACTGCAAGTAATTTCAAAATAATCATTTGTTAAAATCAATAAATATTTAAATCAGAGTTACCTTATCAATGATGATCTCTACAAGTTCTCCTTCCATTATCTCTGTGTAATTCTCTCGTTTGCCAACTCCCTGCCAAGGAATATAAATTCACCTATTAAATTAATCAAAAGTTTAAGTAACATTTATATGTCTGTAAGTAAATAACATTCATAGTGCATTACTCAACCTTGAATTCAATACATCTTTTAGCTTTAATAATCTGGGAATTTTTCCATGAGCTTTAGCATTGTGGGGTCAAAAAGTGTGTTTTAGGACCACACAACTTTTTTTTCCCCTTCTTTCCTTATCTCTAGCAGAGTTTTCTTTTTACCTCAGCTCAGAATGAAATTCATCAAGTTTTCTTTATATTCTCTCAAAGCAGTTGACACTTCCAATGACTTTGATGTTCAACAGCATTTGTTCAGATGTCTTTCTGACATTGACCCACAGTGTTTTAATATCTTTCAAGCCCAAGTTTTTCACCAGCTGAAAATTGTTTCCTTTAGGATTATATATGTCCACAGACTTTAATCCAAATCAATTCCATCTGAACCTTAACAGAAAATGTTTTCTTGATTTTGCTACCTTAGAAGCCTGAGACCTGCCCTGATACATTTTGTCCCAAGTAAGCAACGAGCTAGAGCACTGAAAGAAGTCTTTTTGAGGGTGTTTAGTCGCATTAATTGAAATTTAAATGATGGAATATGAAAATACAACTTTTTTCTGGAGACAAGCAAAATTTTCAAACCAAAGGAGGCCTTTCCAAAAGGAATAATTGCAATTCAAGAAGCTATAAAACTGATTTTAGATGCAATAGTGAATCATCCTCGTCAGAGCTTGCCACATGGCACCCACTTATCAAGTCACTGCTATATACGCAAGAGTTTTTGTTCCTGGCATTCTTTAATGATGTTTTTAATGATGGTGCTATACTTGGTTAGCTGTAACCAAGAATTCCAACAAATAATCAAAGTACTGTTGAGTGGACTATGTGTGGAAAAATCCACAAAGATCTTCTTTGGTGAGTGACTATGCCAACTACACTCGATGCTTGGTGTTTACGGCCCCACCGCTGCAGTTTTAAAAATTGTCAGTCAGCTCTCCAAAACCTGTTAGGAACCTGAGAGATGCAAGACCAGCGTCATAAATGTTATGATGCCTGTGCTGGTTATCACTTGTTATCACCCCTACAGATCCACTCTTCACCATTTTGCATTTCTCCTCTGTGCCCTGGAAAGGTGATGTGCATCAATCTCACCAATGGGTTCACTTCTGGATGTGTTTGGCCAATAAAAAGCATCAGCAAGAGGTGGTATGGTGACAGTATTTAGTTCCTGCAGGCTCACTGTACACAACTCTGATCAGGTGGCCATCTCCACACTGCTCTCTCTGCCTCCGGGATTCAGAAACCACTCCATTCATTCGCTATTTTGGACCTAGAGTAGATAACACTGTTACTAACCCTGATACTGCCTCATGGTTTCCTTCTACCTTCTCCACACGTTTATAAATAGTCCTTTACGAAACTCCTTCAAAATTACCCAACTTGGGCTTCCATAGGACTCCTGAGACCAGCAAAGTCCAAGCACCTGTCTTTGAGGAGTCTCCCATTTGGTAGGAAAGAACAGCCGTCACACCCTAAGAGAAGGATGCAATCAAATTAGGATACCAAGAGTGACGATATCAATTATTAAACTATGACTTTCCATGAAATGCTACAAGGATTAAGGGAAATAAAAGACTAGCTGGGAGCTAGAGCTGGACTGAAAAGATTTCCATCAAAAACTCGAACTTCAAGTGCAGTGACAAGATAAAAGAATATTTGGATAGCAGGAAGAGAGTAGATCTTAAATGTTCTCACCACATATACACACATATTTGTAATTATGCGAAGTGATGGATAGGACAACTTTGTTGTGGTGATTATTTCACAACATACACGTGTATCAAATCACCACGCTGTACACCTAAAAACATACACAATATTATTTGTCAATTGCATCTCAATAAAACTGAAGGCAGAGGGAAGAAGGTATAAACAAACTCTGGCGGGAAGGGGACTTTGGCAAAAGCACACAAGTACAAGTAATAACATGTGGGAGGACAGTTAAGTGAGCAGTTAACTGGTCCATATGGTTTCCAAAACCTTTGGTGGGAAGGTAAGTTTAGGGTTTAAATACTGGCATAAACCATCCCATCTGGACCAGGCAACACATGGGTGAATGCCACCCACAGGGATCAAGGCACCCCCATGAGGATGAAAAGAGCACCTGCAGCTCCTGGCATGACAACACTGGGGAGTGGGTTCAGTTGTCAGCTAGCCCATTAGCCACAAGAAGCAAGTGAGATGTAAAATCATTTGTCCTGGGGCTTATGCTATTGTGCGTGTGTTTTTTTTAAGCCTCTGATCAAATGCTTTTCTGAATTCTCATCATAGCAGACACCTCTTCAGTTTGAATGAGCAGCTGACGTCCTTTATTGAACACAGAGGCCCCTGTTGTACACCTTAGCGAGGGAAGCAGTGGCAGGGGCCAAAGCCTCAAGGGCTACCAGCCATGGTGACCATCAGAATAAGACTGTCACTTGGTGCTGGGTGTTGCTCAGCCAAGTGACCCTCTGTTTCTAGTCTATGCCAGTGTACGTTCCAGAAGCTCTAGGTTCCTGCTTTCTGCCATTTACTTTCTAGTCTACTTAATTTCTCGGAGATTCCATTGCCACACGAGTAAAATGAACTTGCCATACCTGCCCTTTCTGTGTGCTAAAAACTGCTGTGAGGAACAAATCAAGTAGTGCTCAGGAAAGCATTAGTAAGCTGAATAAAGGTAATTCAACGGAGAGCGATTACTTAGGAGGATGGAGACGGTGGGAATGGCAAGGTAAAAATACCTCCCTCATAAATTCTTAGCAGTATTTTTGGTATTCGTGGATTTAGGATTCATGGATTTAGGTATCTTCAATCTAGGGTTTCTCTCCAATTCGCATTCGTACCAATACCATTATGGGAGGTATTATATTAAAACGTAATATTGGCTTTTGTATAGTTCCTTTCAGATCAACTAAGACAAGGTCTCCCAGATTCATGCAAAATCTCTTCTGTCATTTATTTTGCAGCTTTTGAAGACAACTCGGGCATGTACAAATGTGTAAGCCTCTCTAGCTTACAAAGGCAATGCCTGTTGGAGAGTGTCAGTAGATCACATCACAAAAAGACCTCTGGCCTACTATGAAAATTCAGAACGGTCACCCTGACTGTGACCTTCTCTCCCTGAAGACAGTCTAGTGCCTGCAGCTGCACTGTGCTGAATTATAAGAACAGTTTAGGACCTGGGAAAAGGATGGACCAAAAAAATGCATGTGCCTCTTCCATCACATCAGCTCCTAGGGATGGGCGAGTCTATTCTAAAATGAATGGGATGGGGACACAGAAGAGAAGCAAAAGAGAGAAGAAGAATAGGATTTAAAGGGTTTTGATGCCCAAAGGCAAAACTCAAAAATAACGCTCCCTACAGAAATCATGTATTTACCTAGTATTCACTGGTTAACTACTAGTTATATTAAAGAACCATTAATCCAATTACTGATGCCCTGCTTTATCTTGTAAAAATTACAGAATGGCTTTTAAGCAAAAATATTGTGTGGGTCACTCCAGAAAGCAGTCAGTATCCAAGACTTTTCATATCTGGTGGTTTGTATTTGGCTGTGAGAAATTAGAAGGTATTTTCTCTAAAAAAAGATTGCCTCTATGGCAATTTTTCAAGCCTACACTTAAGTTACGGCTTCTCCTATTACAGCTTCTGTAGCAGCAGCTCTTTCATTCCAGAATTCTGGCTGCACGTTTTATGGCAGTAATAAAGTAATAAGAACCTAATCTCTTTTGAAAGGGTTTGCAGAAAGGATGAGTGCAAAATTGGCACAGGATAGAGTTTTTGACCTTTTCCCAGTGAAGTACACACAAAGTAGGTCACAATCTGCTTTTTTCCTAATTTGTCTTTATTCCAGCATGTCCTAGGTGTTACGCAAAGATCTCTAATACTCATTACTATTTCAGAGTGGTAAGACATAATTCATACAATGTTTGAGTCAATTCCACAAGGTTGCTACATAAATATTGAATTTTCAGAATGAACTTCCTGTCTTTTTAGGATTCCTCAGCTGGATCCCCACAAGCCTGGAGCTTCAGGTTCTGCAGAGCTCGTGATAATTCTTTTGATCAAAGATAACACAGAAAATGTATGAAGAGAGAGTTTTAGAGATCCCTAGAGGCCAGTGCCTTTGAGTGAAGGACAGGACAGAGATATAAGGCAGTCAAATACAGTGGTTCTCCTGGCTCCCATGCCCCATCCAGAACAGGTTTCCACCAACCACTTGACCAAATATATAACCACCAGCTTACCTGAGTATATGGCCCTTATCTCCATTCTTCCATATTTTAACCAACTGAATGACTCAACACTGATGATTCTGGAACCTAAGACATTTTCCTCTTTGGTAGAGGCCCTGATCTGAGTTGGAGGTTGAGTGCCACAGTAGTTATGAACTCATTCTAGAACCAGATTTAAATCCTGTGTCTGTGTCATCTTAGACAAGTCACCTAAACTCTCCCAGCTGTTTCCTTACCTATAAATTGACAGGAATAATCGGGTGGTTTTGTATAAAGCCACACAAAATGATTCATTTAGGGATTGTCATATGGTAAATCCTCAATAAATACTTGGTGATGATGACTGGAGATAGCAAAACCCATCTTAAGAACCCATCCCAAAAACTTCTAATAGAAGATAGTATAGTAACAGCGTGTCTATTCTACACCTCTCTTTGAAAACCCCAAAACAGGGGTGCCTGGGTGGCTCAGTCTGTTAAGCATTGGACTCTTAGTTTCAGCTCAGGTCATGATCTAAGGGTCGAGAGATCGACCTCCACCAGCGGGAAATCTGCTTGGGATTCTTTCCCTCTCCCTCTGCCCCTCCCGCCGCTTGTACTCTCTCTCAAAATAAATCTTAAAAAAAACCAAAACAGCAAATTTTAACATACCATCTACCTAAGAAATGAACTTATAGGAAATAGCAAAAACCCCAACCTACAGCTTGTAAACACTATCTCTGAGAATTCAGTGAATTGTGGACTTCGATTAAGAAGGATGCTGAAAGCCAAAGCTCACTTGTCCAGCTTGGGAGCAATGTGAAAGCATCGAGAAGTTATGGGATCTTGAGAGACTGAGATGAGAGACCCCTCTACTTGAATTGACAAAGACTGGATATAGGTGGGCTGTGAGTGAACTGGGAGTCCAGTTGCAAGTGACAAAATGCTAGGGGAGGTAGGTCTGATGAAGTGATTGCATAACTCTGCTTTATTTATCATTTTTGCCCCAAAGTCTAAATCAAAACAAGGGAGGCCAGAAGTAAAGGAAAAACACCAACTGCTTCTGCAGCAAATGCTTATAAACCAAGATGAATAAATACTGAATAAAAGACTTGTGAGCTCACAGGCTCCATTTCAGTGCATGTTGATCTCTCATATTGCTTCTGAGCTCTCTAAGGAGAGATGTGCTTCCAAAGCCAGAGACACAAGCAGATAACACCCTTCAGAATTACACTAATATTCTAGTTTAAGTATGTCCCAAATATTGCATGGCACATATTTGTAATATTAAAAATATATTCGTTGTCTATTTAAAATTCAAGTTTAACTGGAAGTCTTGTATTTTCATTTGCTAAATCCTGGCAATCAAATCCCACCCACAGATAAGAAAGAAGGAGGAAGGTCAAATGGGCCTTTCTGCATAGACAGTATGAAAACATGCAGGAAATTCACATAACAAGCAACACAAGTGGAAGATGTACTTCAGATGCATTACCGCCAAGAAATCAAAGGCAAGTTTATACCAGCATCTTTATAATCTCAAAGAAAGTAAAGGAATATGGTCTATCGGAAGAAATAGCTCAAATTTATAAATAAAATGGGAGAAGAAAAGTGATTTGGCAAAACTAAGGAAAAGAACTGAAGACATAATAATAAACCTAGTTCAAAATAAAAACAGTGAGAAGTAAAATCCATCCTGCTGAGAAAGAGTCAACAATGTGGAGAAGAGGCCTAAGAAACTAAAGAAAGGTCCAAAAGAAAAGGCAAATGAATAAAGCGCCGAAGGAAGAAAAGTGAAGGAAATCCAATTAATCATCAGCATCATAGTGATGGTGAAGATAATAATTGTACCAAAAAGAGAGCACAGTAAACAAATTAATAGAAAAACATTCTCCAATTAACAAAGTCTCAGTCATTTTTGGCACTAAGGCCTCAGCATTCATGATGAACATAATTCGGATTATTCGTGACCGATGGACACACACACTTGTGCCTGTGGGATTTGTGCTTGGATGTTATTTAGCCAGAAAGAATGATGAAAAGCTAACTGCCTTCTGGAACAAGAATATGTCTAAAAGGGAACTGAGACAAAAGGAAGAAGCCACCTGGACTTAAAGGCTGTGACTGAATTACAAAATGTTCACATTTTAAACATTAGGAGAGGGCGTCTGGGTGGCTCAGTTGGTAAAGCGACTGCCTTCGGCTCAGGTCATGATCCTGGAGTCCCTGGATCGAGTCCCGCATCGGGCTCCCTGCTCGGCAAGGAGCCTGCTTCTGCCTCTGACCCTCCCCCCTCTCATGTGCTCTCTCTCTCTCATTCCCTCTGTCTCAAATAAATAAAATCTTAAAAAATAAATAAATAAATAAATAAATAAAATCTTTAAACATTAGGAGAGAAATAAAAACACATTATTTAATTTGAAGGGACTCTTTTTATGCTAAAGTAATCTTCCACTTTTCAAGTAATAGGCACACTTAGCTTAAAAATAAGTAATTGAGTAAAAAAAAAAATTGAATAAAAAAACCAAAAAAACAAAGTCTCAAATCTATAAATCAGTACAACAAAATGTACTCTGGAAAAAGATTATAAAAATAATCAACATGAAGACATAGCCTGATGAAATTCAAGGGTAAGAAAAGAACCCTACAGGCATTCAGTAGTGACAGCAAATCATCTACAAATAGGAGAGACCCAACTGCCAGGAGACAGCAGAATAATGTTTCCAGGGTTTTGGTGGGAAAAAATAAAATGTAATCCAATAATATTCTACCACTTAAAACGTTTATGTATCGAACTTGCTTGATTCTGAAAATAGTAGCTTCAAGGCTTAAATTTCAGTCATCAAGAAAGGAATTAAACAAGGCATGGCAGGAAATTCTAATGGTGAACACTGAATCCATTTAAATATAGAACATGAAACAACTGATTCCTCATCTGTAAAATAATGATCACCGAAACAATCTTTAATGTTTCTTCTGGTTCTAAATCTTTCCAATTTCATTGATTAGAGGCTTACGATTCTTGTATCTCAGCTTTTAAAACACAGTGTCATTATTCATTAATTCTTTTAGCGCTGAATCACATTTTAACAAATATATTCTCAACACGAGGCATTGTGCTTGCCATTTGGGATGAAAGAAAACAAAATGATGATTAAGAAACTCATCAGGGCTTCACAGATGCACACTAACTTTGGAGACAGACATAGTTATTTGCATTTAGACCATTATAATAAATACCACAAATACCTGGAGCAATTATTATAGACCAGCTTTTCTTGGGATCGCAGGAGAGAACCTTTACGTTGGAGTTTGGAGCAGGAGGAATTTTCCGAATAAATGAAACAGTACATCCATAGGCAAAAAGGTAAGAAAGGGCACTGCACACTCAGGAAATTTTTGTCAAAATATGTGGCTAGAACGCAGAATGTAAACTTAGTAATGACAGACAAAATTGGTGAAATAGGTCACCAATAGTGATAGTGTCAGATTGCAAAGGGCCTATTTCATCATGTTAAATGGGGTATCTAGGGGAAACAGTTTCTAGATAACTATCTAGAACCATTAATGCTAAACATCAAGTAGAAGATGGAAAGTCAGAAGCATCCCTGCTAAATGTAGCATTGCTTCCATGGGGAAATACAATCAGTTTTCTGAAGATTACATAATTTTGGGGTGGAGCAAGATGGCGGAGGAGTAGGAGGCCTGGATTTCGTCTCCTCTCAGGAATTCAGCTGGATAGGGATCAAACCATTCTGAACACCTACAAACTCAACAGGAGATCGAAGAAAAGAAGAGCAACAACTCTCTCATCAGAAAAGCGACCACTGGGCGCCTGGGTGGCTCAGTTGGTTAAGCGACTGCCTTCGGCTCAGGTCATGATCCTGGAGTCCCGGGATCGAGTCCCACATCGGGCTCCCTGCT